>NC_142885.1:33217348-33520378 GCF_051225735.1 Oryctolagus cuniculus
GCATGAAGGTGGGGAGGCAAGGTAGGGAGGGGCAGAAACCCGTGTGGGGGAGAGGAAAGGGAGGGGGAGAGTGACAGGAGTGCTGGTGGGCGTATGTGGTGGTGGGGATTGGGAGAGGTAGAACTTTTCCCACAGGCCCGGTTCTGTCTTGGGAGTTTTCTGTCCCTGGCCGGAAGTAGCCTTTGCTGCGTCCTTGAGAGGAGGACTTGACTCACAGCCTCTCTTCTCCAGGTTGTTAGGAAGTATAAGGTGTGTGTGCAGGAAAACAGGGGCACGGGGGTGCTCTAATTAATTGGCACATAATCCGGTGAATTTTCACAGGCTGCACACACGAAGGAGAAAGCAGAAGCTTAGAGAAATGCCAAGAATCCCTCTGTGCTGTGTTCCAGGCTGTCCCAAGATTCTGACACCTCATAGTAAGTACTAGATATTTTTTTCTATTTAAATACTGGTTTGAAAGGCAGAATTATAGATGAGGAGGTGTGGGAGAGATCTTCGTGTATGGGTTCACCCCCCAGGTGACTACATTACCAGGGCTGGGCCAGGCGGGAGCATAAGCCAGGTACTTTATCCAGTACTCCAGAGTGGGTTCAGGGGACCAAGTCCTTGGGGTGCATCCTCTGCTTTTCTAGGCATTTCAGCATACATCTGGATCACAAGTGGGAACAGCCTGCGGGTGGGGGTGGGGTGGCCAACAGAACAGTGGCATAGTGGATGAAGCTGCCGCCTGCAGTACCAGCATGCCATATGGGTGTCTTCCTTCTCTATGATACTTTTCTCTCATTCCCCCCAGCAGAACTAAGTATCCAGAGCTTCTGTAACACACTACCTATACATGTAAATTGCTTACCCATTTCATCACCATTTATTTGCTAAATACCTATATCCTGTATAAAACTGTGAGCTTGTCCAGGGCAGGACTTTGTCTCTCTGCTTTCATTCCTGTAGTCCCTGGTACACAGTTGGAATTCAGCTTATGCAGAACTAACAATGCACTCACTGTTGGATCTTGGGACAGGAACTGTTGGTTATAGAAAGGTCTGTTTACAGGAATAAAGGTAGGAGGGACAAGAAGGGATGTTTAAGAGAATCAGCATTAATGAAGCACTTTCAGTGGTCAGGCTTCTTAATGTACCATTGTCTCATTTCTAAATAACAACACAAGGAGGGGAAGCAAGAGTTTTATTTAATTATACCACATTGTCCTGTCTAATCCTCTTCAAAACTCTGTGAGGAAGGCACCACTGATACCCTTTTAAATAGGAGTTAAGGGCCAGTGCCGCGGTTCAATAGGCTAATCCTCTGCCTTGCAGCGCTGGCACACCGGGTTCTAGTCCCACTCAAGGCACCGTATTCTGTCCCGGTTGCCCCTCTTCAGGCCAGCTCTCTGCTGTGGCCCGGGAGTGCAGTGGAGGATGGCCCAAGTGCTTGGGCCCTGCACCCCATGGGAGACCAGGATAAGCACCTGGCTCCTGCCTTCAAATCAGCGCGGTGCGCCAGCCGTGGCGGCCATTGGAATGGCAAAAGGAAGACCTTTCTCTCACTGTCCACTCTGCCTGTCAAAAAAAGAAATATGAGTTAAAGGAAGTGGGAACCAGCCCTAGGCCATCTATAGAGATCAATGAAGTTCCAGTTTAAATCATGCTGTGCTTGCTCCAGAGTTGTGTCCCTCCTGGGGTTGGAACCTCAGCTTCCAGCAGTTCCAGAGTTGGGGTATCAGAGAGGTGGTAGCTGGTAAAAACCAGTGGTCCTAGTCTTTGGGCTTGTCTTTGTGTGCAGCATAACTACAGGGACTTGAGCTGTGTCACTAAGGACCCTTCTTCCTAATGCAATGGCCTCATGCCGTGATTTGTTAATATAGGTCTTGTGTCCTGGTACACACCAGTGGGGAGTCTTGAGCTGTTGGGAGAGTCTGAGGAGGGCACCTTGCCACCCTGGGACTGGAACTGACTTTTAAGAGGGACCCTGAGGTATGAAAGGAGATTTGCTGGTAGGGTTAGGACCAGAGGGTTTGAGGAGTCCTCAAGGTCCCTGGTGATTAGACTTTTTTTTTATTATTCTTTATTATTTATTTCAAAAGAAGAAAGAAATATTTCATGCGTTAGTTTACTTCCCTAATGCCCACAAAAGCTGGAAAGGTATGTAAAGCCAGGGTCTGGGAACTCAATCCAACTCTCCAATGTGAATAGCAGGAATGTAAGTACTTGAGCCATCACCTGCTGCCTCCCAGGTTGGAGTAGTAGGAAGCTGGAATCAGGACTTCAGCCAGGACTTGATCCTGGGCACTCTCATGGGCTGTGGGGATTCCAGTAGTGGCTTAGCTGCTATACCAAAAGCCCATCCCTGAATAGTTCTTCCTTCAAAGTGTGGCTGGCTACTTGTGAGGGGTTTACCTCACCACTGCTAACTGGGCCTGCTGCACAATTTTGTGAGCACCTTGTTCCAAAGGCAGCGGTAAAGTGCCACTAAAGATACTAAAACATAAAGCTCTTTCCTTTCTTCCATGTATCTCCTTGGCTCAGACTCATGTTCTTTTGACTTGCTTACAAAACACAAGTTCAGAGATAAAATTTTGAGGCTTTTTAAGACACCACCAGCAGAGGTTTAAACCCAGTACAGGCCCTTCTGAGTGCCAGCCCTGTGTGACTGTTCCTATGTGACTATGTAGGCTGCACGCCCATGAGGTTATCCCTGGCTACTGAGTATAACCCATTGGCTTTAACCCGTCCAGGTCTAATTGTATGACACTCCAGGGCACCTGGGCAGACTTAATGTCTTATTAAGTCAGCTCCCTGAGGGTTGTGTGGACTAGCTAGTCATACTGTCTTGTGATCAAACTCCTGATTTTCCTTTTCCAGCTAGGGCTGGTATCTTTTTCCGGTGTAAGGCTCCTCATTCCTGGCCTTGAGCACTGAGAGGAACTGGAATGCTGCTGTGTGGCAGAGACCTCCTGCAGGTTCTCTCAGCATTCTGAGTCCCCACGACTCCGCTTAGTGCTTCTATGGTACCACACTGTCAGAACTGTGTTCACAAATGAGTCAGGGGACAGTCTGTTCCTGCTGTATTCCTGCTCTGAGCCTGGCAATCAAGTTTCACACAAGGCCAATGATAGAAATGTTGCATCCAGGGCCGTGGCTCACTTGGCTAATCCTCCGCCTGTGGTGCTGGCACCCCGGGTTCTAGTCCTGGTTGGGGCACTGGATTCTGTCCTGGTTGCTGCTCTTCCAGTCTAGCTCTCTGCTGTGGCCCGGGAAGGCAGTGGAGGATGGCCCAGGTGCTTGGGCCCTGTACCTGCATGGGAGATCAGGAGGAAGCACCTGGCTCCTGGCTTCAGATCAGCGCAGCGCGCCGGCCATAGCGGCCATTTGGGGGATGAACCAACAGGAAAGGAAGACCTGTCTGTATGTCTGTCTGTCTCTCTCTCTCTGTCTAACTCTGCCTGTCAAAAAAAAAAAAAAAGAGAGAAATGTTGCATCCAAAACAGCCCCCTTATAACTAAGGTCACCTTAAGAGCTCCACAAATGGATCTTGGACAGGAGGTCAGGACTTTATGTGCAACTTGAACCTTTCCTGCCTTGGGATGGTTACTGCCCCAACCCCCAGGACATGTTCTGAGCTGCTTGGTCCTAGGTGTAGAGGCTCTGACCTCTGGAAATGTTGTACTGAGTTGACTTCTGAGTGTCCAGAGGCCAGAAAACATGTAACAGAGTTCCTTGGATCTGTGTGACCACTTGGATATCCAACTGTGATTGCAGACATGCATGGTGGATTTATGAGTGCTGCCTCAGGGTGGAGCTGAGTACTTCCTGCTGGGACTGTGTGATCTTCCTGGGATGCCAGGGTGGCACAGCAACCCATGGTGCTCTGGAGGCTCTCGCTAAATCTGTGTGTAGCTTAGAAGGTAAAACTGTGTCTTTTCACTGGTATGGAGCAGAGTCTCAGAAGGACAAGGGGATGGTCCTATAAGAAATTGATGCTGGGGCTGGCGCTGTGGCACAGCAGGTTAAAGTCTTGGCCTACAGTACTGGCATCCCATATGGGTGCTGCTTCATGTCCCAGCTGCTCCACTTCTGATCCAGCTCTCTGCTAAGTCCTGGGAAAGCAGTAGAAGATGGCCCGAGTCCTTGGGGCACTACACCCATTTGGGAGACCCAGAAGATGATTCTGGCTCCTGGCTTTGGATCATCTCAGCACTGGCCATTGCAGTCATGGGGGAGTGAACCAGCTGTTGGAAACCTCTCTCTCTCTCTCTCTCTCTGGCTCTCTCTCTCTTTCTGGCTTGACCTCTCTCTAACTTTTTCAAATAAAATAAATCCTTAAAAAAATAACTTAATGCTAATGGGTGCATTTGTTCTAACTTGGAAAGGAAATTTCATTCCTCTGCTTCAAGTCAGCTTGCACTTCAGGAAGGGCAGCATTTTGGTGCATTTGGAGAATCTTTAGGCTTCTTGCTTCTTATCTGCTGGCCTCTCCCTTGTAAATTATCATGTAGCATCATTCTTTGCTCTGGTAGGATCCATATTTTTAAAATTTATTTGACAGATAGAGTTAGGGGGAGAGAAAGAGAAAGGTCTTCCTTCTGTTGGTTCACCCCCCAAATGGCCACCATGGCTGGAGCTATGCCAGTCCAAATCCAGGAGCCAGGTGCTTCCTCCAGGTCTCCCATGTGGGTGCAGGAGCCCAAGCACTCGGGCCATCCTCCACTGCCTTCCCCGGGCCACGGCAGAGAGCTGGAACCAAAGAGGAGCAGCCGGGACTAGAGCTCGGCACCCATACAGGATGCCGGTGCCACAGGCAGAGAATCAGCCAAGTGAGCCACAGCGCTGACCCCAGGATCCATCTTTAAAGCCGTGTTTTTTCTCTTCTTCATGAGAATACTTCAGAAAGTTAATGGAAAATGGAATCAAAAGATAACTTTATTTTGGTGTAAAATTTTTTAAACTCACGCATATTTCTTGTAACACATATTTTCTATATAATGTTTGCAGATCCCTCGTTTATCATAACAAGTGTTTGCAAATTTTTTGTCATTGTCTTGTTTCTTTAGTTATTAGGAATAAATTATTTTGTTAGGTTGAAATTAGCCTATTTGAATTAGTGTCAGATCTCATTTACTGTGAAATAAAGAATTACTTTATGGATAATGAAAGCAATTTAATGATGTGGTGTAAAGGAGAAAACAGTATTACTCAAGCTGTTAACACCAGGGGACTTCTCGCTGACCTCTTACAGTGCCCTGCAGACTGTACATTATTGCACTCTTGAGGATCCAGGGACTAAAGTATGGCCTGAAGATATTTTAGAGAATTCTCCATCTGGAAAAGTCATAAAAAAGCAGAGAAATATAATTAGCAATAAATTAGAAGGCAGAAGAGACTTCTAGAATTGAACGGACCACAAGGTTTGCTTGGAGTTTTTGAGCAGTACAGCACTAAGTTGTCTGTATTGGGCACCAGAAACAATCACTACAGCCTTGTGAAATTAAAAACTCTATGAAGTTCTGCAGAATGGTGTTTGAGACTCACTAATAGGACTCAACCTACAAGGAATGCAGATGAGACAGCATCTCTGACCTTAACAGTGGTGGTCTTTACTTTCCTTTTATATTGCTGTAGCAACTTTAAAATGCCTTTTGATTAAAAACCTGAGGAAATGTATCTGGAAAGTCTTTTTGGCCATCTTTTGTTATCAGTAAATTCACCATCTGAAGTTTGTTATAACTTACTGAACCTGTGGTACTAGGAACTAGATAGAACTTTGCAGCATTAGACTACAATTTGCTGCTTGCTCAAAACTGAGGGAGTCGGAGCTTACCCAGCATAATTAGAAATGTACCCTCTACTTGAAGCCTTGGCAAGAACCATAATTTAGGATTGCGGCTGTGTGTCGATGGTAGAAAGTGTTGCTCAGTCCTGAGTTTGGACACCTTGTTTGTATATGACAGAAAAACAGCTTTCAGAAACTTCCTGGTGGATAAAGTATCCTTTTCACAATCTGGTGGTTTCACTGCTTTTTTTTCTGAAGGTTTAATTTTCCCTTCAAGTGCAGGCATGTTCGTTTTATCAAAGCTGGCATTTTCTCTTCTTTAAAAATAAACCTTGAGTATTCTGAAGAAATTTTCCAAACCACTAGGGTATATAAAAGCATGTTGTGTGAGCATAATTACAAGGGTGAAATGCTTTGCTTTTGAGTAGCAATGGACCAATACTTGGTGTGATAAGAAACATAGCTTTTATTCCATTTTATGGTTGAAAGCCTGCTTACTACTGCTCCTGATCGTAATCTTAGTCCTTTTTGTCAAATGGATTTAGAGCCCACAGCACCTTTTTATCCACTTTCTGTCTGAAAAGCAGTGGGAGATAGAGCAAATTTTTTAGATTTATTTATTTATTTGTGAGGTAGAATTACAGAGAGAGAGAGAGGTCTTCCATCCACTGGTTCACTCTGTAAATGGTTGCAATGGCCAGAGCTGAACCGATTCAAAAGCTGGAGTCAGGAGCTTCTTCGAGGTCCCCTGTCGCTCCCCCTCTTCGTGGAGGAACGACACAGGATCCTGCGCTGTTCTTTTGTCTGCTTGGCCCTCCCCGGGTTTGCTGCTGGTTCTTCCCGGGTTGGCTACTGTCCCTTCCACCTCCGTGGAAGGGCGGTTCCCCCTGGCCACATTCCCCACTTCCGCAGGGGAGTGGCACACTGCCGGCCAGCTCTCGGGGGCTGCACAGGTGTTCCCCTTAGATGTTCCCCTTAGATGTTCCTGGTGCATGCCGTCTCTCTCCTCTTTTATAGTCCTCCTCCGCCAATCCCAACTCAGCTGCCCACACGCCGAGTACGCTGCTCTCCTCCAATCAGGAGCAAGTCCTGCTGTTTATTGGTTGAACTGGAGGCAGCTGTGTAGAAGCTGTTTCCCTTCTCAGCGCCATATTGTGGGAGAGCAGATGCATAGAATAAGTCTTAATTCCAGTAACTCAGTCCAGTCCGGGTTGCTCCCCACAGTCCCCTGCATGGTTTCAGGGGCCCAAGAATTAGGCTATCTTCTGCTGCTTTCCCAGGCCATAAGTTTCACTTTTAATTCTTCCTATGACTTTAATTTAGCTACCTGGGAACCCTGAGCAGAGGATAGGACAAGTGTTCCCAGCCTCATTCTATGGGTCAGGAATAAATAAAGCCTCAAGTAGTGGTTGCATTTGTTCATCTGGAACTTGATACCAGAGCCCAGAATTTTAGTTTCATAAATACTGAAGATTTTTGGTTCCAGAGTTTAAAAGAAGTTCAGCATCTTTACTTTTTGTTATTCTGAATGTGATTTACTTGTCCCTAAAGTGTGCACATTACACAATTTATGATTCAGAAAGTGGAAGTAGAAAAAAAGAAAATGGAAGTTAGCCCTCAGTTCTGTTTGGAGATGTCCGAAGCACTGGTGACAGTTTGGTGTGTCCTCTTACAGGTGCTTTCCCCACCTTAATAAAAGTGTGGGGGGTGTGGGGGGGTGTATTTGTGTGTATACTGTGCTCACATGCACATAGAAATGACTTTGTGCAGAACTGTGTTCTTTATAGGATGGTTTTCCATCTTCCTTTTTATACTTGACAGTAGAGTAATTTTTGTATCATTATAAACATACATATCTGATTCTCTTCAGTGACTGTATAAGATTACATTTTATTCCAACACAAGTGGTTGCTATTTTGTGTGATAATTCTGATTTTTTACCATTAAAATAATGCTGGAGTGAGAAACCTGGAGTATCCATACCTGAGCATCCCTGGAACTGTTTTGATGACCTGCATTATCTGAGAATCGCTAGGTCAAGTACATTCCTGTTTAAAATGTTGCTAGGTCCTTCTGAATTATCCTCCAGGATTGCATCCGTCTAGACTTCCACAAACAGTGAGGTAAATCTCCTGTGCTTTCCATCAACACCAGGTTTTTATAATTCACATTCCTTTCAGTGAAGCATCTCTGCTTCAACACAAGACATTTGGAAGGGAAGAGCTGTCCTTCCATCATTCCCTGTTGGCACACCAAGGGCAGGCGGTGTAGAGGAGTCCATTAAAGCTAACAGGGAGGTGAGCATCTGTTAAGCTAGAAACAGAGGTGTTTGGCTTCCATTCCTGTTTATTAATTTATATAATGGTTATGGAAGGCTGTTACTGGCCAGGGACTCTGGGAATAGCATGATAAACAATACCATGCTCTGCCTTCACGAGCTTGCATTTTAGACTGGGTCAGCCTTGAGCACTTCCAGTAGAATATAATGTCAAGTGTGGTGGAGACTTCAAATGAAAAATAAAGCAGAGAAAAGGACAAGGGAGGAGGTGTGTGTGGGGAGACCAGGTGCAGGAGAAGATGCCATTCGGATGGTCTTGGAAGGTTCTCTGCTGATGGGACTCTTGAATAGAGACCCACGTGCAGTGAAGCCTGAGCCCCACTGATTACCAGCAGAAGGCCCCATCCTCCTGGAGCTGGCAATAGCAAGGACAGAAGGCCTGAGAAAAGAGCCAGTCAGGCAGGTTCCAGAAGAAACCGCAGAGCTGCACTGACTTTTGATTTGCTAGAGGGAGATAATTGAGCTACTTACATTCTTTGTTGAATGCCGTGTTCAGGCGAATGAAACCTTGAACCACATGTGTGGAGTGAAGCTGTTCATGTACCGTAGCCCTTGAACCACTAGAATTCAGCATCTTAACCACTAGACAGCAAGTCTCTGTCAGCATTCTGCATAATGAAGTGGCGTTGCATGCCAGCTCTTTCACTACCAGAAGGATGACTTTGTTGAAATATACACAGGAGTTGAACAGACCTCCGCACCTTCAGTGTGGAAAAGACTAGAGCAGTACACTCTTGTGCCTAACTGCCCTTCATTCTGCCTCTTTGTGTTGTACATTATTAAATGTGCTTTCAAAGCTCTGGTGCTCACAGCTGAAAACAAAGTAGGTTGGTGGACAGTCACAGACAGCACTGTCCAGTCACCAGGCCAGGTAGTTTCTCCTTAACCACTGTGCCAAATGCCCTACTCCACCCATTATTAACTCTAGGCCTTTCAGAGTTATTGGCTGTGTTATAAAATTTCTAGCTTTCTGAGGGGTTTTGTAAATCTTTAAAGTAAAAAATAAGAACATTTGTTGCCACTGTTGTGGCTTAGCTGGTAAAGCCGCCGCCCGTGGTACCAGCATCCCACATGGACACTGATTCAGAGTCTCAGCTACACTTCCAATCCAGCTATCTGCTAATGCACTTGGGAGGGCAGCACAAGATACCCAAGTGCTTGGGCTCCTGCACCCACGCTCCTGTCTCCTGGCTTTGTTCTGGCACAGTCCTGGCTGTTGTGGCCATTTGGGGAATGAACTAGTGTATGGAAGACCTCTCTCTTTCTCTTTCTCTGTCTCTCCCTCTCTTTATGTAACTCTGCCTTTAAAATAAATGCAATGTTTAAAAGAACCTTTATCCATTCAAAGAAAGCCTCAAGTAGAAAGAAAAAGAATCTTGCAGAACCACAGTATAAAATGACCTAAAACCTTGACTGAAATTTTTGTTGAAGTTTGCTGATAGTGTTCTTCAGAAGTGACACATACTGACTTGTGTGAAATGAGCTGATTGATATTCCTGAAACTGTGTAAAAATCAATCTGCTAGTTTTTACATGATGTACCTGTTATACCCCTGAGCTACTCAAGAGCTGTTGGGTAGAGATGTTATTACTGCAAAGTGGTCACACTGCACAGCTCCCGTGGGCACCATTACACTCTGTGACTGGCACTTCCAGGGCCAGTGCTGTGCACACCTGGGAAGTCTTACCCACAGGTGGTGTGGTATGTGCACAATGTCTGCATGATGGTTCTCTCTTCGTTTAGATGGTTGGTAGGGTTCCATTAGTACACAGTCCCTCAACTTGTGACTTTTCAATATTGCTCACTAACAGTTGCGGCCCTGAGGGGTTGCCCACTTTTCCAGAGACAAGGACAGGCCTCAACTTGCCTCCTGGAACTTTCTCTGAGTTATAAACCTCTTAGAGTTATTATACAACCTTGACATTTTGTATTTAATGGTGGATCTTTAAGCAGAGGTATCTTATAAGCATAGTGCAGCAATCATAGACTTATTTTTATTATTCTTTTTTTTTATTAAGGAGGAGGGAGTAAAGCATTGTTGGTCAGTGCACATGGTGCTTAATGTGGAGTCTGGAGGTGGAGATGGTGTTTTCTTACTTCTATAGTTTCTGATTTCCAACTATCTCCAAGAGGTAAACACTAGAATTAGGTCTAGGCTGTGGTTCTAGCTGGCATAGCTCTGTTTTAAATTTCATCTCACAGCTGCTTGGCATCAAGATTTCCAGCTTTCCAAGGCTGGCCACACATTTAAAGCAAGCATCTAAACAAGTTGTTAGAGGAAAAAACACAGCCATGGTAACGATGACACTAAATGAATCATTTGTGTGATATCTGACACCTCACAACCTAGTTGAAATATCTATGTGTTTGCTGCAATAAAAATAATTCAGACTTACTGAAACTATACATTTTCATTCCTTCCACATATGAGACAATCTATTTTCTGACTCATTGGGCTTCTAAAATTCTGTGGTTAGGGGCTAGTGTTGTGGTGCAGTGGGTTAAGCCACCACCTGTAATGCCAACATCCCATACTTGTTTTCTTTCTGTAATCCAGTAGTTGAAAAACAGCCACCACTCCCAATACATGAGTTGTATAAAAGCAATTTCACTTTATTTAAACACTCTAAGGAGAAAAAGCAGATGAGTATGTACTGTCAAATTTTAGATCGAACGGTGGAATAAATTCCATGACAAAAGTGAAACAAACAATCGACTTGTGGCCCCACTGCATTGGACCCTGGCCTCCCTGCCTTCTTGGGACAGACAGCAGGAGCTCAGGAGAAGCCTGGAGCCACACCCCCTGTGCAAGCCTACACAGGCTTGGTCTTTGTTTTCTGATTGGTTGGAGCCTGGAGGTAATCCAGTCAGACTTGATGTATGCCGTTGAATACTGAGTTTATAAAAAGGGTACTCAGTGCTGCTGTTTCCCTTTTCTCTTCTTGGTGTCCAACGTCGTGGAGTTCTTCATTGGAACATGTGCTAAGCCCTGGCCCTAAGAACAAGGAGGTGAACAGCCAAGAGCAATACCTGCAGGGAGGGCCAGGATGCTGGTGTCGGAGGAGTGGCAATGGATTCAACAGGACCCTCACGTTTGTCCATCCTTGCCTGGTGAGTCTTCTTGAAATGCTTGTGTGTATCATTCATATATTTATATATTATAAATTTAATATCATATGTTCTAAATAGATTGCAAATTGTATATTGTAAAACGTATATGTACTCGGGATATCACATACAGTTCCAGGAGGTGTGAGCCTACCTGGCTGAATTCTGATGCCAGGGTGGGTGAACCAGCAGCAGGTGAGTCACCTTCTTTTGGGTGGGTGATTTAGATGCCCAGCGACTGTGTTAATTTCCAGGTCTCTTGTTTCATTTTCTGGATTTATAGTTTTACTTAGTGGATAGGAGCTGAGAAAATGGATCTGGTCATCCAGCAAGGAGGTTCCTGCTCACAGGCTTTGCTTCCTGTTTTTCCTGATTTGCTAAGATTGTTTATCTCAGTTTGCATTGAGGGTTCTCCAACACAGCAGTGATAGCATTAACTGGTACACCCAAAACAATGGCTTAATAAGTGTCCTTCCCCCACTGAATTCTAATCCTGTCTCTGTGATATCCAGTGTTTCCCTAATTTTATGAAAAACTTCCTGAGGAATATATTCTTATATTGTAATGAATGCAGTTATAAGGGGAGACGTATCATGTAAAATTTACATAGTCCAGTCATATTATTGCATTAACTAGGCATATGGGGACTCTGTTTATCATCAGAGGCACCTAGATCCAAGGATGGCACTGAAATTTTGAGAGGGAAGCATTACTTCCTAAGTATGTTTGTTTCAGTTATAAAACTATAATGTTCTGAATAACTCAATACAGGTTCTTTTTACTTCTAAATTAGATTTTGAAGTATTTAAATCATTTGGATTATGATATTTTTAGACCATTTTTAGGTCTGAGAGGGCAGGGGCATTGTTTCTGCACAGTATCCACAATGGTTGCCATATAATTGGTTCTAAAACATCAGTTGATGAATTGAAATCTCTGTTTGTCCCCGTGTTTCAAACAGCACAAAATTTCAAAATCCGTAGGTATTGTGTTTTGTGGTTTGGTTCTTACAGTATGTGGTGAATCGAGTCTCCCTTCCTTCTGGTTAGCAGTTCCTAGTGTTGACACCCAAGGATCGTTCCTTGATCCTCATCTTATGAGATGCTGACCAGTGACTACTCAGAAACAGCCCTTTGGTGCACGTCCTCATGGATGTTCCAGTTTCCTCGTCATCCACTCTTGCTGTTCCTGTTAGTGCTGATTGTTCAAATCCAGAAGTTGAAATGACCCCATGTTAAGTCCAGGTGTTTGTTCTCACTGGTCTTCCCATCCTAGACAGCCTTATCTCTATACCGTGTTTCAGGAAGGTCTTGGATTTTTCTCGCCTCATTAGCTAGACCTGTTTATATTGCCCATGGTTTTCTCGTTTTGGCTATTTTAGAGCTTGGTTCGGTGATTCCATAATTCTTTTCCCTCACACACAACAAGCCAAGAAAAATCTGTTCTGTTGTTTTCTCATGCTCCCAATCCACAGATGTTCTCTGATAACAATCACCAGGCATCTTAAAGGCTGGCTGGTCCCTACACCCTTCTCAAAGCCACATGAATATGTGATTCTTTTGATTTTTGTTTTTATGTCTCAATTCCATTACATTTTCCACACCTCTGCTCCTGTGACCACCATAGAACTTGAGCATCTCCCACAAAAATCCTAGGCTAGCAATTTCTAGTGTACTACTAATAAGAAGTTCAAATATAGAAACTTTCTGGGGAGATTCCAAAATTAGATTGGTTTATGCCAGATATCTTAAGATGCTTTCCCTCTGTTTAACTAAAGTCAGATCTATGGGGGAAAAATAGATGGAGAGTTCGCTACAAACAATGTCTTTGTTTCATCTTTATAAAATTTTGTTTGTGAGTTATGTAGGCCTCAATAATTATGAATGGGAAAACTAAAACTGTGACTTGCAGTTCAGTATTGCAAATATTGTAAAGTTTTCTACTGAAGTGCTGTGGTGAGAGAACAGGCATGGAGTCCAGGAAATCCTTCAATGAATTGGTATATGTGTAGTTTTCAGAGTGCTTCTTTCAAAGAGATTTAAACTTTGTTAACATTTTCTTACATATGATGTTACATTTAAAATTGCTGCTTCAACAAACACTGAGCTCTATGTGATTGGTAACCCCTCCTACACTAATGAATCACCTTGCTTGATTTTCCCACCTGATTACTGTGGAAGATGACATGTGAGTGTCAAATGGGGAAAGAAAGATTTTTTTAAGATTTATTTAACTCTTTGAAAGGCAGAGATACAGAGAGGCAGGGGCAGAAAGAGAGAAAGAGAGAGGTCTTTGGTCTGCTGTTTCACTCCCCATAGGGCCACAATGGCCGGAGCTGAGCTGATATGTATCCAGGAGCCCAGAGCTTCTTCTGGGTCTCTCACATGGGTGCAGGGGCCCAAGCACTTGGCCCATCTTCCACTTTCCTAGGCCATATCAGGGAGCTGGGTCGGAAGTGGAGCAGTGGGGACTCAAACCAGCGCTGTTATGAGACGCCAGCACTGCAAGCAGAAGCATGTAGTAGTTTATAATTCTCATTTCACTTTTCACTTTCCTGGTTTCCTTCAGATACACTTCCTTTCATTTTCTATTTCTGAATTTTCAATTTGACGGAGGTGAGGTGACAGTGTAATATATTACTTAGATATTGTCTTGAGTATTCTCTTGATAGAATTCCTGAATCTTTATTTTCAAGAAACCACCTGTAATTTAGTTTAGTCAAGTTCATGAATAGTTTCTTAAGATTTATTTATTTTGGCTGGCACTGCAGCTCAATAGGCTAATCCTCCGCCTGCAGCTCCAGCACACCAGGTTCTAGTCCCGGTCGGGGCGCCGGATTCTGTTCAGGTTGCCCCTCTCCCAGGTCAGCTCTCTGCTATGGCCCAGAGTGCAGCGGAGGATGGCCCAAGTGCTTGGGCCCTGCACCCCATGGGAGACCAGGAGAAGCACCTGGCTCCTGGCTTCAGATCAGCATGGTGCGCCGGCCGCAGCGCACCAGCCACGGCGGCCATTGGAGGGTGAAGCAACGGCAAAAGGAAGACCTTTCTCTCTGTCTCTCTCTCTCTCACTGTCCACTCTGCCTGTAAAAAAAAAGAGATTTATTTATTTTAAAGTCAAAGTTACACAGAGAGAGAAGGAGAGGCAGAGAGACAGAGAGGTCTTCCACCTGCTGGATCACACTGCAGATGGTGGCAATGTCAAGAACTGCGCTGATCTGAAGCCAGGAGCCAGGAGCTTCTCCAGGTCTCCCATGTGGGTGCAAGGGCCCAAGGACTTGGGCCATCCTTTACTGCTTTCCGAAGCCATAGCAGAGAGCTGCATTGCAAATGGAGCAACCGGGACTTGAACTGGTCCCCATATGGGATGCCGGCACTGCATTTGGTGGCCTCACCTGCTACACCACAGTGCCAGCCCAAATCCTGAATATCTTAAAAATCATTTCTGTCCCATGAAGCCTACCAAAACCCCACAATATTAATCTAAGTTCCTTAATTTTTATTTGCATTTTAAGTATAGGAACCTATTTTTGCATGTTGTATTTTTCTAGCCTAATTACAGTATAACTGAGAAACAAAAATAGTATATATTCAAGGCACACAGTCTGTGTTACTATATGCATCTGATCTTTATACTGCATTTTCACACAAACCTTTCGACTTTCCTGGTACTTACAAAACACTAGGAAAGGATTAGTACAATGAAGTTACTTAACAAATTTATCACTCTTTTTTTATTTTATTTTTTTGACAGGGAGAGTGGACAGTGAGAGAGAGAGACAGACAGAAAGGTCTTCCTTTGCCGTTGGTTCACCCTCCAATGGCCTCCGCGGCCAGCACGCTGTGGCCGGCACACAGCGCTGATCCGATGGCAGGAGCCAGCTACTTCTCCTGGTCTCCCATGGGGTTTAGGGCCCAAGCACTTGGGCCATCCTCCACTGCACTCATTGGCCACAGCAGAGAGCTGGCCTGCAAGAGGGGCAACTGGGACAGAATCTGGCGCCCCGACCAGGACTAGAACCCGGTGTGCCGGCGCTGCAAGGCAGAGGATTAGCCTAGTGAGCCGTGGCGCCAGCCACAAATTTATCACTTTTATAGTGTTTTTTAAACTTACCTCATTTTATTATGTATTTTCCCAGAAAGCTTTTATTTAAGGTATATATATTTTATGCCTTCAATAAATACAGCTTTCACAGCATAGTAATTCTTGCTACCATACCCGCCCTCTCACTTATACTCCTGCCATTATATAGTGTTTTTGTTTTTTGTTTTTTTTTTTTTTTTTTAAGAATACTGACCTAGGAAATTACAAATGCAGAATATGGTGTGAACTGGTTACCTGGAGTATATATTAGATTTTAAAAACCTTATCTCATAATTGTAAATTTTATTTTTTAAGCTTTATTTGAAAGGCAGGGGCTGGCGCCATGGCTCACTTGGTTAATCCTCTGCCCAGGATGTCAGCATCCCGTATGGGTGCTGGGTTCTAGTCCTGGTTGCTCCTCTTCCAGTCCAGCTCTCTGCTGTGGCCCGGGAGGCCAGTGGAGGGTGGCCCAAGAGCTTGGGCCCCTGCACCTGCATGGGAGACCAGGAGGAAGCACCTGGCTCCTGGTGTCGGGTCGGTGTATCGCCAGCTGTAGAGGCCATTTGGGGAGTGAACCAATGGAAGGAAGACCTTTCTCTCTCTCTCTCACTGTCTATAACTCTACCTATCAAATAAAAAATAGAAAAGCAAGAAAGAGAGAAGGAGAGTAAGACAGAGTCAGAGAGAGTGAGAGAGAGGATGAAGGATATCTCATCTCATGCATTATTTCACTCCTTAAATGTCCTCAGTGGCAGGGCTGGGCCCCAGGTCACCCACTTTGGCATAGGGGCCAAGTCGTGGGGTCATCTTCTAGTGCTTTCCCAGGCACATTAGCAGGGAGGTGAATGGGAAGTGGAGCAGCTGGGACTCGGTCTGGTTCCCATATGGGATGCTGGCAGTCCAGGTGGAGGCCCAAGCTTTTACACCCCAGCTCCAGTACTATAACCATATATTTGTATCGTTTGACTAACATCTCTTCATTTTCACGGTCCCAGTTCATCACAAACACCATCCTGCTCCCTGACTGTGTTAGTTTGACTTTTGTATATTTCACATGTAAGTGTGCTCATGTAGTATTTCTTATTTCTGTGTCTTGTTTCACTCACTGTTATGTCCTATAGTTCCATACTTCTGGATCCATCTTGTGACAAGTAGTAGTGTTTCCTTTCTTTTTAAGGTTTGGTGAGGATGCCACTGTGTGTGTATCCCATTTTTCCTTATGCATCCATCAACAAACATTTGGGTAATTTCCATATCGTGGAATTGTGAATGATGCTGAAGTGAATGTGGGGGTGCAGACAATTCTTTGAGATGGTGATTTTCTTTTGGATTCATGGCCAATAAAGGTTGTTCCTTTTTTAATTTCATTTGAGGAACTTCCATATTGCTTTTCATAGTGGATGGTACAATTTACATTCCCTCCAATACTGTGTGTTCCACGTTCTCTACATTGTGCCCAATACTTGTTATCTTTTAACTTTTTAATAGTAGCCATTTAGCCGGCACTGTGGCTCACTAGGCTAATCCTCCGCCTTGTGGCGCCGGCACACTGGGTTCTAGTCCCGGTTGGGGCGCCGGATTCTGTTCAGGTTGCCCCTCTTCCAGGCCAGCTCTCTGCTGTGGCCAAGGAGTGCAGTGGAGGATGGCCCAAGTGCTTGGGCCCTGCACCCCATGGGAGACCAGGATGAGTACCTGGCTCCTGCCATTGGATCAGCGCAGTGCTCTGGCTGCAGCGCACCAGCCACGGCGGCCATTGGAGGGTGAACCAATGGCAAAAGGAAGACCTTTCTGTCTGTCTCTCTCACTCACTGTCCACCCTGCCTGTCAAAAAAATTAAAAAAAAATAGTAGCCATTTAACAGTTAAGAGGGAATAACCATTGTCATCCTGATTTGCATTTTGCTGATGATAGCAATGTTCAGAACTTTTTCACATACCCACTGGGTACATTGTCTGTTTTTGTTGGAAAACATTGATTCAGTCCTTTGTCCTTTTTTAATAGTATTCTTTGTTTCTTAGTGGTACGCTTGTATTATTCCCTTGATCACACATCTGGTTTGCTAATATTTTCTCCTATTCATTGGTTTGACCTTTCATTTCATTGATCTTTGCTTTACTGCTTTTTGTTGTAGTTTCATTTCCTTATATTTGCTTTTGCTCTCTGTGCTTTAGTTGTTAACACGTAAGCAACCACTCTTGAGGCTAATGTCAAGGATTTTTCTATTTTATAAGTTGTAAGTGTTCAGATCTTCTGTGTGGACTTCTATTCATTTTGAGTTGATTTTAATATGTGGTGTAACAATGATGCAGTTTCAGTTTTGGGCATGTGGTTATGCAGGTTGCTTCTGCCTCAGATGTGGGCCTTTATGTCCAGTGACTGCATGTTTGGTAACCCTGGTGGGCCAGGGTTCCCTGTATCTTCAGTTGGATCCATTAAACCAGATGCTGTGGCTGGAGTTGAGCAGGAGCTTGGCATGTGTGGTGATTTGGGAGTAGGAAACCATATAGGTATGGAGTCAAGATGGGGGACTGTCCTCCTCCTCTGGAAGCCAGGGCTATATGAGAGTATGTTAGAAAGTTTTTTGAAGGGTGGTGCTCAGGATACCAGTGGCAGCCAGTGATGGCTTAAGTAGTTGGATTCTTGCTACCACATTGGAGACCATCTCCCAGCTTCAGCCTGGGTCAGATCAGCCCTGAGTATGGTGGGCATTTGGGTAATGAACTACTAGATGGGTGGTGTCTTTCTCTCTCTCTCTCACTCTCTCTCTCTTCCTCCCTCCCCCTTATTGATTCTCTGTGTTTTGCTTTTGAAACCAACTGCAATATTAAAACTAGGTGTAAAAATGGATGCGGATGATTATCCCAGGAGCAGTAGATTACTGAGTAATTTTCTAGAATCATACAGGTGAATGTGTGTAGCTCACAGTGATCTGTTATATCTGTTATTAGAAAATGAAATAAAGGAGCTCAAGGCTCTGTTCATAAAATAATGTCAAAAGATAAATGTAGACTTGCTCAGTATAAATTTTATATGAATATTGAAATGTCATAGTAGCCCATAAATATATTCAACTCTTGTTCATAAAATTTAAGTGAAAATACCAACATGTTACTTGGTGTATAAAGTTAAGGTGTTTTAAATGAATAGTGTCATGACTAATATTATGGTATTTGAAAATGGTTATTTAATATAAGCAAAAACATAACCTGTAAATAACTGAACTGTTCTTTCTTATCATGTTCAGTTGAAAGGCTGCTATGCTGTGTTTTAAGTTGGTGATGAATATTTATTTTAGATTGTTTCCTTTAATTAAGAAAAATGGTAGTATGTTCTCATGTGTATGTGAAATTGAATAGCAGTTGTATTGCAATTGAATGCAGTTGTATTGCATCAGAGCAATACAGTGAATACGAGATAAGCTTTTTTCATATTTGAGATTTTATTGTTTTTTTTTTTTTTTATTTTTGACAGGCAGAGTGGACAGTGAGAGAGAGACAGAGAGAAAGGTCTTCCTTTTTTGCCATTGGTTCACCCTCCAATGGCCGCCATGGCCGGCACGCTGCGTTCAGTGCACCGCACTGATCCGAAGCCAGGAGCCAGGTGCTTCTCCTGGTCTCCCATGGGGTGCATGGCCCAAGCACTTGGGCCATCCTCCACTGCACTCCCGGGCCATAGCAGAGAGCTGGCCTGGAAGAGGGGCAACCGGGACAGAATCCGGCGCCCCAACTGGGACTAGAACCCAGTATGCTGGCGCCGCAAGGCGGAGGATTAGCCCATTGAGCCACAGCACCGGCCAAGATTTTATTGGTTTTTCAGAATCACTACAGAGACATTTCAATTTGTACACTATTCTTAACAAACCAAAAATTTAAAAAGTGAGGGTTTGTCATTCTTTTACAATCTTTTATTTTTGAAATAGTGTATATTTTAATTTACCTCATAAGAGCTTTATAGTCCACTCAATAAAGAGTTCGGCTAGTAAGGAAGAATATAGGCAAGGGCAATAAGAATAATCAAACAAAAAAAGTCCTATCTTTATGATCAGTTATGAACTTAAACTGATCACTTTAGTTAGATGGCATTAAGTGTCAAAGGGATCTCATAAATAAGACCAAGTGTCTGCTAAAAACAATAGATAGAATTAAAAAGGAGAGAATGATCCAACATGGGAAGCAGGCCACACAGCAGACTCATAGAATGACAAATACCCTAAACAGCACTCTGGCCTCGGAACCAGCCCTTAAGGCATTCGGATCTGGCTAAAAAGTCCATGAGAGCATTTTAGGCATGAAAAGCCAAGAAACTATGGCAAAAAATCACTCACGTGAAAGATCTCTGAGAATGAGATCCCGGGGGAAAGAAAGGGCCATCAAATAGGTCAGTACCTTTCTCTGAAGGGAGGAGAGAACTTCCACTTTGATTATGGCCTTGTCTAAATAATGTTGGAATTTGTGGACTCCAGAGGCTTCCATAGCTTGGCAGCTCATGACCCAGAGCCTAGGGTGATCACTGACGTGAAATATAAGAGTGTCAGTTGTTAAATCAACAACAGGTATCACTGTGCACTTGCTCCCCATGTAGGACCTCTGTGCTTAATGTGCTGTACTATGAGAATTAACGGTAAAACTAGTCTTCAAACAGTACTGTACACTTTGTGTGTCTGTGTGGGTACAGGCTTTTGAAATTTTTACTTAGTATAGAGTTGTACTTCTGTATATAAAGATAATTAAAAATGAATCTCAATGAAGAATGGGTTGGAAGAAGGATTAGGAGTTGGGTTGGTTTGTGGGTGGTAGGGCAGGTATGGGGGGAACTGCTATAATCCAAAAGTTGTACATACGAGATTTATATTTATTAAATCACAGGTTTCTATAAAAATGACTACTACAGTCATAACAGTAAATTTTAAAATGATCATGAATTATTAAAATTATAGTAGCATATAATTCTTAACAATTTGACAAAGATATAAAAGAAAGTTTGACAGAAGTATATTTGCAGCAATACTGATTCACCCAGGCATTAATTTCTTTCCTGTTTTTCTTTTGTTGTTGTCTGATTTTTTAAAAGAAAATTTTAGCTCCCATATATAAAGGAGAACATCTGATATTCGTCTTTCTGTGTCAGGGTCATTTCACTGAGCATGAAATCCTCCAGTTGCAATGATATTGATGATAATAACAGGATTTCATTTTTTATAGTTCTGTAATACTCAGTTCTGCATATGTGAATCCAATTTTGCCAGCACCACTGATTGAATAGATTATACTTTTTTCCAGGGTATAGTCTGGGCAGTTTCATGAAAAATCAATTGGCTTTACCTGTTTGGATTAATTAATTAATTAATTTCCACTATCATGCTGCTTTGATTGCTATAGCTTTGAAGTAAGCTTTGAAGTCAGGTATTCTGACGCCTCCAAGTTGATTTTTTTTTATTTTGCTCAGGATCATTTTGGTTATTCTTTTTTTTTTTTTTTTTGACAGGCAGAGTGGACAGTGAGAGAGAGAGACAGAGAGAAAGGTCTTCCTTTTGCCGTTGGTTCACCCTCCAATGGCCGCCGTGGCTGGTGCGCTGCGGCCGGCGCACCACGCTGATCTAAAGCCAGGAGCCAGGTGCTTCTCCTGGTCTCCCATGGGGTGCAGGGCCCAAGCACTTGGGCCATCCTCCGCTGCACTCTGGGCCATAGCAGAGAGCTGACCTGCAAGAGGGGCAACCGGGACAGAATCCGGCACCCCGACCGGCACTAGAACCCGGTGTGCCGGCACCACAAGGTGGAGGATTAGCCTAGTGAGCCACAGCGTCGGCAAGCTATTCTTGATATTTTGTGATTTCTTCTGGAATTTAGGATTATCTTCTCATTCTGTAAGAAATGTCATTGGTGTTTGATAGGAATTTCATGTAATTTGTAGGTGCTTTGTAGGTATTTTAATTATACTAATTCTTCCAATCCATGAGCAAGTTATATTTTTCCATTTTGGGCAGCCTTGATGATTTATATTTCTTAACATTTTAGAATTTTCATTGCAGATATCTTTCACTTAATTGGTTACATTTATTCCTAAATGTTTTATTTTTGTCCCTATTGTGTATGAGATTAATTTTTAGATTTCATTTTTGGCAAATTGGTTATTAGAATATAAAAAAAAAAGCTACTGTTTTTGTATATCGATTTCGTAACCTGTAACTTTACTGAATTGGTTTTTCATCTTGAACCATTTTTTGGTGGCCTGTGTAGATTTTTCCATGCACAACATCATGTATTCTACAATGTTGTTGAATTCAGTTATTGTTAGTAGTTGTATTGAGGTATATTTCATGTTATAAATGTATGAGCATGTCAAAAAAGGCTTAAAGTTTACCTGTGGAAAATTTCTCTGTTGTTTGCTGTATGGGAATTAAAGTAGTCCCTGGTAGACTTGTGGACTGCCATTGCTAATGGAGTGCATGGGTTCACCCATTGGTTTATCACTGCTTTCTGTGTCTCCCCACAGACTCCCAGTGAGACAGTGAGGCTTCTTAAGGGAAGGCCTACACTCAAGGTTGTGTGCTGAGTGTTGCTGGCAGCCGCATAAAAGTAACATGGTCTCATGGGATCATTTCAGACATTTGTACCTCCACCTGGGTGATGCAGAGTCTTGTGTGCTGTGGGATGGTGAGTCAGGATGCACCAGATGGCTGCTGGCTGCCCCTCACATGCTGCCAGGCACCACCAGGACATGGTTAAGAAAGTAGCTGCTCCTCTGCACCTGTCTCAGATGGTGAAGTGCCGTATCTCAGACACCGGGGAAGTCCACACAGAGGTACACACCTTGCTGAGGATGGAGACACAGAGCCTGCTCAAATCCTGGACAGGGACACATTGAGAAGGGCAACCTTGCTGTGTTCCTGACAGGAAGTAGTCTATCAATCACTGGGCAACAGAGTTGGCAGCTGTCACCGAACTGCTTCAAGATCCTGTCAAATTTGTCTGGAACGTACAAACAGATGGCTCCATGTTTGCACAGAGGGTGACCATAAACTGTCCCTTTTTCCACTGCAGTGGGCATCCAGAGAGTGTCAAACACCACACTGCAGCAGGAGCCTCTTTATTTCAATGGACGGTGTACAATTAAGAATAAAAGAGAGCTACTGAGGCTGTGAGGCATTCCTCCCTGAGTATGTGCAGCCAGCACCCCGAATGTCAAAGCTGCCCCTAGCACAGTCCCAAACAAGCTACCTTGGCCCCAGTGGAATTATTTATTCACTTATGTAAGCAGTGTTCATTATGTTTCTTTGAATGACAAGAAAACAAATTTCCCATTGGCTGGATCACTCCACTTGAGTGGCAAAGGCCCAAATATCTGAGCCATCCTCTGTTGTTTCCCAGGGTATGCATAAGCAGGAACCTGGATTTGAATGCACGCCCAGGTATTGATCCTAGATACTCTGTAACTAGATGCTGGCACCAAAATGATGTCTTTAATTGCCATGCCAAATACAATGTATTGATTCCTTTAAATTCTAATTTATTAGAATGGCAGTGTGAGATAGAGAAAGATGTTTTCATCTGTTGGCCTCACCCCCAGAGCCTGAAAACATTATGGAAGGGCTAGGCCAAAGTTGGAAGGCAAGAACTCTATCCAGTTCTTTCACATTGCATTTCTCTGATGACTACTAATAGGGTCATATATATGTCATTTTGCATTTTTTTTCTTTTGAGACCTGTCTTTTATGGTTCCTTGCCCATTTTTTAAGTGGATTGGATGCTTGCTGTTGAGTTTGTTGAGTTCCTGATATAATCTGAATTTTAATCCTTTGTTGGGTTAGTAGCTTGCAAATGTTTTTTTCCCTCTCTATTGGTTGTCTCTGCACTCTATTAGGTTTTCTTTGCTGTACAGAAGATTTTGTGTTTGATGGAATTGGTTCCTCATTAAATGTTTTGTGTAATTCATTTGTAAAGCTATCAAGTCCTAGACTTTTATTTGATGGGAGGATTTTAATTACTGCTTGAAAATCATTACTTGTTGTTGGTCTGTTTAGATATACTGTGTATTTGATTTATTCTTTTTTTTTAGCAGGCAGAGTGGACAGTGAGAGAGAGAGACAGAGAGAAAGGTCTTCCTTTGCCATTGGTTCACCCTCCAGTGGCCGCTGCGACCGGCATGCTGTGGCCAGCACACCGCACTGATCCGATGCCAGGAGCCAGGTACTTATGCTGGTCTCCATTGGGGTGCAGGGCCCAAGCACTTGGGCCATCCTCCACTGCACTCCCTGGCCACAGCAGAGAGCTGGCCTGGAAGAGGGGCAACCAGGACAGAATCTGGCACCCCGACCGGAACTAGAACCCAGTGTGCTGGCACTGCAAGGCGGAGGATTAGCCTAGTGAGCCATGGCACCGGCTTGATTTATTCTTGATAGGGAGTGTGAATCCAGTTTATGCATTTCTTCAAGATTTCTAATTTGTTACAGTATACTTGGACAGTTCACTTCCTTGCCAACATTTGTATTCCTGTGGCATCCATTGTATTTTTTCTCCCTTTTGCTTTGTCAATTTTAAAGTTCTTATTTAATTTTTAAAACAATTTTTTGTATTCTTGTTCATTTTATACTTTCAAAAATTTGCAATTTGATTTACTTCTGCTCTTGTCCTTTTGATTTGCTTTTGAATTTCTTCAGTGACCCATGGGACATTTAGGAGTATGTTGTTCAATTTCCATATATTTGTATATTTTCTTTCATTTTTGTTGATTTCCAGTTTTTTTCCTGTCTTGTTAGAGAACAGTCATGGTATGATTTCAGTTTTTAAACTTTATTGATACTAGATTTGTCTAATATATGGTCTGTCCTGGAAAGTGTTCCATGATTTGGTGAGAAGGATGTACAGCTGTTTAATAGGATCATTAGGATCATTTGCTGTATGGTATGTTTTAACTCTTTTTGATCTTCATTGATGTTCTGCCAAGATATTCTGTCCATTGTTAACAGTTAAAGTCCCCCACTGTGCTGCAGTGGAGTCTGTTTATTTTGTTAAAATAATATTTGCTTGATATATTTGGATGTTACTGTGTTAGGTGTATGTATTTTTAAGACTGTTTTGTCTTCCTGCTGAATTGGGTCTCTTGTCAATATATAATGTCCTTTCTATCTGTTTTACAGATACTGATGTAAAGTCTTTTGTCTGAAAAGAGTATAGCTATTACAGTTTGTGTTTTCTACTTGTATCTTAAATCTTTTTCTCATTACTCAGTTTCTGTCTCTGTGTAACTTTACCTGTGAAGTAAGTTTCTTGTAGGAATATAAAGTTGGGACATACTTTTTATTTTTTTTTATTTTTATTTTTTTATTTTTTGACAGGCAGAGTGGACAGTGAGAGAAAGAGACAGAGAGAAAGGTCTTCCTTTGCCGTTGGTTCACCCTCCAATGGCCGCTGCGGCCAGCGCGCTGCAGCCGGTGTGCTGCAGCCAGCGCACTGCGCTGATCCGATGGCAGGAGCCAGGTACTCATCCTGGTCTCCCATGGGGTGCAGGGCCCAAGCACTTGGGCCATCCTCCACTGCACTCCCTGGCCACAGCAGAGAGCTGGCCTGGAAGAGGGGCAACCAGGACAGAATCCGGTGCCCCGACCGGGACTAGAACCCAGTGTGCTGGCGCTGCAAGGCGGAGGATTAGCCTAGTGAGCCATGGCGCCCGCGGGTCATACTTTTTAAAAAGTTACTTGACCAAACTTTTTCTTTTGACTGGAGAATTTTAATCATTAATATCCAAGCTAAATATTGATAGATAAAAAGTAAGTCCTGGCCAGCGCCGCAGCTCAATAGGCTAATCCTCCGCCTGCGGCGCCATCACACTGGGTTCTAGTCCCGGTCGGGGCGCTGGATTCCATCCCGTTTGCCCCTCTTCCAGGCCAGCTCTCTGCTGTGGCCCGGGAGTGCAGTGGAGGATGGTCTAGGTGCTTGGGCCCAGCACCCGCATGGGAGACCAGGAGAGGCACCTGGCTCCTGGCTTTGGATCAGCGCGGTGCACTGGCCGCAGCGCGCCATCTGCAGCAGCCACTGGGGGGGTGAACCAATGGTAAAGGAAGACCTTTCTCTCTCTCTCTCTCTCTCACTGTCCACTCTGCCTGTCCAAAAGAATGTTTAAAAAAAAAGTCCTGCCATTTTGTCAATTGATTAGTGATTGCTTTATTTCTCAATCTCTGCCTCTATTATTTTTATTATTTAGTATATTGGTAGTCTTGTTTTATAAGGTTTAATCCTCTTTTTCTTATTTTGTATATCTGTTAGTGAATTTAGTTTTCTTGTATGTTTTAATGATGGTTATTTCTAATGTAGAAGTCCATTTAGGATTTCTTGTAGTACTGGTCCAGTGGTGAATTTTTTCAGGGTTTTCTCCTCTGGGAAAAACTTTCTCTTTCACTTCCAAGGCATTGTTTCACTGGATGTAATAGACCTGGCTGGAAATATTTTCTTTCAAGTATTTGATTTTTTTTTCATCTTTTTCTCTTCTGGTCTCTATGACATCTGCTGAGACATCTGCTGTGTGTCCAATGGTTTTCTTGTGTGTGTAACTTGAGACTTTTCTCTGCTTATGGATACTCTCCTTATCCTTAAGTTGACAATTTCATCATAATATATTTCTCAACAGTTTTTTTTAAGATTTATGTATGTATTTGTTTTTAGTTAGTTAAGTTAGTTATTTGACAGATAGAGTTAGACAGTGAGAGAGAGATACAAGAAGAAAGTCTTCCTTCTGTTGGTTCACCCCCCAAATGGCCACCATGGATGGTGCTACGCCGATCCAAAGCCAGGGGCCAGGTGCCTCCTCCTGGTCTCACA
The DNA here is from genome assembly GCF_051225735.1 of Oryctolagus cuniculus. Taxonomy (NCBI): domain Eukaryota; kingdom Metazoa; phylum Chordata; class Mammalia; order Lagomorpha; family Leporidae; genus Oryctolagus; species Oryctolagus cuniculus. The sequence continues at coordinate 33,243,455 of NC_142885.1, forward strand.
TGTGGGTTCAGGGGCCCAAGCACCTGAGCCATCCTCCACTGCCTTCCCAGGCCACGGCAGAGAGCTGGACTGGAAGAGGAGAAAGTCGGATTAGAACCTGGTGCCCATATGGGATACTGTCACCACAGGTGGAGGATTAACCAAGTGAGCCACGGCGCCGGCCCCTTATGTATGTGCTTGAATGTCAGAGTTACAGAGAGGCAGAGGCAAAGGGAGGGGGGAGAGGTGTGTGTCACCTTTAATCTCTTGGTTCACTCTCCAAAAACAGCCAAGGCTGGGCCCCTCCAACCCAGAAGCCAGGAGCTTCCTCCGTGGATGCAGGGGTCCATCTTCTAGTGCTTTCCCAGGCCATAGCAGAGAGCTGGATTGGAAGTGGAGCAGTCAGAACTCGAGCTGGCACCCAGATGGGTGCCCCTTTCCTACTTTTCTTTCGGGTATTACTGTAACATGAATATTTTCTCAATTAGTAGTTTTCTGGATAGGAAGTAGGGCCGCTGGGAAGCAAACTTGCACCCATATGTGATTCCAGCATTACAAGCAACAACTTTACTCACTCCGCCACAATGCCAGCCCCCAGTGATTTCTTCATTTGTGTTGTTTTTCTTATTCACAATGTGCATTGTTTTTCTCATTTATTTTAACTGTCAATGTGCTCTTGCATCTCACTGAGTTTCCTTAGGATCACTGTTTTGAATTGTTTTTCAGGTACTTCATAGATTCTCTTCAAATCATGATCTATTTCTGGAAAACTATTGTGTGCTCACACTGTGACCATCCTCCACTCTCCCCCTCCTTGCTCCACAATGCTTGTTCTCCCATTGGCCTTTATCCGGCAGCCTGGCCATGGTCCTGTCCATGGCCTCTAGGAAGAAGCATGTTTGTGTCACAGTACTGTTCACACTGCCTATTTCTAAAACAGAATCAAAAGTTAGAGAAATACATATCTGCTGTGTCTGCTGGCTTCTGGTGTTTTCTCTTCTGGTATGTTTGATTTTTAAATAAAATTGCTGGGGCTGGCCATTTGTGGCACAGCATGGGTTTAAGCTGCTTCTTGCATCTCTGGCATCTCCTATGTGAGGGCCAGTGCCAGTCTCAGCAGCTCCACTTCCTCTATGATTTATCAACAAATTTGTTATTGGCATTAGTCTCTTGGTAGAGTTTCTAGGTCTTTCTATAGACAGAAACATGTCATCTGCAAACAGGGAAATTTTGAATTATTTCTTTGCTACTTATACAGTCTTTTAACTCTTTTTTTATTTTTTCCTAATTTCTCTGGCTAAGATTTCCACTACATTTATAAGAGCAATGAGAGTATATATTCTTCTTTTGTGCTAGATAGTTAAAAAAGATACCTCCAATGTTTTCCAATTTAGCGTGATATCTATTGTGGTATGTCAAGACTTGTTTAGCATTTATTATATTGATCTATGATCCTCTCATACTTAATTTCTTTGAGATTTTGCTAATGAATGGGGTAGAATACTATCAGATGCTTTTTCTGCATCCATTAAAATGATTATAAAAGATTTTCATCTTTCATTCTTTTATTGTGATGCATTACACTTACTGAATTTAATATGTTGAATAATCTTTGCATTACTTGGAAAAATTTTCCATGATCATGGTGGATGAGAATTTAATGTGCTGTTGTACTCTATTTGCTAATATCTTGTTTAGATTTCTGCACGTTGGTTTATAGTTTTCTTTTTGGTGGTTGTTTCCCTATCTGGTTTTGGTATTAGGGTAACATTACCTCTTCAGATGGATTTAGGGGGATTCTTGCTTTTTGGAAAAGTTTGAGAAGACGATTCACTAAAATTTTAGTGGAATTCAGCAGCAAAACCATCTAGTCCCAGGTTTTTATTCATTGAGAAATTTCATTTACTGATTCAATTTTATTACTAGTCATTGGTGCACTCCAGTATTCCATTTGTTCATGGTACAATTTTGATATATGTATAATATATGTATATATACATATATGTATATATATCACATATATATGATATATGTATATATAATATATAATATTATATATAATATATATAAATAAATGTATTTATTTATCTTAGGTTTTCCATGTTCTATAGTTATTTATGGTAGTTCCTAGTAATCCTTTGTTTTTCTGTGGTATCAGTTTTATGAGATACTTTTGTATCTCTGATATTATTTTTTTGCATTCTTTTTTTTTCAGAGAAGGGGTTTATTTTAGCACAGTCTGGGGGTCTGTGGAAAAACCGAACAGAAAGAGCACTCCTTGTGTCTCTTCCTCCTCTGTGCCAGCATCAGTCAGTGGGGCAGTCCCGGGGGCACACAGGTCGCCCTGGCACTGGGCGTTCTGTGGGCCCGGACAGAAACCATGCGTGGCCACCCTGTGGCATCACATGCTGCAGTCGCCCTCGGCCCTCAGCCCTCGGCCCGCTGCCCCACCCCCTTGGCCTCAGAGTTGCTGCCTTCTGGGGATGGCAGGCAGCCGGAAGCCCCCGGAGCCATAGGCATTCATGGGGCTGAGCTGTTAACACTCAGGGAGGCCAGGAGACCCCCAGGCTTCAGGAAGACTGGGCATCAACAGCCCACTCCCAGCTGGGGTCTCCAGGGCAGAGCAGGTCACGAGGAGAGGGTCAGGGGAGCCTTACCTGCTCTGGGTTTCCAGGACCACCCTGGATCAGGCCCTCCCACCGTGGTGGACATAGGAGCAGCTGGCCACTGGTCAGCCATGAGTGGGCGGTGGTCTCGGGCTGTGCTGTGCTATCCTTCCCTCGCCCCAGGCTCTCCTGTGCTTGGCCACTCCATTGAGGGCCCAGTGGTTCCTGGAGGTGGCGTCAGCACTTGGGCTCTCTGTCCCCCAGGCAGGCACAGAGGCGACCCCCGGCCGGAAGGAAGCTCCAAGGGGTCTGGGCAGGTTGTGCTGTGGAGGGCAAGGACCACAGGGCAGGAGAGACCGCGTCAGAGGAGAGGCAGGCATGGCCGTGGGGCAGAGGCGGGCATGGTCATGGAGTGAAGGACTTCTGGCTTGGAGCTGAGCTGGGGGAAGGGCAGGGCTAGGGTTAAGGGGTCACTAAGGGCTTCAAGCCCAGCTGGGAGACCCAAGGCCGGGTAGGGGTCAGAAGTCCAGGGAAAGTAAGGCAGACAGTGGCAGACCAGGAGGCCCAGAGGATCCTGGGTAGGACCCTTGGGCCAGCTGTGGGCATGAAGAACTCCTGAGAGGCCACTCGGGGTGGGACCAGGGGGCTCCATCAGCCCAGGACGTGGGAGTGGCAGCCACCACCTCCACCTCCCACCGGGCCTGAGCCAGCAGCAGGAGGAGCCACAAGACAGGGGAGCGCCAGGCCTAGGTCATGTTCAAGGTTGCCTGTGGGGGCACCAGGGGATGGGGTTGCTGCAGGGGATTCTGTGACCTTCAGGAGAGCCTGCTGACATGTGCCAGCCTCCATGTATGTGGGAAGGGGCTTGGAACCCTGCATTTGTTTCCCAGAAAACAAGACACAGTGCAACAGGCCCAGAGGAAGCCAAGAACATTCCTCATTCCCCTGATGGCCAGGTCTCTGCTCCCCCGCTGTGGCCAAGTTCCTGGGCCTTCCAGGAGGGGTTGGCTGGGCTCAGCTAGGCATGTCCTAGGCCCTCATCTCCCCACCTCTGTCTCTGCCAAGCCCACTGATTTCACAGCTTCCTCAGGGTCCATCCAGACCTGTAAACCCTCACCCCGTCCAGGCCCCATGGGAGCAGTCCCGAGGTCTCAGGGCCGCAGTCATTCCTCTGCCCCCTGCCCTTGCTGTCCCTGGGCTCTGGCCAAGAGGAGCTGGGCTGGGGGCTGCACTCGTCTCTGATTTCCTCCAGCAGGGCACAGGGTGAGGCCATGCCCAGCCAGCTGTCTGCTCTCCTGGTTTGAGACCAAAGGCCTCTGGGCAGCCGAACACCTGCCCCACATGTGGCCAGGTGATGGGCGCCCCCTCCAGGGCAGGGCCTGGAAAGAGTGGGGCCCATAGCAGAGGCAGCTGCTCCCCTCTCAACACACCCCAGCCTCAGCTACACTGAGTCAGCCCTGGACCCTGGCCACGCCAGCCACCAACCTGGCCGCAGCACGAACCACCATGCTCTGTGACTCACGTGGCTTCCCGCCTCCACCTCAACTTCCAGCGTCCAGAAAGAGCTCCCTAAAGCAGGTGTCAGACACCACTGCCACCCCAACTAGCAGCTCTCGACAGCCGCCCCCTCACCTGGTCACCAGACCCCAGGAACGGCCCTCCCAGCCCAGCTCCTCCATACCCACCTCAGTCTGCTGGGAGTCGCATCCCCCCACCCCCTCCCCCATCCTGGCCTCCCCCTCAGCACTTGGCGTCTGACCCGCGAAGGCAGGGGCTGTGATGGCCTTGGTGACTGACCCCAGGGAGCTCCAGGAAAGGACGGATGAATGATCAAATGAAGGAATGAAGGGACCCACACCCAGCCGCTTCCTCCCCATCCTGCTGGGGAGCCCTCGCCTGGGTCTTGTCCTCTCTCTCCCGCTGGCAGGCCCCATTCGTGGGTTGGATGAGGCTCAGAGAAGGTGTCAGAGTGGGTCAGGAAGGCGGGGGCACAGCCTGGCATTGAGCAGGCCCAGACCCCACCCCATGCTGCAGGGTTCATCTCCACCAGGCCCACAGTCCCAGACACCCCATGCCCACGCTGGCCTGCATTCTTCTTTTCTTATCTTGATCATTCCAGCCACAAGTTTGTTGTGTTTCTTGATATTTGCAAGAAAACAATTCTTCATTTCACTGGACATTTGTATTTTTTAGACTATTTCATTTGTTATTTTTCTATCATGGATATTTCTATTCTTTTACCAATTTTGGTTTTGTTCTTTTCAGGATTTTTGAGATGCTTTGTTAGGTTGTTTATTTGAAAATTTTGCCTTTAAAAATCTAGTTGCTTCTTACTATACATTTGTTATTATTGCTTTTGCTGTGTTTCTTAAGATTTGAGATTTTGTGTCTCCAATATTGTTTGTTTCAAGATAGTTTTAGACTTAACTTCTGATTTCTTCAATGATCTGTTGTTCATTTCACAGTGTGTTGGTTACGGGCCATGTTTTTTGTGTAATTATCCAAACAGAAGAATCTTATTCCTTTGTGGTCAGACATGAATCACTGTTGCTGCTCTGCCACCGTCCCCGTGGTCTGCACTTCTTTCTGGCTCTCGCAGCAGAAGCCACCACTGTCACCCTGGAATCACACTGGCTTCACTTCCTCCCCCTCTTCTTCCTCTTCTTGCTGAGCCACTTGCTTCCTAGCACTCTGACCTTTGTCTCTGTCCAGCAGCGGGAGCCCTTCATACCGGGTGGCCTGGTTGCGCCGCTTGGCTTTTATGCTAGCGGTTACTCCAGGACCCTCCTGATGGCGACCACAGCTCCGCCGCCTTTACCCTGGATCCCGGACTCCCGGGTGCTGTCCCCGACCCTCTTCCTCCCTCACTTCCTAGGGAGAGACAGCTCCTGTGTGATCCCCAAACCTCGCGCTCCAGTGGCTCTGCCTAACTGCAGCCCTGCGATGGGGGAGGCACCTTCACCCCGTGATGGGGGAGGCATCCTTCAGGCAGTGCAGAAGAAGTGGTGAAACAAGGTATGGGTCAGCCTGCCTCGTCAGCTGTCCGGCCGCTTCCACCAGTATCGCAGCACCGACAGAGGCTGGAGGGTGGCCCAGCTGGGTGGCAGAACAGAGCAGGGTGCAGGAGGTCCCAGGCCAGGCCACTGTCTTGTGCCTGACGCCTGGGATGGCAAGCCAACTGAGGGAGCGAACCTGGTCCCTGGGCCACTGTGACCCGCAGCACCTGGCCAACTGCTGCTCAGAAAAGAGGTTTTAAAATCAAAGATGGGGCCGGCGCTGCAGCTCAATAGGCTAATCCTCCGCCTTGCGGCACTGGCACGCAGCGTTCTAGTCCTGGTCAGGGTGCCGGATTCTGTCCCGGTTGCCCCTCTTCCAGGCCAGCTCTCTGCTGCCCAGGGAGTGCAGTGGAGGAAAGCCCAAGTGCTTGGGCCCTGCACCCCATGGGAGACCAGGAATAGTACCTGGCTCCTGCCATCGGATCAGCACAGTGCACCGGCCGCAGCGCGCCGGCCGTGGCGGCCGTTGGAGGGTGAACCAACGGCAAAGGAAGACCTTTCTCTCTGTCTCTCTCTCTCACTGTCCACTCTGCCTGTCAAAAAAAAAATCAAAGATGGGAAAATCAGAGAAAGTTACCCTTTCCCACTGCCAGCTTGTTAATGGTATACACGTGAGTGAACAACCAAAAATAAACAGAAAAGCAAACCTAAGTTGCCAGTAACCAAGATCACTCCTACAAAAAAAGAAATGAAAGTAACTTACAGCAGGATTCTGTTTCATCTGATAGAATTCAGAAGCAGGAAAAAAAGCCTTTTAAAAATACAGAGAATATTAAAAACATGCATTTGAAGAAATCAGCATTTCTAACTGAAGTGAGCCAAAAAATAGAATTATGCTGGCATGAAATTTAGTAACCCACCATCTCCTACTGTTCTTCCAGAGCCTCCTAGTCACTGGATGGGAAGCTCTGTTGAAAATTCCAACCAAAATGGGGAGCTGATGGCTGTGCACTTGAAAACACTGCTGAAATTCAAACTTAAGATTTCAGATTTCAATACATATGTAAAACATAGTTTTTCCCAACGCCCTGGACTCTTGGAAGTTGGTGCAGATCTGGAAAGCTGCCTTGTTGCAGTGTAAGAGTACAAAAGATGAGTTTAAAAAGCTATATATAAACAGGCCGGCGCCGTGGCTCACTAGGCTAATCCTCCGCCTAGCGGCGCCGGCACACCGGGTTCTAGTCCCGGTCGGGGCGCCGGATTCTGTCCCGGTTGCCCCTCTTCCAGGCCAGCCCTCTGCTGTGGCCAGGGAGTGCAGTGGAGGATGGCCCAGGTGCTTGGGCCCTGCACCCCATGGGAGACCAGGAAAAGCACCTGGCTCCTGGCTCCTGCCATCGGATCAGCGCGGTGCGCCGGCCGCAGCGCGCCGGCCACGGCGGCCATTGGAGGGTGAACCAACGGCAAAGGAAGACCTTTCTCTCTGTCTCTCTCTCTCTCACTGTCCACTCTGCCTGTCAAAAAAAAAAAAAAAAGCTATATATAAACAGCTTGCATTATATTTTGTATTTTGTAAATACTGTATACCATATATTATGTATATATTATTCATACTTGAGAAGTACATTATAGTTCTGTTATGAAAGTATGTATTTTGCCCTGCCCACATGGCAGGTCATTGTGTATATATATGCACATATATAATATTATATGTTATATATTTTCTATAGATAATGGAAAAATTTTAAGGGTGCTAAAGCACATGGAAGACCAGTTTATTTGCCCAAGGTACTGAGAGTTTACCAAGAAGCAGCTGTCAGATCTCAAGGTGAAGATCTAAACGTGAATAGTTTACCAATGCACTACTGAAGATTAAGTCTGTGGCACAATCATTGTAAACAATGGAGTCTGTCTTTATTTAAATTGATTTCTACCTTCCAATCTATAATTACTGGAAAAACTCCTCTCCCTATTTCTACCAAATTTAATTTCTTGTTTTTGGTACATATGCATTATTCAAATTTAAGATGCCTCTAATTTTAATGCCAACAAAATTGGTTATAATGAAATTTTTTTTTTATTTTTTGACAGGCAGAGTGGACAGTGAGAGAGAGAGACAGAGAGAAAGGTCTTCCTTTGCCGTTGGTTCACCCTCCAATGGCCGCCGCGGCCGGCGTGCTGCGGCTGGCGCACCGCACTGATCTGATGGCAGGAGCCAGGTACTATTCCTGGTCTCCCATGGGGTGCAGGGCCCAAGCACTTGGGCCATCCTCCACTGCACTCCCTGGCCACAGCAGAGAGCTGGCCTGGAAGAGGGGCAACCGGGACAGAATCCGGCACCCCGACCGGGACTAGAACCCGGTGTGCCGGCGCCGCAAGGCGGAGGATTAGCCTAGTGAGCCACGGCGCTGGCCATATAATTAAATTTTAAAGTAATAATAATTTGCCTTTCCCCCTTTAAACTAGTCTTGACTTTTTGTGTCTGACTGTTCTGTGTGTGACCATGAGATGATTTTGTACGACTGCATTTTTAACTTCCCATTTGATGGCTCTGTCTTTGACCTTGTACTAATGATCCTTCCTCTACAAAATTTAGAGCAACAATTTAATATTTCTACATCTCCGAGGAGGAATTGCCCATCTCACAAGTGGAAATGGTAGGCCGGCGCCGCGGCTCACTAGGCTAATCCTCCGCCTTGCGGCACCGGCACACCGGGTTCTAGTCCAGGTCGGGGCACCGGATTCTGTCCCGGTTGCCCCTCTTCCAGGCCAGCTCTCTGCTGTGGCCAGGGAGTGCAGTGGAGGATGGGCCAAGTGCTTGGGCCCTGCACCCCATGGGAGACCAGGAGAAGCACCTGGCTCCTGCCATCGGATCAGCGCGGTGCGCTGGCCACAGCGCGCCAGCCGTGGCGGCCATTGGAGGGTGAACCAACGGCAAAGGAAGACCTTTCTCTCTGTCTCTCTCTCTCTCACTGTCCACTCTGCCTGTCAAAAAAAAAAAAAAGTGGAAATGGTAGTGTAAAGAAAAACTGGTTAGTTTATGACTGAGTATATTTTTATATGTAAACTTTTTCATGAAGTATTATTTGAATTAATAATTCATGAAGTTTTCAGTAGAAGGCAATGATACCTACTTTGTTTTATTACATTAATCTTGAATGGTGGTACTTACACTAAAAAAAGTATAGCTGATGCCGAAACAGTGGGTGGAGATTTTAGAGGCTTGCTTGAAGATCAGCATGGCAGTTCAAACTTCATTCTCAATATGTTTCCAACTCAGAAATTCTAAAATATACTTTCTATAAGGTTTCACTTATGCAAACCAAAAGTTTGTCTCAAAGGAGAAAACCTTTCTGAGTAATTGGGCAATATTTAGATATTAAAAGAAAAAAAATTCTTAAATGGGTACATACTTGCACATGATTCTTCAGGTCAAATTCATGAGAAAGGTGCTACTGGAGGTATTTTAGGTCTTAACTGGCTCCCACAAGGAGAGTGAAGACTTTTAACTTTTTGTGTGGTAGGCAGTGTGGGCAGAAAGTTAGAATTGCTATTAACTTGATGAGCAGTGCCAAGAGGGTAGGATGACTTACATTATGTAGATGTACCACAAATTTGTGTAAGCAATGCATGCTACCTTGTATTCATAGCTCAAGCCTGAAAACCAGTTCTTTGTCCCTGGGTATAACATGCTTGTTCTTATAGAGAAATTAAGCTGTACTTTAATATTATATATTAAATGATTAAGAGGTTATATTCCAATATGACAGTATCCACATCCAAGAATGTCTTACTTGTAGGAGTCATGCTGCTTTCAAGTGTGCACATGGTGATTCTTTTGTGCAGACTTCAGAGGAGGTCCCAGCACCTGGGCAGCATGAGTCTCCTCTGCCCAACAGCCTTCCCAGAGTAAAAGGCCACCCAGACCATCCTGCTGCTGGTGAGCGCCTTTGTGGTCAGCTACCACCTTAACCTCATCATCCTGTCTATCTCAGTCCATGTGTGGTGGACATACAACAAAGTCTGAGTATCTGGAAGTTAGTATTTAATGCTTGTGCTACAGTTAGTCCTGTGGTGCTGCTCAGTTCTGATAAAAGAATAATCAGTATTCTGAAAAGCACACAATGTAAGAGCCATTAATGTTTACTAATATTGTGATGGGATATTTTTCTTGAAAATATGTTCTAATGCAGTTAAATTATTCAGTAGCATAAGATTATTTTATTTCTGTAAGAGGAACATTTCATTATTTCATATGTACAGTTTTAAGAGTAAAATGATACTTTATCAGATTAAAATAAAGTGCAATTATTTGATAATTCTTTACTTCAATGTAAATCATAGTTTGATGCATATCATGTATCATCTTATTTCATTTTCTTTACTGTAGAAAAACATTTATTCTTGACATGTAGGTTTAGAAAGCTCCTGTTGGTAATCAAATCTCTGTGTTTATTTTTGATTATGTTTTATTCATCTTGGTCCATTAACTAGATTTTACCTAAGGATCCAACTCTAGCTCAGATAATTGCTTTTGGCATGATTGATTTTATGTCTGTTTTACAGCTCCATACCAGTTGTTAAAAGGACTATTTTAGTCACCTCTGTGAATGATCTCTGTTTTCCTCTTACTGTTTCTAATTTTTTCTCCCCTGATGTTATGAAGTCTGATTATGTATACTTTTGTGTCTTTTTGACACACTGCATTTGTAATTCAAGAGTTTGTAAGCATAGAGTCTTTTAAATCATCCAGGTTTGATAATTGCCTTTGTGTGTTTTTCTTTTTTTTTTTTCAATATTTATCACATAATATTCTTTTTTTTTAATTTTTTATTTAATGAGCATAAATTTCCAAAGTACAGCTTAAGGATCACAATAGCCTCCTCCCCACCGTATCTTCCCTCCCACCCACAACGCTCCCCTCTCCCACTCCCTCTCCCCTTCCCCTTCACATCATGATTAATTTTCAATTATCTTTATATACAGAAGATCAATTTAGCGTATGTTAAGTAAAGATTTCCACATTTTGCTCCCACACAGAAACACAAAGTGTAAAATACTATTTGAGTACTAGTTATAGCATTAATTAAACACCTAAGAGTAATTGTGTATTAATTACAGAGTTCAACCAATAGTTTTAAGTAGAATATAAAATGCATCTTTTGTATTGTTGTGGCTTCCCCCCTGACCTCCCTCCCTCCCGTGGCCCTCCCCCCACCCACTCCCTCTCCCATCCCGCCCGTCCTCACATTTCATTTTCAATTACCTTCATATGTTGAAGATTAACTTAGTATATACTAAGCAGGGATTTCAACAGGTTGCACTCACACAACCGAACCAGGTATAGGGTATTGTTCGACTAGTAGTGTTGTGTTTGAGTTTCATAGTTAAACATATTAAGGACAGAGATCCTGTGTGGGGAGCATGAACCCAGTGACTCCCGTTGTTGATTTAACAATTGGCACTCTTATTTATGATGTCAGCAATCACCCGAGACTCTTGCTATGAGCTGTCTAGGCTATGGAAGCCCCTTGAGTTCAGCAACTCTGAATTTGTTTAGTCAAGGCCATATCACAGTGGAGGTTCCTTCCTCCCTTCAGAGAAAGGCGCCTCTCTCCTTGATGGCCTGATCCTTCTGCTGGGGTGTTGTTCACCAGGATCCTTCATTTAGATTGTTTTTTGCCACCATGTCATGGCTTTCCATGCCCTCACCATGACTGCAGGGGCTGGGGACCCAGGCAGGGGGCTGGGTCAGGTCTGCCCAGGGCGGATCCCTCATTATGCCTGGGGTTCCTCGCCATGCTTGTAGGTGCTGGGTCCTGGACATGGGGCGGGTTTCATATGGGGTGCCCAGGGAGGGCTCTCACAGGGCCTGCAGGGGCTGTGGATCCCGGCGGGGTTGCGTCTGGGGTGTGGGGCCCAAGCTGTGACTTAGGGGCTAGGGACTTGGGCGGGCGGGGCGGGGTCCCATCTGGGGTGCCCAAGGAGGGCTCTTTCTGTGCCTGCACAGGCTGGGAATCTGGGTGGGAGGCGTGGTCATGTCTGGAATGCCCTGGGCGCATCCCTTGCTGTGCCTGAGGGTCCCTCACCATGCCTGTAGGGCCTGGGGACCTGGGTAAGAAGTGGGATCCCGTCTAGGGTGGCCAGGGCGGTATTCTCACCATTCTTTCAGGGGCTTGGCACCTGGGTCGTGGGGAGGTAGTGTCTGGGGTGACCAGTACTGGGCCTTCAGCCTGCCTGTAGGGGTCAGGACCCTCATAGGAGGTGGGGTCCCATCTGTCGTGGCCAAGGTAAGGCTGTCGCCATTCCTGCAGGGGCTTGGCACTCGGGCGGAGGAGGTAGCAAGTGTCTGGGGTGCCCAGGGAGGGGCTCTCGCATGCCTGCAGGGGCTGGAGATCCGGGCGGGGGGGAAATAGCCTCTGGAATGCCCAGGGTGGGGCCCTTGCTATACCTGAGAGTCCTGGCCAAGCCTGTAGGGACTGGGTCCTGGGAACGGGGCGGGGTTGCATCTGGGTGCCCACGGTGGGGCCTTCGCCCTGCCTGCAGGTGTGGGGACCCGGGTAGGAGGCGGGGTCCCTTCAGGGGTGGCCAGGGCGGGGTCTCTGCATTCCTGCAGGGACTTGGGACCCAGGCAAGTGGTGTTCGAGTCTGGGGTACTCGGGATGGGTTTTGCCTTGCCTGCAGGGTGGGGGATCCGTACGGGGGACGTGGTTGCGTGTGAGGTGCCCAGGGCAGGGCTATCACAGTGCCTGAGCATCCCTTGCTGTGCCTATAGGGGCTGGGACCCCGGGGGGGTGCGTGGTCACATCTTGGGTGCCCAGGCGGGGACCCAGCTGCTCCCGCCCTTGCTTTACCCGTGGGGCCCTCGCCCTGCCTCCTGCAGCGGTGGCCCGGGCAGGTGGCAGGGTCATCTCCGGGGTGCCCAGGGCGGGGCTCTCCCTGTACCTGTATTGGCTGGAATTAGATCAGGGGCGTGGTCGGATCTGGGGTGCTTCAGGGTAGGGCCCTTGCTACAACTGCCCTCACTGTGCCTGCAGAGCCCTCCGACTGCCTGCAGGGGTGGAGAATGGGGTAGAGTGTGGGTCGCCACTGGGGTGCCCAGAGCGGGAATTTCGCTGTGCCTGCAGGGGCTCCGATGCGGGTAGGGGGCGTGGTCGCATCTGGTTGCATCTGGGTTGCTCAGGACGGGGCCCTCGCTGTGGCTGCAGGCCCTCCTGTGCTGCAAAGGCTGTAGCTCCGGGAGGGGGACATGGCCTCGTATGGGGTGCCAGCAGGGGCTTGTGAACCAGGCAGGTGGTGGGGTCCCAACTGTGGTGCCCACTGCAGGGCACTTACAGTGCTTGCGAGGCCTGGAGCCCCAGGCGCGGGGGAGCCGGGTTGCATCTGGGGTGCCCAGGCGGGGTTCTCGCCCTGCCTGCAGCAGCTGGGGACCCGGGCAAGGGACAGGGTCGCATCTAGGGTGCCCGGGGCAGGGAGCTCGCTTTGCCTCAGGGACTGGGGCGGGGTCATGTCTTGGATTCCCAAGGTGGGTCCCTCCCTGTGCCTTAGGGCCTGGGGACCCCGGCGGACGGGGCGGGGTCCCGTCTGGGGTGCCCAGGGCAGGCCTCTCAGTCAACATGCTGGTGCTTGGGACGCAGGTGTGTGCTGGGGCCGAGTGTAGGGTGAACAACGCGGTGCTCTCGCTGTGCCTGCAGGGGCTGGAGATCCGGACTGGGGGTAGGTATCATCTGGGGTCCCAGGGCCGGGACTACTGCGCCTGCCCTTGCTTTGCCTGCGGGGCCCTCGCCCTGCCTGCAGGTGTGGGGGCCCGGGCAGGGGGCGGGGTCACGTCTGGGGTGCCCAGGACAGGCCTCTCGGGCCAGTGTGCTAGGGCTTGGGACCCAGGTGGGTGCTGGGGCCGAGTGTAGGGTGCCCAGGGCGGGGCTCTCACAGTGCCTGCAGGGGCTGGGGATCCGGGAGGTGGGCGTGGTCGCGTCTGAGGTGCCCAGGGCGGGGCCCTGGCTGTGCCACAGGGGCTGGGGACCTGGGCGGGCGGGCAGGGCGGGGTCACGTCTTGGGTGCCCAGGGCCGGGACCCCACTGTGCCCGCCCTCGCTGTGCCTGCGGGGGCCCTCGCCCTGCCTACAGCAGTGGGGGCCCAAGCAGGGGGCGGGGTCACGTTTGGGTAGCCCAGGGCAGGCCTCTAGGCCAGCATGCTGGGGCTTGGGATCCAGGTGGGTGCTGGGGCCGAGTTTAGCGTGTCCAGGGCGGGGCTCTTTCCATGCCTGCAGGGGTTTGTGCTTGGGCGGGGGTGGGTCGCTTCTGGGGTGCCTGCAGGTCCTGGGTCCCCGGGTGGGGGAGGGCGGTGCAGCGCCTGGGATGCCCAGGGCGTGGCTATTGGCACGCCTGCCCTCCCTGTACCCGCGGGGTCCTCAGAGTTCCTGCAGGGGCTCTGGACCTAGGCGGGGTGGGGTCGCCTTTGGGGTGCCCAGAACAGGGCCCTCGCTGAGCCTGTCGTGCTGGGAACCCGGGCTGGGGGCGGGGTCCCGTCTGGGGTGCCCAGGGAGGGCTCTCATCTTGCCTGCGGGGGTTGGGGATCCGGGCGGGAGGAGGAGGCGACTTGGGTCCCCATGTGCCGCAGGGGCTGGGGACCCGGGCAGACAGGGCGGGGTCCCGTCTGGGGTGCCCAGGGCAGGAGTCTCGCTGTGTCTGCAGGGGCTTGGGATCCGGGCGGGGTCGCGTCTTGGGTGGCCAGGGCGGGGCTCTCGCCTGGTCTGCAGGGGTTTGGGACCCAGGCGGGGGTGTGTTGTTCCTGGGGTGCCCAGGGCGGAGCTCTCCCCATGCCTGCAGGGACTGGGATCTGGGCGGGGGGCGTGGTCGCGTCTGGCATTCCCGGGGAGGGCCCTTGCTGTGCCTGAGGGTCCTCGCCATGCCTGTAGGGGCTAGGGTCCTGGGCAGGGGGCGGGGTTGTGTCTGGGTGCCCAGAGCGGGGCCTTCGCCCTGCCTGCAGGTGTGGGGACGCAGGTAGGAGGCGGGGTCCCTTCAGGGGTGGTCAGGGCGGGGCTCTCGCCATTCCTGCAGGGACTTGGGACCCAGGTGAGTGGTGGTCGAGTCTGGGGTGCTCAGGACGGGTTTTGCCTTGCCTGCAGGGGTGGGGGATCCGGGCGGGATACATGGTCGCGTGTGAGGTGCCTAGGGCGGGGCCCTCCCAGTGCTGAGCGTCCCTTGCTGTACCTGCCGGGCGGGGGGCGGGTTCGCGTCCGGGGTGCCTAGGGCGGGTCCCTCGCCATGCTTGCAGGGGCTTTTGACCCGGGAGGTAGGTGGGCCCTTGCTGCAACTGCCCTCACTGTGCCTGCGGAGCCCTCCCACTGCCTGTAGGCGTGGATACCCGGGTAGGGTGCGGGTTGCCTCTGGGTTGCCCAGAGCGGGAATCTCGCGGTGCCTGCAGGGGCTGGGATGCGGGTGGGGAGCGTGGTTGCATCTGGGTTGCCCAGGGTGGGGCCCTCGCCCTGCCTGCTGAAGCTGGGGAGCCGGGCAAGGGGCAGGGTCACGCCTAGGGTGCCCGGGACAGGGCCCTGGCTTTGACTTAGTTGGGGAGCTGGTAAAGCAGTTGAACCCAACTAACTGAATGTTGGTGGTGTAAAATATGGCATAAGGTGGCTGCCGCCATGGCTCACTAGGTTAATCCTCCGCCTTGCGGCACCGGCACACCGGGTTCTAGTCCCGGTCGGGTCGCTGCATTTTGTCCCAGCTCTCCGCTATGGCCCAGGAGTGTAGTGGAGGATTACCCAAGTGCTTGGGCCCTGCACCCCATGGGAGACCAGGAGAAACACCTGGCTCCTGCCATCGGATCAGCACGGTGTGCCGGCAGCAGCGCACCGGCCGCGGCGGCCATTAGAGGGTGAACCAACTGCAAAGGAAGACCTTTCTCTCTCTCTCTCTCTCACTGTCCACTCTGCCTGTCAAAAAAAAAAAAATATGGTATAAGGTATTACCTTGATATCTTGCTGGTGAAAAAAGAGAATACATTGTAAAATTCTAGATTTTTGTTTTACACTTAGAAATGAGAAATAATGACAGCTGAGGCAACTGGAAAAGTTTTAATAATGATTGCATTCTTTTTAAATGAAATTCCCTTTAATTGTGTAATCTTAAACCTGAGAGGTGAAGGGAAGCTCTCCTCTGGCCCCAAAGCTGCCTCAGACTTTCCTCTCCACTCCCTGCCTGCCTCACTTCCTTCCCGCTCACACAGGCTCCACAGCGGCCTCGAGGTCTTGCAGCAGGATGTCATAGAAACTGCTTCATACTTCTGCTGTGAGAATACGACACTCAGGAGGAGGGAGCGTGTGGAGCTCTTTGGAATCACAGTGCTCTGCCTGAGGAACGGGGTGTCTGTCCCTGGCGGTGGGTGAGTGTAGCAAATACCTCTAGACCTGTCCCGAGCAGCTGTTCCTCCTCTCCCTTGTGTGGTTGGCTGGATAGCTGAAGGGGGGGGGGAGGACTGCTGCCTCAGTGTCAATGTTGGAGCTGACTGAAAGACCCCATGGCTGAGCACCCGGGGGTGTGTTGATGGCATCATTTGAGGTGTGACCCTGGGACTTGATGGACATTTGGGTGTCATGCAGCCGAGGAGAATGTGCCGATTTCCCTGTGTCTCCTGCTGGCAGAGCCATGAAATCAAGGCTGCTTTGCACCAAGTGCCGGGAGAGCCGTCTTCTCATCCCCATCAGACACAGACGTTTCTGTTGAGGAGAAGCATCTGCTCTTCATGTCAGTTCCGCACCTGGACCAGGCCTCAGCCCTGTTTTCTTCAGGACCTCTCAGGTTGATGGGTGAGGAGACCCGTGGGAGGAGGACTTAGAAGTCCGGAGGCTGAGTGCCTTCTAGTTGTGCACAGAAACACACTGTGCGTGTCTTCCTTAATTGCAGAGTGTTCCTGATGTCATGGGCACGTAGGAACCAGAGAGGAACCTCTGCCCTGGACCTCTCTCTGCTGGATCTCAGCTGCCTCATGTTTCCTGGTGCTGTTTTTTTTTTTTTTTTCTTTAAGAGTTTATTCAAGTCAGAGGTATCTGCATTTATAGCTTCTTCCTGATAATTCTTTCCTCTCCTGATGGAGTTTCATTTCTCCTGTGTTTCAGGAGATGCCTGGGGTGGGGTGGTGTCCCCCATTGGATTCTAGTCTGAGGGAGTCTTCCATGGTGAGTCACGTGCTGCTTTGCTCATTAGAAGAATCCTAAGTAAGATGGGAAAAGACTCTTTTTGTTGGAGAGAGAAAATGAAAACCAGCTTTTCTGAGGCCAGAGGGGCTCATGTGGTAATAAATGATGAATTCATCCTTTTTTTCTGCCATCCCTCCCAGTGGCAGTTGATCTCATGACAGCTGTTTCCAGCTGTACTCTGGATTTTGCGCAGGCCCCTTGGGATGGCTGTAGTGACTCACACAGCTGGGGTTTTTCCACAACGGGCTGAACCTGGCTGCTAGAGGAGCAGGGGCTAGAGGCAGGGAAGGTGACTCTGGTGGCTGGAGGAGATTTCCTTGTTGGGATCGCTGTCCCTGCAGGGCCCTCCTGTCCACAGAGATCCTGGGAGATAACGTCTGGGGCAGGGTAGAGAATGTGTTCATAGAGAACGTGTGTTGGAGAAAGCCAAATGTTCTTTTTTTTTTTTCTTTTTTCCCTGCCCCTTTCCTTTTCAGATGGAAGTAGATCTGTGTGTGAAATGGATACATGAGTGAGTGTTGAGGGAGACGTTGGTTAACAGTTGGACATTGCAGCCATCCGGCGCAGTGGGATGCCTGCATCCCACACTGGAGTTTCTGGTTTGAGTTCAGGCTCCTCTTCTTCTGACCCAGCTTCCTGTGAATGCGCTCCATGGGTCCCTGCCACTCATGCGGAGACCGGGTTTGAGCTTTGGGCTTCTAGCTTTGGCCGAGCACCGCCTTGGCTGAGTCACACCCGGAGCAGAAGAAGCTGACTGAAGCGGGCCTGGGGCATCAGAATGACGCTGGATGCGGCAGGGTGCAGATGTGTCCCGTGGCGCCATGGCGACGGCCAGTGGGGACTGCGCCTGCGTCCTGCACTTTGACCCGGAAGTGCACACGCACGCATGCATACCCCGACTGCCCCGCCAGCGTTCTTGTGGGAGTCAGCACCGCGTCCGCTGCTGCCCAAGAGCCTGCACAAGCTGTGAGGAGCCGTGCTCGACGCTGCTGGCCAAGACTGAGGGAGACCCAGCGGCCCCAAGGTCAGGCCAGGATCAGGAGAGGCTGCATGACTGAGGCTGCAGCACTATTTCCCAGGCGCGGTTGTCTTCTTCAGCCCCTTCCGGAAGCAACGGCCTTGGCAGACCTCTATCTCGCCAGCAGACCGGGCCCCCTTGGAGGTGAGTGACGCGTGGCTGTTGCGGCTTCCCGCTGGGGTATTGGGTGCCGGCGTGCCTGTTGCTCTTGGTCCCGAAGGCTCAGGTGGAGTCGCAGTTGTGCTGTACAGACGGTCTGGAAGGGTCTCCAGGGTGCGAGCAGCTGTGTGAGAGCAGAGGTGGCTCCATCTCCTCCCGGAACTGCCCCACGTTCCCGTCTGTTTGCTTTTTGAGGGCCCAGCCACCCTGCTCTAGACCTCTGAGAGTGTTGTTGGGAGGAACGAGAGCGAGAATGTGTGTTTGTGTCCTGGTCTAGGAGGACAGTTTCCGGTTACTCGCGTTTGGTGTGCTGTTAGTATTCTGTGGGTTTTTTATGAAAGACCGTTGTCAGGCCCAGGTGTACCATCTGTTCTTAATTTGATGATTTTATTTTTTTAATACCGCAAAAGTAATGAAGGTTTTGTGAAATAGGTTTTCTGTGTCTATCGGGATACTTTGTGGCTTTTCCCATGTGGATTCTGTTCTGGGATATATTGCTTTGGTATGGTAGCCATCCTTGCATTCCCGGAGTAACTCTCAGTTGCACACAGTGTGCTAAGCTTTGTTTGTGCTCCCGGATGGCATTTGGTAATATTTTATTGAGGCATGTGACACATTCATGACGGATATTTGTGTGCCATTTTCTTGATGATGTGTGCTTGTTTTGGATGTTGGGATAACGCTAGTCTGATGGAATAAAAAGGAAAGTTTTTCCTCTTCATCTCCTTTTTGGAAGGGTGTGCAAAGAACGGATTTTAATTAACCTTTAAATGGGAGTTTTCACCGGTGGAGCCGTCTGTTCCTGGAGTTTTCTTCATGTGTGTTTGTTTCCCACTACTGCAGTCTCTTTTCAAATTATGAGTGTATTTAGGGTTTCTTGTTTTACTGTATTCAGTTTTAGTGGTTTGTGTCTTTCTGACAATCAGTCCACACTGTATCGACATTGACCAAATCCTTGTGCCTTGGCTTTTCCATAGTGTTTTCTGATTATTATTTTGGTAAGGTAGGTAATAGTGTCTTCTCTGTCGTTTCTGTTGTGAAGTCAGTTGAGTCTGTTCCCTTTTTTCCCTTTTTTCCTGCGGATAAACATTTTGTCCATGTCACTGAGTGTTCAAGAATAGTATTTTGGTCTCACTGAATTTCTGTTGTGATATTTTCTATTCTGTTGGATTTATATCAGTTTGTATATTTTTCCTCCTTCCACTTTCTTAAGATTTACTTTTCTGTTCTAGCGTTTTAAGGTAAAATCCCCACCTTGGGAGACCCAGAAAAATTACTGGCTCCTGGCTTTGGATTGCCCCAGCTCCAGCCATTGTGTCAATTTTGGGAGGTGTACTAGTGGATCGAAGACCCCCCTCTCTCTCTGCTTCTATATCTCTGCAACTCTGCCTTTCAAAGAAATGCATAAATCTTTTAAAAGAAAAGATTGACAGTAGTTTTATCATTAGAAACAACATATGCTACAAGAGAACGGAGAAACTCTTTGAAGTACTGAAAGATAAAGAGTGTCAGCATAGAATTCTTTGCACAGTGAACGTATGTTTCCAGTGTGAGAGTGAAATAAAGATTCTAGACATAGGATCACAGAAATAATTCATCGCCAGCAGATCCACACTACCAGAAATATAGAAAAAGTCCTTTAGGGAGAAAGACAATGTTACTAAGTGGGTATTTGAATCAACACAAAAGATGAAAACATGAGAATTGAAAGCTACATGGTTAAATGTATACAGATTTTTTTTTTGACAGGCAGAGTGGACAGTGAGAGAGAGAGACAGAGAGAAAGGTCTTCCTTTGCCATTGGTTCACCCTCCAATGGCCGCCGGGGCCCGCGCGCTGTGGCCGGCACACTGCGCTGATCCGATGGCAGGAGCCAGTAGCCAGGTGCTTTTCCTGGTCTCCCCTGGGGTGCAGGGCCCAAGCACCTGGGCCATCCTCCACTGCACTCCCTGGCCACAGCAGAGAGCTGGCCTGGAAGAAGGGCAACCGGGACAGAATCCGGCGCCCCGACCGGGACTAGAACCTAGTGTGCCGGCGCCGCTAGGCGGAGGATTAGCCTAGTGAGCCGCGGCGCCGGCCATGTATACAGATTTTTAAACTGTTTAGTCACTTTAAAAGATCAATGAGTTTTTTACAGCAAAAATACTAAACATGTAGCATACAGTTTATAGCTTTTTAAAGTTAAATGTGTGGCAACTGTAGTACAACTGTAGGGAGAGTGAAATGGAAATACACCATTTGGCATGGTGCAATATCACTTGAAGATAAATGTGATAAATTTAAAATATATACAATGAAACCTAAAGAAGTCACTAAAGGTAAATAAATGGGGGTATAATTAACCCATAAAAGAAATAAAATGGAATCATGGAAAAGAAACTGATCCAAAAGTAGGCAGATAAAGAGGAAAAATAGAACATAGAACAGATAGAAAACACCTAACTAGGAGATTAATTTAAGCTTAGCTATTTCATTAATTACATTAAATGTAAATGGTATAAGGAACTCAATTACAAGGCAGAGAGATTATAACATTGAATCAAAAAACAAGACCCAAGTATAGGCTCCCTAAGTGAAATTCAGTTTGAATATAATAGCTTGAAAATTGAAATATGGAGAAAGAAATACACATTAGTCATCTACAAAACTGGACTACCTACATTAGCAACACAGATCATGGAGTACTTTTAGGATCATGGGATATTTTCAATGATAAAGAAAATCAATTCATGATGATAAATGCTTTGATCCATCAGTAAGACATCAATCTAAGTATTTATAGACCTAGTAACACAGCTTCAAGATGCTGAAGCAAAAGTTGATAGAACTGCAAGGTTTATCTGAAAAAAATCCATAACTGGAATGGGAGATTTCATTATTCTTATCTCAGTAATCAGTAGAGCAAGCAGATAAAAGTTGGTATGGAAACAGTCTTAAAGACATCACAAACTAGTTGACTTAATACACATATGTAGAACACTGAAATCAATAACAGATCACACATGTTTTGAAAGCACTCAGAAAATATATATGGATGTAATTCTTTAGGTCATAAAGGAAGTTTTAATAAATTTATAAGGATTTACTTAGTGCTTCAAGGAATATATGAGAGCTATAATTGAATGACAAAGATTTCTGGAAAATTTTCCATTGTTAACACAATAAACAACATTCTAAATAACCTGTGAATCAAAGAATAATGACTAAAGGACAACTTTTTATGTTTTCTCCTACCAGCAACCCCAGGCTCTTGGGGAAGCTGTTTTTCCCTCAGGCGTGGGATGACATCCTCAGTTAGCTAAGAGATAGGGCATGTGGCTGCCTGTGTCATTGTTTCTCAGGCTAGTCAGGAGATGGCCACACAGTGATCATGTGTGTCAGGACAAAGAGGAAGTGTTTGTTGACACAAAGAATGGAACACTGTATCCACATGGGTGTGGGTATAGTCCCAGGCAAGCTACATTTCTTGTCTTCATGAGAGTTTTTATCTGATGGTCAAAGTAGTACCCAAAGCAAGATTTGGGGAATTAAGATCATAATCTTGTTAAATTCTGAAATGTTCCATGTGTCATCTTTCTCATCTAACAGACTGGTGTTGTCATTTGGATTTAAATTTCATGATGGCAGAGAAGAAAAAGATGCTAGAGACCAGTTAGGACAATAATTTTTCAAAGATTTTTCTTTTTTGTACAGAAGAGGACTAGGAGTGTTTATGTGTCATCATCATAGTCCCTAGGGCATTAAACAGTGATTATAACTTTTTTTCCTATTCAGGTAAATATTAGAATACAAGTGACTGATGACAGTAACTCTGGTCTGAAATATTTTTAAGTAGCTAATTCAGAAAATTCAACTCAAATTTATAAAAATAACATGAATTTTAATACATTATTTTAAGTAGTCTTACAACATCAAAAGTGCAATTTTCTTTTCTGTGCTGTATTATAGATGGTGAATTTGAGCCCAAACACACAGGGTTAGTTTTTCACCAATTAATATCAAAGACAGGATAAGAGAAAACATTTTCTTTCTTCTAGAATTATATGTGTTGGGTCCACTACACCAGTCCTCTTTCTTTCTAGGTTCTGTATCGATAATAATGATCATGACAATAATAAGATGTTGTTGATGAGGATGAGGATGAACTCCAGGGACCTTACTCATTATATCTTTGTAGGCCAGTACTTGTTATACTGTGGACACTTAATAATGTTTACTGAATGAATATACAATAACTCCTCATAGAGCTATGATTTTGACCTAGGTGAATACAGGATCTGGGACCTCGATCCAGGTCTCCCACATGGGTATCAGTTGCCAGGTACTTGAGCCATCACCTGCTGCCTCCAAAGGTCTGCATTGACAGGAAGCTGGAATTGGGAGCTCGGGCTGGGAATTGAACCCAAGCATTCTGATATGGGATGTGGGTGTCCCAAGCCATGTTGCAACCAATTCACCAAATAGCAGCCCTCTATATTAGCTTTCTTAAAAAAATTTATTTATTTATTTATTTATTTTTTGAAAGTCAGAGGTACACAAAGAGAAAAGGACAGGCAGAGAGAGAAAGAGAGAGAGAGAGAGAGGGCTCCTATCTGCTGGGTCAATCCCCAGTTGGCTACAATGGCTGGAGCTGCACTGATCTGACCCAGACCATCTTTGGCTGGAATTTTGCTGTGAAGTCCTCTGTGTAATGTGGTCAGTGACATCACCAAAGGTTGTGCAGCCAGCAGCACAACCTTAGTTTATGTTTGCCTTAGTTTATGTTGCCTTGGGGATTTAGGAGCCTAGTGTGCCAGGCAGGTCGGGTTTTGTGGCTATGACACAGTTACTGTAGCTCAGTTAACAGAAGCACCCTGCAGAATCGGAAAGCACCTTCAGATTCAGACTCCTGGTGCCCTGCTTGTCCACCATTCATTTCATGTGATGCTGATGTTACTGGAGGGGTGGGGAGGGGTCACAGCCCCCCAGCTGAGCATGGACTTGGCACTTAGCTTTTCAGACGAGGTGCTTCCCTGGAGTTTATTGTCACAAACACAGCACTGACCTGCGGTATCAAGTGATCACGTGTGGGAACAGGAGCAGGAGGAGGAAGGAGCCAGCACTGGTCAGGGCAGCTTATTCTCGGTGTGTGTGAGCAGTGCCAATAAGCTGTCAAAAAAATTATGGTTTAAAACAAACAGCCAGCTGGCACCATGGCTCACTAGGCTAATCCTCTGCCTGCAGTGCTGGCACACAGGGTTCTAGTCCTGATTGGGGTGCTGGTTCTGTCCCGGTTGCTCCTCTTCCAGTCCAGCTCCCTGTTGTATCCCGGTAACGTAGTGAAGGATGGCCCAAGTCCTTGGGCCCTGCACCCATATGGGAGACCAGGAGGAAACACCTGGCTCCTAGCTTCAGATCGGCGCAGCGCACCAGCCACAGCACGCCAGCTGTAGTGGCCACTTGGGGGTGAACCAAGGGAAAAGGAAGACCTCTCTCTCTGTCTCTCTCTCTCACTGTCTAAATCTGCCTGTCAAAATAAAAATACAGCCCACAGCCTTCAATTCACTTTCACCAAGACGCTCAAGCAGCTCAGAGGGAGCACAATTGATTCTGTTTTGACAGGTCCTGATGTACGCTAAGCACTGCCTTATTTATTTTTCATGATGTTCTTAGGAAGAAGGTGGTATTGTGTACATTTTACAGCTGGGAAAACGAAGCTGTCAGTGATGAAGCGTGTGCCTAGAGTATTTCAGTTACAATGAAGGTACTTCAATGAATTCCTAGAAAATAGAATTCAAAGATAACTTGATTTTGTTGCAAAAATGTTTGAATTCCACAACGTAGGTTTTTTTTAATAATAGACGTTTTCATGAAGTTTTTTCAAGACCTCTCATGTAGGTATCCATGTCAAAATTTTTTATACCAAAACCAATTTTTTCAGAGCAGGCATTTGGTGCAACAGTTAGGTCACTTCCTGGGACACCCGCATCCTTTTTGGAGGGCTGGACATAGACCTTGCTGATTTTTTCAGAAGTCTACGCTTTTTCCGTCACATCCGTGACAATGAGCTCTGGCAGGACATCATGCTTTGGTGCCACTCCCAGACATGCATGTGCAGTTCCTCTGTGGAGGAGCTGGGGGGAACTGCAACTTGATACTCTGTTTTCTCATTAGCCCAGTTTGTCTTAACCTGTGAGCAAGAGCACATGTTTAGGAAAGTAAGAGGACAGCTCTTACGGCAGATGGATTTCTGCTCCCACGCCTTCCGTGGGAAGGACTTGCCCTGCCAGAAGTCAGAGGCACAAGGCAGCACTGGTGTATCTCTGTGTTTGTGTTGCAGGTGGGCAAGTGGGAGAACCAGACCCTGAGCCCAAGGCCCACGGTGTGGCCCTGGTACAAGTCCTTCTCTGACTGTGAGCTGGATCACAACCACCTGAGCATCGTCACCCTGGAGGAGGCCCCCTTCGTCATCGTGGAAGACATCAACCCGCTGACTGAGGCCTGTGTGCGGAACACGGTGCCGTGTCGGAAGTTCATCAAAATCAAGTGAGTGCCAGGGAGGCTGTGGTCTGGACATGCCCACGCCTGTCACATAATGCAAGTCACTGATCACAACAGCATCTGTACTACAAAACATAACACAGAACACTCTGTTGTGATAGCTGTAGTGTTAGCAATGGGCTTATGTTTATGATTGCCTGGAGATGCACTAAGTTTACATGCATTAAATTCTCACAGCCATATGAGGTGAGGGCGTTTGCCATTTACAGTTGATACAGTTGAGTTATGGGCAGGTTGCAGAACACGGCTGAAGCCATCCAGAGGTATGGCTGACTCCAGCTGTGTTCTTACCCATGGTGCTCAGTCATCCCCCAGCATCCTAAAAAGTCTCTCCTTAAAGTCTCCTTAAAGGATTTCTTTTTTTTTTGACAGGCAGAGTGGACAGTGAGAGAGAGAGAGAGAGAGAGAGAGAAAGGTCTTCCTTTGCCGTTGGTTCACCCTCCAATGGCCGCCGCAGCCGGCGCTCTGCAGCCGGTGCACCATTCTGATCCGAAGGCAGGAGCCAGGTGCTTATCCTGGTTTTAAACATTTTTCTGTCCGTTCCCTCCCTGGCACGTCCCCCCTCCTCTGTATTTCCCAGACTTGGGGTGGACACAGCTTGGGAATGATTTCCTGATGCTGTAGAGGTGGAGTTTGAACCACTGACAGCATGCCAGTGTTGCATCCCTGCTGGAGAGTCACGGGTTGGTGGAGGATGGAGGGGACTGTGCAGGGAAGTCATGGGCTGGAGGAGGATGGAGGGGACATTGCAGGTTTGTTACCAAGGGCCGTTCTGATTTCAGTGGGTGTTGGGAGCCAAGCTTGACCGCGTGAAGAAAGCAAGGAGCATAACATCTGTGGGACAACACCCTGTGTGCTTCATTATGGCCCATGAGTGTAGTCTCTTTTTCATAGTCGATAGCAGGAGTTTACAGTCTTTGAAAATCAGAAGGCCTAGAGCTGAAAACAAGCATATGTCCACATCCCAGTTTGCTTGACTATGAAGTACATGAGCCAAAAATCAATGACTCCCTATGAAAGAATTGATACTTTTACTGAACACTGTGAACAGCGTCTCAGGTACAAGCTCAAATTTTGTTGTTGTTGTTCCTGTACGGAGGGGGCAGCTTGTGACTTTGCCTTTTCTGCTTGAGAACATGAGAAGTTTACTATGTATAGAGGGGAATTAAAGCCTTTGACTTCCGTGGGAGCAATACAAAATTAGAATCCATGAATCCCAACATTAACGTAGGTTAAAGCAATTGAATTTCCTAAATGTAGCATTTTGAGCCAGGCTAATTGGTTGCAAAAAGAATTCCTGTTGGACAACATGACTGTATTTACTTGGTACTGATTTTTCCAGGGAAAAACCTGCCCTTTCTAGCCTCTGGGAGATTCTGGGGTCTTGGAGGCCCATATTAGTCTCCAAAACCAGTTTAGGTATTGAATCCAGTGGTTATCACATGGAATATATACAAGGGTGGTACCCCAGATCTGGGGTCATCACCCTGGAGGCTAGAGCTCAAAGTCTACATGGTGATCATGGCTGTAGAAGCAGAGTGGTTGAGGCAAACTCAAGGGCAGCATGACTGTGGTGGTGAGGAAGGTAGGTGGTTGGTGATTCTGGAATAAAGGAGAGCTCCAGGGAAAAGGTGGCATTTTCAACCTACTTCTGCTACTCAGTTATATTTTCAAGTCTGTCCACATTCATGGATGTAGCTATAAATAAACCTCTCTGACTCGATTATGTGTGTGTAACAAATTATATATGATATATGTAGTCCATATTAACTGGAGAATTTGATGGAAAAATCCTAATATGAAAAGGCAAAAATCATTTTCTACCATTAAAAATAGCTGTGCTTCTCATTATTTTTTCCTCCAGTAATTTCGTAAACTCATTAGTTTTTACATAGCTGTGATTATTATTTATAGTATTATATAACCTCTTTTCTAAACTAAGAGATAGAAATGTACTTTCCTACTATGAAGTTGAGTGTCTTCAAACATTATTTTAGTGCTTAGACGATAGTCCCATGTGTGATTGTGCTCAAAATGTAAGGTTACAGATGGAGCACCTACATTGTAGCATGTGTGATTCAAGTAGAAGGTAGAGCTTCTGGAATGTTCCAGTGTAAGCAAGTTTGTTCACTGAAGAGGCTGTGGTCTTCCTGCCTGCATTGTCTAAGACTTTCTGCTGTCAGTGGGGAAGACCATCATTTCCTTCCTTACCAAGATGTTTCTGATTCGTGTGGGTGTTCTTTTCTAGGAGCTGGTTGGGAGAGTATAGCAGGGTGCCTGGTAGAAAACAGTGAGGTTGACCCTGGCAGCTCAGAAGATAGACTTTCCACTGGCCATATGGTCTCTGTTTTAATGGCAATTTTTCCCCCAGTCCTGGATATTACTCTTGAAAAGTTTGACCTTTTGTGCATCAAGCCATGTTGTTAGGAAGAAAAAATAGTACGAATGAGCCTTCACGGATAGTCGGGCCTAGTGTGAGAAGTTAATTCTGTGGACTCAGGCATGGGGTAGAACCCCATGATTGTAGGAGTTATCTAGGCACTTCCAGTTCTTCCCTTTGGTTTCAGGCCTCCGTACTTAGAGGATGAAGCAAAACCTTACTTTACTTGAGAATTTCACACCTTCTTCTCTTCCATTTTCCAATAAATTTTTATGACTCAACTTAGATCAGATTGCTAGACTCTGGTTTAATGAAGTTGTATGTGGGGGCCGGTGCCGTGGCTCACTTTGTTAATCCTTCCCCTGCAGCAGCGGCATCTCATATGGGTGCCATTTCTAGTCCCGGTTGCTCCTCTTCCAGTCCAGCTCTCTGCTGTGGCCTGGGAGGCAGTGGAGGATGGCCCAAGTGCTTGGGCCCTGCACCTACATGGGAGACCAGGAGGAAGCACCTGGCTCCTGGCTTCGGATCTGCATAGCTCCAGCCATAGTGGCCATTGCGGGGTGAACCAACAGAAGGAAGACCTTTCTGTCTGTCTCTCTCTCACTGCCTACCTCAATCTGTCAAATAAAAAAAAAGAAGTTGAATGTGTTAGAAATGTTTAAAAATAAGAGTTAGTAACTTTTGCCTGTTGAGTAGAGGTACAAATGCTACCTAATTTGGAGAAACATCATGGAGCTCAATCCAGCAAATGGTATAAAGCATTTAGCGCAGTGCCTAACTGCAGTGTAGTAACTTCTCAGTAAACATTAGCTATTGTGCTAGTAACCGCTATAATTAAAGACACTTGCTCCTCTGGCCGCCATAAGCTCAGTGTGTGTCCATGGAAAAGTTACTTCCCTTCTTGATTTTCAACTTCGCAAAGCTAGTAGAAGAGTATAGCTAATGACTAGACAAGTCTTCCAGTACTAACAGCCCATGTTCTTGGGATTTTCTTTGCAGCGATTCAGCTAACAAGGGGATGAACTTTAAGAAATGCTGCAAGGGGTTCTGCATTGGTATCCTGAAGAAGCTCTCCTGGATGGTCAAGTTTACCTATGACTTCTACCTGGTGACCAAAGGGAAGCATGACAAAAATGTCAACAATATGTGGATTGGAGTGATTGGGGGAAGTAAGTCACCTTTCCACCCTGGCCTCCCATTCTAACGGGGGCCTGTGGTCAGAAGTGTTGGGAAGAACATGTAAAGGTGCCATTCTTCTTATGCCTTACCTCCAGGTGGTTACCACAAAGCGGTCCTGGCAGTGGGCTCGACAACATCAATGAGGAGCATTCTGAAGTGGTGGAATTCTCCGTGCCCTTTGTGAAGACAGGGATCAGTGTCATGGTTTCAAGAAGCAACAGCACTGTCTCGCCTGCTGCTTTTCTAGGTAGGTGAGCATCATAGGGAATCCTGCTTCGCTATAAGAAAGTATAGTTTGCTGAAAGCATGGGACTGGACCAGACCTGTTTAGCATGATTTGCCCACATCAGCATGTTCCAGAGCATGTTGCATTTATATTATCCCAACTCACACTCCCCCACCACCACTCCAGTTCACAGCTCTCATTAATCCTGTTACAAATCTCTGCTGAAAACTACTCTCATATATTCAGATACCAGTCTTCACTCTAGAATGCAAATTAATAAATATATGGCTTAGAGCCTTGAAAATATTTAAGAACTTAAACCTGGCTGTCCACAGTTAATTTAAATCAGTGCATAAAGCTTTATTCAACATCCATATACACATCTTGCATCCCATGCTGTGGGGTAAATGCCAGTCATTTATTTATTAGATGCCAGAGGGAAAATAATGATGACTGCACTGTTATTTATACCACTACTCTGGTAATCAAAATGGTAGTCTGAAGAATGTACACTGGTTTAAAATTAATGGAATCACGTTTTAAATATGGCTGTTCTTTAAGCCAAATAGTTTGCAAAGCAGGAAGATCTCTTGACTCTGTTTTAACGTAAGTTTGTTTTCACATTAAAATATTCCCTTTTTGGATTTGTATATTTTCTCTTCCTTTAAACTTTTCTTCAGCTCTGTATGTACATGTGTTGGATACCCCGGCTAGATTAGTGAGAACTCCATGGAAGGTAGCCCAGCCCAGTTCATTTTTCTCTCTCACAAGGAAAGTGTTGTGTTGACTTTTCTTTCACATGCATTATTTCCATTAGTGGATGTCTTGTTGACAATCAGGCACTTCAGAGCATTAACTCCCTCTTGGTACTGCTATATGCATGCATTCACCTCAAAGTTGTGAAGACTGGAACACACCTTAGAGGAAAGCAAGTAAGAGAGAGAAGGAAGTTCTACGAAGCTTAGTCAAAGAGTTGCAGAGAGAGTTAGAAACAAAGAGAAAAAGAAAGGCAAAGAAAGAGAGAGGTCTTCTATTTGCTAGTTAACTCCCCGATGGCTGCGATGACCAAACTGAGCCAATACAAAGTCAGGATCCAGGACCTTCTTCCTGGTCTCTCATGTGGTTTCAGTGGTCCAATGACTTGGGGCATCCTCTGCCACATTCCCAGGCACATTAGGAGGGAGCTGCATGGGAAGAGGAGCAGTCAGGACTCGAATTGGCACCCATATGGGATGCGGCACTGCATGTCGTGTCTTTAACCTGCTAGAACACAGCACTGTCCCTGACAGTATGGTTTTATTCTTTCATGATTTTGATCTATTTATGTTTATTGATTTGCAAATGTGGAACCACCATGGCATTTCTGGGATAAATTCCAATTGAAGGTAATATATGAGCTTTACCATGTGGTTTTGGAGTTTTTTTTATTTTGGCTAGAATTTTATTGAGAATGTTTTCATCTATTTCATTAAGGATATAGGGTGGCAATTTTCTATGCATTTCATGTCTTTTGTAGTTCCTGGCGTCAAAGGAATGCTGGCCTCATAAAAAGTGTTTGCCAAAATTCAGTGTTATTCAGTATTTTGAAGCAGTTTGAGAAGTGTTGAAGTGCCTTTTGAAATGTTTTACTGAATTCAGTCGTAATGCAGGCAGTTTTCATTGCTGGAGTTTTAGTGCCTGGAGTTTGCTGGAAAATTTTTAATTACTGCTTCAATCTCATTGGCTTTAAAGGGTCTTTTTCAGATGTCTGTGTCTTCTGGGTTTAATCTTAGTAGTTTATATGTATTTGTTATTGAGGAATTTCTCCATTTCTTCCTGTTTTTTCCAATTTTTTAGCATATGATATTGAATAGTAATTTCTTTTGAAGCCTTGTATTTCAGTGATGTTGGTTATTATGTCTGCTTTTCATCTGTAATTTCACTTACTGTAGAGTTTTTCTCTTTTGTTATGTTAGTCTGGTTAGAGGATTATCTATTTTTTTTAAATTTTATGTCAAGTGTACAAATTTCTTGCATTTCTTCTATACAGAGTCAACACATACTGATACATCTTCCCATGCTACAATCCCTCCATCCCGCTCTCACACCCTTCTGCTCATTCCCTCTTTTGTTACCACTCTTAATTCTTAATAATTATCTATTTTCTGTTAACTATATACTCATATGTTTAACCACACAATAAGTAGAGAACAGTATGAAGAAAAAAAAAAACACTGTAGAAAATCATCTATCACAGAATGTCAGTTTCCCTCGTACCCATTACCCTTTAGGTCTGTATTAGTTACCACAAATCAGGGTACATATGGTATTTGTCCTTTCAAAATGACTTATTTCGGACGGCGCCGCGGCTCACTAGGCTAATCCTCTACCTTTCGGCGCCGGCACACCGGGTTCTAGTCGGAAATTATTAGGCTCGGTTCTCTTCTTCGGCTCCTTCCAGAAGAGTATGCCTCTTACTGAGTTCCTGTTCAAGAAGAACAGAAACACTCTTTCTGCATTGAGTTTGGCATGTTGGCCTTTCTGTCATGGTGTGGGCGTGTGCATGCAAGGGGGTTAAGGGGATAGTAGGAGGAGGAAGAGTGTCAAGGGAGAAGCGGGAGCAGAGAGGAATGGGAGAGAATGAAAAGGTGGTATGAATGTGGGGAGGCGTGAAACGAAGCTAAGAAAGGCGTGTTGCAGAAAGGAAAGGGAGGGGGAGTGTGACAGGAGTCCTAGAGGGTGTGGTGGGTGGTTGGGAGAGGAAGAACTTTTCCCACGGTTCCAGTACTGTTTTGGGGGTTTCCTGTGCCTGGCCAGATGTAGCCTTGGCCACATCCATGAGAAGAGGCCTTGACTCACGTCCTCTCTGCTGCGGGTTGTGCGGCAGTGTAAGGTATGTGTGCAGGGGCATGGGGGCACGGGGCGCTCGAATTAACTGGCATGTAATCCAGTGAATTTTCACAGACTGCACACACGGAGGAGAAAGCAGAAGCTTAGAGAAACACCAAGAATCCCTCTGTGTTCTGTTCCAGCCTGTCCAAGGTTGTGACACCTCATAGTAAGTACTAGATATTTTTTACTTTTAAAGATTGGTTTGCAAGGCAGAGTTATAGATGAGGCAGTGCAGGAGAGATCTTCAATGTATGGGTCCCTACCCCAGGTGGCTACAGTGTTCTGGGGGTGGGCCAGGACAGACCAGAATCCAGGTACTTTATCCAGTACTCCAGTGTGGGTTCGGATGCCTAAGCCCTTGGGCTGCTTCCTCTGCTTTCCTCAGGGGTATGAGCAGAAAGCTGGATCACAAGTGGGAACAGCCTAGGTATTTGGGGCAGTGGGTTGGCTGAGCCATGGCATAGTGAATGAAGCCGCTGCCTGCAGTAGCAACATCCCATATGGGTGTTGGTTCAAGTCTCAGGAGTTCCACTTCCGTTCCAGCTCTGCTGTGGCCTGGCCAAGTAGTAGAAGAGGGCCCAAGTCCTTGGGCTGCTGCACCTGTGTGGGAGTCCTGGAGGAAGCTACTGGCTCTTGGCTTCAAATCTGCTTAGCTCCGACTGTTGCGTCCATCTCTTATTTTTATCCTTTTATCCCAAGAGCAGTATCTTTCGTGTGTTTCACAATATATACTAAGCTTAATAAAATGAAAAGGTTTGAAGATTTTCCTGCAAGTCGCTTTTGCTGCAGCCTCTCCATTTGGCAGAGCACCAAACATGGCTCTGTATTTCCGAGTTTCAACTTGGCAAGAAACAAGTTGCGAGCTTTAGGACTGAAGAAACAAATTGTGCATGGAACACTCTTTACTTTGTACTGTGAAGTTTATGGGTCAGTTTCTCTGGGATTGTGCTAATAAAGGGAAAACTCAAAGTTAAGTAACTCCCATGAAAGCCGAGGATGTTGATCCTAAAGGCTGAAGTTAGGGGATTACTCAGACTTTGAATTTCAGCTTCTTATTGTGTATCAAGTGATCCAGTGCTTGTCGTTGAAGAAGAATGTGTGAAATTCTTTGACATTAAGGTTGGCTCTGCCTCATAGCAGTGACTCTTACCATTTAGTGTACTTACCAGTCAACTGGGAAGCTTGTTAGAGTGCCGATTCTGGGCCCCACTGCAGAGTCTGTGAAAGGGACAGGAATAAGCATAGCCACTGGGCTCCACACCATACAGGTACAGCTATGGCTTTAAAGCTGTTTCACTGACCTCATATGTGAGATTGTTAAATTAACAGGAGTCACTGTGTTCTAACTCCCTATGCAGGATCTCTGTCCTCAATGAGTTGCATTATGAGAGTTGACTGTAAAACTAGTTCTCAAACTGTATGTGTGTGTATGTGTGTCTGAGCACGTGTGTGTGCAACTTGCTGAAATCTTTACTTAATATAGAATTTGTCTTCTGTGTATAATGTTAATTGAAAATAAATTTTAATGGAGAATGGGACTGGGAAGGGGAGAGGGAGGAAGAAGTGGTGTGGGAGTATAGGTGGGAGGATGGGTATGGCGGGAAAATTCACTGTATTCCTAAGGTTTTATTTATAAAATTTATATTAAAAATAAATAAATAGAAAGGAAGAAAAAAAGCTTATTTTCAGCAGTGGGTCTCTTGACATTTGGGTAATTCATAGCCATGGGGAGTTGTTTTATGCATTAAAGACTTTAGCATCCTCTCTAGTGTTTACACACTAAGTGTTGGTTGTACCTCACCCCCAAGTTGTGGCAGGTAAATTCTCCAGCCTCTGCTTGGTAGGACCCATTCCTGTAGATTCTGGCTGGCTGGTAGACAAGTATCATGCACTGAGTTTTGAGTTGGTAAATGGTAAGGTCAGTTTTAGAGTTTGTTGAGTTGAATTGGTTGGTGGGGTACAATGAATGTCCAGTTATTTTGATATGGGAATGATTAGGGCTAGATATAGGATTTGGGAGCCATCATCATCTCTAGTTTAACTCTAAAAATGGCTAAAATATCCAAGAAAATGATAAACAGAGAGGAACAGTGGCAGTAACACAGAACCCGGGAGGAGTGCTAATGGTGTGGGAGGTGAGTGAAGGAAGAGGCTTCCGTAAGAAGTCATCAGGGATGTAGGAGAAGGGCAAGAAGCAGAGATGTTTTGGAAAGTGATGGAAGCGAGTATGGCCAGGATAAGGAAGGTGACACTCAGCCAGAGAAATGCTTCAGAACTACAAAGTGCCATCAATATGAAAGAAGGGAAAGGAAGAACACCTACCAGTAAAAGAGCATGGGAAGCTCAAAGCATATATTAGAACTAATCTTTGGCAAATGGCAGGGCAAAGTCATTATGTATCAATAGTCACATTAAACGTGAATGGACTTAACTCTTCAGTTAAAAGACGCCGATTGGCTGACTGGCTCAAAGAACACAACCCAACTATTTGTTGCCTACAAGAAACACATCTCTCTAACAAAGAGGCATGCAGACTGAAAGTGAAAGGTAGGAAAAAGATATTCCATGCCAACAGAAACAAACAAACAAAAAAAAAACAGGTGTGTGTTTCTGAGTGTAGCACATCTTTAAGTATCTTTTGCAGGGCCGGACAAGTGGCCACAAAGCCTTTCAATTTCTGTTTGCTATGAAAGGTCTTTATTTCACCTTCATTCACAAATGAGAGCTTGGCAGGTGTCGCTCCCCCTCTTCGTGGAGGAACGACACAGGACCCTGCGCTGTTCTTTTGTCTGCTCGGCCCTCCCCGGGTTTGCTGCTGGTTCTTCCCGGGTTGGCTACTATCCCTTCCACCTCCGTGGAAGGGCAGTTCCCCCTGGCCGCATTCCCCACTTCCGCAGGGGAGCGGCACACCGCCGGCCGGCTCTCTCGGGGGCTGCACGGGTGTTCCTTCAGCTAGATGTTCCCCTTAGATGTTCCTGGTGCATGCCGTCTCTCTCCTCCTTTATAGTCCTCCTCCGCCAATCCCAACTCGGCTGCCCACACGCCGAGTACGCTGCTCTCCTCCAATCAGGAGCAAGTCCTACAGTTAATTGGTTGAACTGGAGGCAGCTGTGCGGAAGCTGTTTACTTCTCTCCCAGCGCCATATTGTGGGAGAGCAGATGCATAGAATAAGTCTTAATTCCAGTAACAGTCTAGTCCGAGCTGCTCCCCACAGATCCCCCTTTCTTTTTATTTTTTTTGGCGTTGATACGCGCCTGTCTTCGGTGTCCCGCAGCACACACTCTGCTCTACTTGCTAGAGTTGCCACAGGCTCTTACAAGTCCTATCCATCAGGCAAACCGAATCCGGGTCCTCTCTTCGCCATGTTGTGAGGAGGTTTTTAGGCGCTGATGCGTGCCTGTGTTCGGTGCCCTGCAGCGCATACTCTGCTCTGCTAGAACTGCCTGCAGGTGTTTACAAAACCTATCAGGCAAACCGAATCCAAGCCTTCTCATTGCCTTATTGTGGGGGAGACTTATTAGTGTTGGTTCGTGCCTATCTTCGGTGACCTGCAGCTCATACTCTGGTCGAGCTTTGCTGGCGCTTACCGCCTTAAATCAGGCAGACCGAATCCAAGCTTAATATTGTTGTATTGTGGGGAAGCCTTACTGATGTTAATTCGTGCCTGTCTTCGGTGACCTGCGGCGCATAAGCTGCTAGCTGCCCGCAGGTGCTCATCGCCTCATTTGATTAGGCAGACCGAATCCAAGCTCTCACATTGCAGTGTTGTAGGGAGGCCTTTTTATTTCTCTATTTCTCTATCTCCGGGCATTCCTATTTCTCCCATTTTACTTCTATCTTCCAGCATTCCTATTTTTCTCACTTTACTTCTAAACTTCTGTTTCTCTTATCCCTGCGGCTTTCCGGCACCTCGCCCCGCCGGCGGGTTCCCGGCTCTGCGCCGCTTCAGCCCACGCGCCTCTCTCATCTGCGCAGCTTCCCGGCTTTGCGCGGCTCCGCGGTCTCCACGCTTAACCCTTTCGCGTCTGAACCACGGCCTACGCCAGCCCCGTTTCCTATCTATTCACGCCCCGTGCTCTCTCTGCACGCGGCGGCTTCCGCGAGTAACACAGCGTAGCTTACGTGTCCGCCACTAGCATTCAATCTAAGTTCCCCGGGCTAGCCTGGCGAATTCAACCCAGCGTACGTCTCCGCCCCACGGTTTGGCTTCCCGTCCTTTGCTCCCCGGGCTAATCAGACGGATCCCAATCTGGCTTGCGTCTCAGCTTCTGGTTTCAACTTTTCGCCCCCTATTCCCGGGCTAACTTGAGAATCCCAAAGTGGCTTTCGTTTCCGCCTCGGCCTGCCCCCCGCGGCTTCAATTTCCCTAACATTTTTCTCTACCCGGTATGTTTCCCCAAGCTTTCTTCCAACAATACTCCTCCCTCATTTCTTCTGGCCTCTCCCCACAGTCTGCATCCGAGTCTGTTTGTTCTAGCTTTCACTTTCGCTTTCGACCTTAGAGATTCCTCCCAGCTTCCCCCGTAGTCCGTATCTGAGTCTATGCCTAGGCTTTCAATAGCTTCTTCCGGCACCCTTTTCGTCCGGCTTTTCCCTAGGCTGTTTGCTAGTCTCTCTCTCCGGTAATTTCCCTAGGCTGTTTGCTAGTTTCTCTCTCCGATATTTTCCCAGTTCTTCCCGTTTCTTCCCTCCTAAGTTTGCTATCTGTCCTAGGTTTCCTATCCAAGCTAGGTTTCCTATCCGAGTCACGGCACCATTATGTCGCTCCCCCTCTTCGTGGAGGAACGACACAGGACCCTGCGCTGTTCTTTTGTCTGCTCGGCCCTCCCCGGGTTTGCTGCTGGTTCTTCCCGGGTTGGCTACTATCCCTTCCACCTCCGTGGAAGGGCAGTTCCCCCTGGCCGCATTCCCCACTTCCGCAGGGGAGCGGCACACCGCCGGCCGGCTCTCTCGGGGGCTGCACGGGTGTTCCTTCAGCTAGATGTTCCCCTTAGATGTTCCTGGTGCATGCCGTCTCTCTCCTCCTTTATAGTCCTCCTCCGCCAATCCCAACTCGGCTGCCCACACGCCGAGTACGCTGCTCTCCTCCAATCAGGAGCAAGTCCTACAGTTAATTGGTTGAACTGGAGGCAGCTGTGCGGAAGCTGTTTACTTCTCTCCCAGCGCCATATTGTGGGAGAGCAGATGCATAGAATAAGTCTTAATTCCAGTAACAGTCTAGTCCGAGCTGCTCCCCACAGGCAGGATATAATATTCTGGGCTGGCAATTTTTCTCTCTTAGCACCTGTGCTATGTCTCGCCATTCCCTCCTAGCCTGTAGTGTTTCTGATGAGAAATGTGCTGTGAGTCTGATTGGACATCCTCTGAGAGTAATCTGACGTTTCTCTCTTGCACATTTTAGGATCTTTTCTTTATGTTTCACTGTGGTGAGTTTAATTACAACGTGTCGTGGTGAGGATCTCTTTTGGTCATGTTTACTGGGGGTTCTATGAGCTTCCTGTACTAGGATGTCTCTGTCCTTTTCCAAACCGGGAAGTTTTCTGCTAGTATCTCACTAAAAAAAAAGGCCTTCTAATCCTTTCTCTCTCTCCATGCCTTCTGGAACTCCTAGAACCCGAATGTTGGTTTTTTTAATAGTATCCTGTAGATTCCCAACAATATTTTTTAGATTTCTAATTTCCTCTTCTTTTCTTTGGTTTGACTGTATGTTTTCCTGTGCTCTATCTTCTAAGTCCGATATTCTCTCTTCTGCTTCACCCATTCTGTTTTTAAGGCTCTCTAATGTGTTTGTCATTTGATCTATTGAGCTCTTCATTTCATTTTGATTTCTCTTCACTATCACACTTTCTTGTTCTACTAGTTTCTGCGTTTCATTTTGATTCTTCCTTAAAATTTCATTTTCACGAGAGAGATTTTCAATCCTGTCCAATAAGGATTTCTGTAGTTCAAGGATTTGCTTTTGAAAACTTCTAAATGTTCTTATCATAAATTTTTTGAAATCCGTATCTTGCATTTCTTCTATCTCATCATCTTCATAATCTTGGTTTGGGGTGTTTCGTTTATTTGGAGGCGTCATAGTGTCATCCTTGATCTTGTTCCCTCGATTTCTGTGTTTATTGCTTGGCATGGTTAATTCTTTTTCCCTCACTGTGAGGTGTTTTTTTTTTATATACTATGTCTGTGTTAAGTGGACTGCCTGCTGTTGGAGGAGCCTTGGAGGCTTGAGATGGGTGTGGCCTGAGAGCTCAGCTTGGTTCTTCAGGGTTACAGGTGTGCAAAGTTTATGTGTGGTAAATATTTATTTATTTATTCATTTATTTTATTTTATTTTATTTTTTTATTCAGGAGGTAAGTAATACTGCAAGGCTGAGCAGAATGGATGGTATTTAGCTTCAGATCTCTGGCTTCTACCCATAGAGTCCTGCGGACTCCCCCTGGGTTGCCTAGGCTACTGAATTGTAGCCTTAACTCTCCCCTTTTATTATGTATATCCCAGCTCTTTGTCTCTTGCTTGCCTTTGCAAGATTGGCAGAGAGAGGAACTTGTCCATGCCAGTATGCCCTCACCTTTTTTTTTATTTTTATTTTTATTTTTATTTTTTTCCCTTCTCTCCTGTAGTCTGTTGAACTTTCCCGCTTCAAAGCCTGCTTCCCTCTAAAATTCTGTCTGCCGTTTCCCCGCCAATGTCTCCGGTTACTAAGCTCACCTCCGCTTCCAGCGCCGATGTGTGGACTCGGAGCCCTGGGCGTCCCTCCTTTCCCTGCTGGTCAATCCTTTTGCTTTTAAGATAATTAATTTTATACTTTATTCCTAACAGTGTATTCAAGAAACTTACAAATGGTATAGAGAGTCTCTCTCTCTCTCTCTCTGTATCTCAGGGATATCTAGGTTCCTTATAATGTACAGATCACATTCTTCAATATAGAAGAAACCTGATTTATTTATCCAATCCACGTAATGATTGCAGTTTCGTTTTGTGAGATTTTCCCCCTTAGAAGTGTTGATCTGCAGTGATAATGATCCAGCTTGACTATGCACATGTGATTCCTTCTAAGAAGTGGGGGTTTGGGGTCATAAGTCATGCATATTTTAAAATGTAAATATCTATGACCCAGTTTTGGTGCAGAATAACTGCCAATATCCATTCACACCCACAGGTTGTTAAATGCCCCAGTATCCCAAATCCTCAGCCACTTGTGACTGTTGGGGAAAAACTGCCCATACTGGTGCTTCTGGTCTCAGACTTAGTATTTCCTGCCTCCTTATACACTAAGTATTTTTATGGGCCATTGGACGTCTTGGCAACCATCACACTTAGAGCTGAATTATATTCCATCAAATGGACAGCTCCTAATTTATTTGACTGCTACCAACTTGGTGGATGTAGAGTCAATTTGATGTTTCTGAGAAGTCTCATTGTTCTTGTGGCCCAACACTGGCTCAGCTGTTGAGATTTAGAGTTATCACTGCAGACTCATTTGGCATATTTTTGTCTGATGCTCACTGATTCAATCCATACTTCATTCCTCGGATAACGAGCATTGTAGCACTGTGATTGAGGGACTGGGCTCTGGAGTTAGCCTGTCTGGTTTCAAATATGGTGTCTTCTGCTTTCTCTGTGCCTTGAATGATCAATTTAGCTTTCTGGGCCTGAGGTGTTCATTGTGAAATTATAACAGCCCCCACTCTCTCAGTGATCATTCCCCAACTTTGGCACACATCAGAATTTTGGGGAGAGCTTGTTACATCAGAGATTGGGCTCCGCATGTTGGCATGTCTCAAGTAGCAGCAGTACAAGCATTTGTGATTCTAGCATTTTCCTGGGTGATGCTGACCTTGCTTCCTGGGGATTTTGTTTTGAGAAGCTATTGTGAGTATTAATTGAGGTGACGCATGAACAATGCTGCTTAGCACCATGCTTGTGTTGCCCTCGGTAATTAGGTAATAACTTTTGAGCAATCCATGAAGTTTCTGGCCATCGTTAATGACAGTCAGCAGATCATGTGAGTTTATGGCAGGAGAGTACAGGGTCGCTCTAAAATATCAACCTCTAGCATAGAGGTCAAGTTCCTCTCTGTCCTGGGGCTTGAGGGGTGTGTGTGTGTGTGTGTGTGTGTATGTGTGTGTGTGTGTGTGTTAGACAGTATACTTCTCTCTGCACTGGGGCTGGAGAGATATGTGTGTGTGTGTGTGTGTGTGTGGTAGGCAGTATACTTCCTTACAATTAACACAGACCTGAGAAAGGAACTATTCAATTGGGAAGTCATGGTCCCATGACAACTTCCCTTCCTCTCTTCTTCACCTCAATAATCCTGTTTCTACATCACCCTTTTTAGCATTTTAAATAATTGTCCAAATGCCAGGAAAAACCTCAGGTAAATCCATGTGAGACACGCGAGCCTCTTAGAGAGTGTGATTGCTGCCAGCCCAGAGACAAGAGCTGGGCTAATGAATTCGTTCTTCCTTTTATGAGGGGTGCCCTGCAGGTGGAATACTCAGAAATGTAAAATCTTGATGGAAATGTGACTCAATTGTAGGGCAGTTGAAATATATACAGGAGAAGAAATTTGGGAGGGAGAATTGGCAAAATATTCTGTTCCCTTTCCAGTGGCCACCCTGGATTCCATTCTTGAAAATTTTCAGGCATGGAAAGCCAAGACACTCTGGCAAAAAGATCTCTGCGAGTGAGATCCCAGTGGAAAGAACAGGTCTTCAAAGAAGGAGGTACCTTTCTCTGAAGGGAGGAGAGAACCTCCACTTTGACTATGACCATGTCTAAACAAGATAAGCGTCGGAGAACTCAGAGGGCTTCCATAGCCTTGGAAACTCATGACTGGAGCATAGGGAGATTACTGATGCCATAGACAGGAGTGTCAATTGGTAAAGTCAACAACAGGAGTCACTGTGCGCTTACTCCTCATGTAGGATCTCTGTCCTTAATGTGCTGTACATTGAGATTTAATGCTATAACAAGTACTCAAACAATATATTTCACTTTGTGTTTCTATGTGGGTGCAAACTGTTGAAATCTTTACTTAATGCATACTAAACTGATCCTCTGTAAAAAAAAAAAAAAAGAAATTATCAACTCCCAACTTGACTCTCACTGGGATTAAACATGACAATAACAATTTTATAAAAGTGTTGCTCAGTCCCACTATTTCCCTTTAGCTTCTTGGTGTCCAGCGTTGCAGCGTTCTTCCTCAGATGCTGTGCAGAGCCCTGGCGCTGGACTTGGAACAAGGAGGTGAGCTCCATGATGAGCAACACCTGCAGGAAGGCTGGGCCGCTGGTGTCTGAGGAGTGATAGTGGATTCACCGGGCCTCTGACTCAGGTTCATCCATCTTTGCCTGGTGAGTCTTTTTGAACTCTTTGTGCATATCGTGTGATGGCCCCAAACATGGGTCAGGGACACTCAGGCCTTCAGGAGCCAGATGGAAGGAAGAATAAATTGTGTATTACATTGTATGCTACAAATTAAATAGTGTATTTTATATTATAAATTATTTTTGTTACATATCATAAATTGTATGTTGTTATAAGTATACTTTAAAATGTATATGTGCTCAGAGGTATCACATATAGTTCCAGAAGGAATGAGCCTACCTGGCTGAATGCTGATGCCAGGATGGGTGAACCACCAGGTGGGCGATGAAGACGTCCAGCCACTGTATTAATTTCCAGGTTTTTTTGGTATTATTTTCTGGATTTATAGTTGTACTTAGTGGATAGGAACTGAGAAATGGATCTGGTCATCCAGAAAGGAAGTTTCTGCTCGCAGGCTTTGACTCCTGTTTTTCCT
Organism: Oryctolagus cuniculus; assembly: GCF_051225735.1. NCBI lineage: Eukaryota > Metazoa > Chordata > Mammalia > Lagomorpha > Leporidae > Oryctolagus > Oryctolagus cuniculus. The sequence goes on from NC_142885.1 coordinate 33,284,410, forward strand.
GATTTGCTAAGATGGTTTATCTCAGTGTGCCTTGAAGGTTCTCCAGCACAGCAGTGATAGCATTGACTGGGAAACCCAAGTAGACAGTTGTGTGTGTGTCATCGCCCACTGAACTCTGATTCTCCTCTGTGATACCCAGTGTTTCCCTAATTTTGTGAAAATTCCTGAGGAATGTATTCTGTTACATTATCTTTGTGAATGTAGTTATATGAGGAAACACAACATGTAAAAATGTATGTATCCCAGTCATATTATTACATTAATTGGACTGTGGGGCTCAACAGAGTCAACTAGATCAGAGAATGGCTCTAGAATTTTAAGAAGTAAGCATCAATTGCTGAGGTTATTTGTTGCACTTAGGAAACTAAGGTCCTGGATACCTCAGTGCAGGTTATTTTTACTTCCAGATTAGATGTTGAAATGCTGGAATTATTTTAACTATGATATTCTTAGAGCATGTTTAGTTCTGAGTGGGCAGGGACTGTTGTTTCTGCACAGTATGCAGAAAGGTGGCCATATAATTGGTTCTAAAACTTGGGTTGACTAAATCCAATCCCTCTTTGTCCCTCTGTTTCACAAAACAAAAACTTTCAAAATATTTAGGTATTGTTCTTTGTGCTTTGGTTCTTACAGAATGTGAATTAAGTCTGTGTTCCTACTGGTCAGCAGTAACTAGTGTTGACCTTGAAGAGTCATTCCTCTGGCTTCATTTCCCCTGGGATTGCTATTGTGGTGACTCCTCCTCATCCTCCAGGTCTCAGCTCAAGGGCTGGCTCTGAGGAGGCCACCTGTGACCCCAGTAAGTTTACTCTGCACACCTTTGTCCATCAAATTCCTACTGGCTTTATAGGGGTTGATGATCAGTGTGTGTGGTTTCCATGTTTTGCAGCATTTATTTGAAATGAGGAGTGGGGATGAAAAAGAGATATTTTCAGATCCTCCATCTGCTGATTCACTCCCCAAAGGCTGGCAACAGCTGCGGATGGGCCAGGCTGAAGCCAGAAGCCTGGAGCTAGGAACCTTGGTCCTCAAGTACTGGAGCCATCATATATCATCTCTCGGGTGCATTAGCACAAAAACTGGATCAGAAGTAGAGTGGCCAGGACCAACTAGGCACTCCACTATGGGATATGCACATCCCAAGCAGCTGCTGAACCTGCTGAGCCAAAATACTCACCGCTATGTGTGTATTTGAAAAACTGCATTAAATGTATTTTATTTGAAAGGCATCATGTACAGATGCACACACACACACACACACAGAACTCTTATCTGTATTTTCACTGCCAGAATGTCCACAACAGCAGGAGCAGGGCCAGGCCCAGCAGGCCAGAACTCAGAGTTTCCCATGTGATGGCAGGAACCCAAGCACTGCTGCCTCCCAGGGTGCACATTAGCAAGCTGCTGGAATCCACAAGGGAGCTGGGACTGGAACCAAAGCACCCCCCATTAGGTTGGGAGCATCCCCAGACAAATCTTACTTCTGGGCCAAACGACCCCCCCATATCAATGTTGAATACGCAACAAAAGGATGAATGAATGAATGAATGAGTGGCAAAGGGTTAGGAAGACAGTTAGACACATGGAATTTGCTGTTTTCCAGGGCTCTGCAGCATGAGTGAGAAGGGCTTTTTTCCTCTCCTTATTTCCTGCTTGGGAGCTCACCAGGGAAACTCAACTCTGACTGCTTCTGCAGCCTTGCTTTTGCTTTGCAGAGTCTTGTAGAACAAAGCCCTCATGGCCCTTGCTTTACTTGTTTCTTTACCAAAGTGGATTTTGTAAGACTTGTATTTCAGCTTTGCAAAACAGTGTTGCCAGGACTGTTCACCTGGGGAGGCCAAGCATCCTCTTTCAAGAAACTGACATGTTTTGTCTCCTATTGCTCTAGAAAGGATAGGGCATGGGGGCTGGGCCTGTCAAGGAGCCGGCCTCCCACAGGTGGTGAGCTAAGGGTGCAAGTCCCAGTGGCCCCCAGGTGAGGAGGGAGGGACCAAGGGACTGCAGCTCCTGGCTGTCCAGCCTGTAAGTGCCCACAATCCTTGGTTGGCCACTTTTTTGGAGACAAACCCACACAGGAGCGAGTCTGTGAGAGAGCTGCAGCTTGGCTGGGGAGGTGTGCTCCCATGGGAACATTTGCATGTGCGGGGCCAGGCTGGGACATGGCTCCTCTACCCCATTCCTGACTCTTTCAAACTTTCTTCAAGCTCCAGGCACATTGCTGTGGCTGCTGGAGAGGAGGTGTCCACTGGCCTGAGCTGGGCGCGAGGTTCCCCCGTAGCACGTGACCCCCAGGCCACATGGCAGCTGCAGAGACCCCCACTCCTGGGGTACACAGTGTGGGTGAACATGAGCGGTGAGTGCGTGCTGGGCACGGGGAGGGTCCTGGAGCACCTGGGCAGGTGTGGCTCTGTCAGGCCCAAGCCTCACCTTTCAGGGTTGCCTGGTTTTCTGCTTGGGCACCAACGCCACTGGGCCATCTGGAGTTGGGACTCTGAGGGCAGGAATGTGGCAACTCTTGCCAGTTCCTGCAGTTCCTTCTCTGAGCAAAAAGTAGCAGAGATACGGGCTGAGTGCCCCATGTGTCGGTGCAGCACGTGGGAAGGTGCAATAGGCACCTGGGCTGTGCTGGCTGGCACAGGTGCTTCTCTGCCGCACTTGATCTTGTGGCGGTTATGCTGATTAGGAAAGTGGGTTCTTTACAGACCCCAGGGAGGTGACATTTCTCATGATGGCATGCCCCTGCGGGAAGAGTTGGAACCATGCACAGGAGAAAATAGTGACTGCTAACTAACCAGCCACAGGGTCACAGCTGTGCTGGGTGAGTGAGGAGTTCTCGGCCAACCCACACAGCACCTGGATGCAGAAGTGCTTTGTTCATCACCATGTTACTTCACTGCTTTCTCTCACTGAGTTACAGCCACTGTTATCTCTGATTTGTCATTTGTCTTTGTGAACCCTCCCACCTCTCCATGATATGGTCGCCTTGGAATTCATTTTGGAAATGAAGGGCAGGTCTACCTCTCTGGGTTCCCCCTTGGTGAATGTCACAGGCAGTCACTTTTTCACAGTGGGGCTTTTGCTCCGTACACGTTATTCTCATTTTCACATGCAGAAGTTGGGGCTCAGAGAGGCTGAGTGACTTGCCCCTGGTGACACAGCATGATGCTGCCTGTGTTGCATAATCAGGGAGTGAGTCCTTGTGAGCAGAGAAGTGAGGCTGGTGGGGCAGAATGAGTCCCAAGGCACCAGCAGGAGTGTCCTCATGGGACCTCTCTGAATCTGACCTTATGCAGCTTCCTCCTCTGCCCCATCCATGCTGGCCTCTCAGTTCCGTGACGGTGCCAAGTTCTCTTCCACCTCGGGGCACTTACATTGCTTTTCTTTCTTGATTGTTTCTGTCCTTGAACTTCTGCCATGAAACTGAGGAACAGACCACATTTCCAGGTGGTTAAGAGTTTGGTAGCTGGGGGAGTTGTTCGTGGAAGGATGAGTTTCCAAGCCTCATGTTCCTCTTCTGTTAAAATGGAATCCTCTCTGAAGATTATCTATTTTATCATCTTAAAAAGGTAAGTTTTGGTTTGCTGATCTAGTATATTTTTTATTTAATTTATTTATGTTCTGATCCATTTTATTTCTCATCTCATGCTTGTTTGGGGTTTTGTTTTTTCTTGTTTATCTAAATTTTTGAGATATATCACTTGATTTTGAATTTTAGGCATTTCTCATTTTAAATATGACTGCTGTATGCTATAAACTTCCCACTTAATGTTTTTGCTTTAATCAACAGTGTTTCACATGTTTTGTTTTACTTTTCATTTATTTCAAGATAGGTTTTATTTGCTTTTTAATTTCTTCAGTGATCACTCATCATTCCGTAGCATCTAGTTAAATTTCCAAATATTTATGAGTGTTCAATTTTTATTCTTATAGTTTATTTCTAGTTACCTGATAGGATTTCAGTCTTTTTAGATTTGCTGAGGATTGATTTGTGGACCCATATATAATATATCCAAAAAAAAGTTGAGTGTGCTGATGAGAAGAATGTAGCTTTTAGGTTAAATGTCCTATAAATTTCTGTCAAGTCATTGACTTGATGTAATATTTTAGCTTTGACACATGTCATTATTTATATTGTATTTGGATGATCTGTCCATTAATGAGAGTGCATTGTTCAACTTACTCCCTATTGTTGTATAGGAATGTCTCTCCCTTTCGGTCTAATGCTATTTTCTGTGTATATCTTGGTGGTCTTGTGTTGGTTGCTTATATATTAATGATTGTTATATCTTCTGCTGAATAAAATTTAATCAATGCAATGTCCTTTTTATCTCTTTTTATAATTTTTGATTTCAAGTTTTTTATTTGTTATCAAGATAGCCAATTCTCCTCATTTTTATTTTCTGTTTGTGTGGAATATCTTTTTCTAGCCCTCCACTTTCAGTGTATGTGTGTCCTTGTGAAGTGAATTTCTTATAGATATTATATAGTGGGGCCTTTTGTATTTAGTTCAAACTTTTATTCTTGAGATTTTTTCCACTTTTTTAAAAATTTAAGTTATATAAATTTCGTGCATTTCATAAATGCAAATTTAAAGAGATATTATTTTTTCCCAGCCGCACTCTAACCCTTCTTCCTCCTCTATCTCTATTCCCTTTCTTATTTGTTTAGTAAGATTTATTTTAAGTTAACTTTAAATGCATAAGATTAAGCATATACTTAATAGAGCTCAGCAAATAGTATGAAATAAATATTATTTTTATAGATTACCATTTTTTACTGTTATTATAAATATTTTGCTCAAAACATTTTATCTAAGGTACACAAACTTCATAAATTTCTTTTTAAAAATTTTTTTTATTTGAAAGGTAGAGCTATAGACAGTGAGAGAGAGAGACAGAGAGACAGAGAGACAGAGAGAAAGGTCTTCCTTCCATTGGTTCACTCCCAAAATGGCCGCACTGACAGGTGCTGCGCTGATCCGAAGCCAGGAGCCAGGTGCTCCTTCCTGGTCTCCCATGTGCGTGCTGGAGCCCAAGCACTTGGGCCATCCTCCATTGCCTTCTCGGGCCACAGCATAGAGCTGAACTGGAAGAGGTGCAACCAGGATTAGAACCTGGCGCTCCTATTGGATGCTGGTGTCCCAGGCAGAGGATTAACCAAGTGAGCCACGGTGCTGGCCCCACACTTCATAAATTTCATTAATATAAATTTATGAACATAGTGATTATTTTCTACCCTATCAGTACTCCCACCTTTCTTCCTCCTCCCTCTCCTATTCACATTCTCATTTTTTGTGAAGATCTATTTTCTTTTTAAATATTTATTATTTGTCTATATGAAAGGGTTACGCAGAGAGAGAAGGAGAGGTAGAGAGTCTTTCCTCCGCTGGTTCACTCTCCAGTTTGCTGCAACTGCTGGAGCTGTGCCAATCTGGAGCCAGGACCAGGAGCTTCTTCTGGGTCTCTCAACAGGTGCAGGCACCCAAGGACTCAGGCCATCTTCTACAACTTTTCCAGGCCATAGCAGAGAGCTGGATTAGAAGAGGAACAGCCAGGACTTGAACCGGCCCCAGTATGGGATGATAGCACTGCAGGTGGCAGCTTTACCTGCTATGCCATGGCACCGGCCCATAAGATCTATTTTCAATTAACTTTATGCACATATGATTACCTCTATAGTAAGTAAAGAGTTCAAGGAATAGTATGAAAAAAGAAAACCTGTTCCTCAGCAGTTGAGATAATGGCTGTTCAAAGTAATCACATCGGAAATTGGCAGTTTAACTTCTGTGGATTACATTATAGATACACTATTAATTATTAACAGAAATTTGCAGAGAACATATTGTATTTGTCCTTTTGAGACTGGCTTATTTTGCTAAGTATAATGTTTTCCGGTTGTAACCACTTTGCTTCAAATGACAGGATTTCTTTTTTTTCTTTAGGACTGTGTAGTATTTTGTGGTGTACATATTGAAAAATTTCATTATCTTTTTTCAGTTAAAGCACATCTGGGTTGATTCCACATCTTAGCCATTGTGAATTCACCTGTAGTAAACATGGGGGTACATATCAGTCTTTCATAGGCTGATTTCATTACTCTTGGGTAAATTCCCCATAATGAGATGGCTGGGTCATATTGTAAATGTATATTCAGGTTTCTGAAGAATGTCCATACCATCTTCCACAGTGGCTGTATCAGTTTACATTCCCACCAACAGTGGATTAGGGTACCTTTTTCCACACATCCTCACCAGCAATTAGTTGTTTGTTGATATCTATATGAAAACCATTCTAATGGAGGTGAGGTGAGAACTTAACTGTGGTTTTGGGTGGCATTTCCCTGAGGTTAGTGATCCTGAGCATTTTTGCATGTGTCTGTTGGATTTCCTCTTTGGAAAAATGTCTGTTTATCTCCTTCACTTATTTCTTAACTAGATTGTTTTGTTGTTGAGTTTCTTGAGCTCTTTATATATCTAGTATTAATCCTTTATCAATTGCATAGTTTGCAAACAATTTCTTCCATTCTGTTGGTTGGCTGTTCACTTGGTTGAGTGTTTTTTACAGTGCAGAATCTTCTCAATTTTATGTAATCCTATTTGTAAATGCTGTCTTTGATTGCCAGTGCTCTGGTGTTTTTTCCAAGAAGTTTTTGCCTATGATAGTGTCTTGCCGGTTTTCCTGAATGTCCTGTAAGAAATTGATGGTATTGGGTTGTCGATTTAAATCTTTAATCCATGTTGAGTGGATTTGTGTGTAAGCTGTAAGGTAGAGGTCTTGCTTCATACTTCTGCATGTGGAGATCCAGTTTACCCAGCACTATTTGTTAAAGAGACTTTCCTTGCTCTGGGCATTATTTTAGCTCCTTTGTCAAAGACAGGTTGGTTGTAGAAGCATGGGTTGATATTTGGAGTTTCTGTTCTGCTCCATTGGTCTATCCATCTGTTTGTGCCAGTACCAGGCTGTACAACTGTCCTATAGTATGCCTTGAAATCAGATATTGTGATGCCTCTGGCTTTGTTTTTGTTGTTCATATTGCTTTAGCATTTTGGGGTCTCCTGTGTTTCCAAATAAATTTAAGCATCTCTTTTCTAGATCTGTATTCTGATTGATATCACATTGAACCTATTAATTGCTTTTGGTAGTGTGGGCATTTTGATGATAATGATTCTTCCAATCTACCAACATGGACGATTTGTCCATTTTTGTTTCTTTATTTCTTCCTTTATTGTTTTGTAATCCTCATGTTAGATTTAGTTGCTGTCCTTGGTTAAATTTATTCCAAGGTATTTAATTTTTCTGTAGCTGTTGTGAATGGGATTGAGCTTAGAAGTTCTTTCTCAGCCTTGGCATTGTCTGGGTATACAGAGGCTATTAATTTCTGGTTTTTTAAATATCTTGTTACTTTACCAGACTCTCTTATGAGTTCCAGTAGTTTCTTATTGGAGTCTTTTGGATGCACTAAATACAGAATCATGTCATCTGCAAGTAGGGATAATTTGACTTCCTCCTTCCTAATTTTATCCTTTGAATTTATTTTTCTTTTCTGTTGGCTCTGGTAAAACTCGCAGGACTGTATTGATTAGCAATGATGAAAGTGTGCATCCTTGTCTGGTTCTGCATCTTAGTGGGAGTGCATCTAACTTTTCCATACAGTAGGATGCTTGTCCTGGGTTTGTCAAATTGCCTTGATTGTGGTGAGGAATGTTCCTTCTGTAGCCAGTTTGCTTAAAATTTTCATCATGAAACGGTGCTGTATTTTGTTAAATGGTTTCTCTGCACTGAGTGAGATAATCATATAGTTTTTATTCTGCAGTTTGTTAATGTGGTGTATCACATTGTTTGATTTGTGAAAGTTGAACCATCCCTGCATTCGAGGGATAAATCCTTCTTGGTCTGGGTGAAGGATCTTTCTGATCTATTGTTGTTTTTGATTAGGTAGCATTTGCTGAGGATTTTTGTGTGTATATTCAACAGTGAAATTGTTCTGTAATTCTCTTTCTCTGTTGTATGTTTTTCTGATTTAGGAATTGAATCATGCTGGATTCATAGAAGGAGTTTTGGAGGATTCCCACCAATGAATTCGTTTTGAATAGCTTGAGAAGAATTGTGGAGTTAGTTCTCCTTTAAATGTCTGATAGAATTCAGCAGTGAAGTCATCCAGTCCTTGTCTTTTATTTATTGGGAAGGTCTTACTGATTCACTTTCCTTCTGGGTTAATGGTCTGTTTAGGTTTTCTGTTTCATCATGGCTCAATTTAGGTAAGTTGTATGTATCCAGGAATTTATCCATTTCTTCTAGGTCTTCCAATTTGTTGGCATACAGTTTCTTGTCATAATTTCTGATGATTCCTTTTATTTCTATGGTATATGTTGTTTTGCTACCTTTTTCATCTCTAATTTTATTGAATTGGGTATTCTCCCTTTTTGTTTAGTTGGCCTGATGGTATATTATTTTTTTCCAAAAAAAGCAGCTTTTTTTACTGATCTTTTGTATTGTGTTTTGTATTTCAATTTTGTTAATATCTTCACTAATTTTAATTATTTCTGTTGTCCTACTAATTTTTGGTTCATTTCCTGTATTTTTCTAGATCCTTGAGAGCTGTTGATAGCTCACTTATTTGGTGCCTTTCCAATACCTTGATCTAGGCACCAATTGGTATAAACTTTCCTCCTAACACTTCTTTTACTTTATCCCATAAGCTTTGATATTTTCTATTGCCATTTCATTCGTTTTACAGAAATTTTTTGATTTATCTTTTGATTTCTTTTATGATCCACTATTCACTCAGAGCATTTTGTTCAGTCTCCACATGTTAATATGTGTTCTGGAGATTCCTGAGTTTTTGATTTCCAGTTTCACCCCATTGTGGTCAGAGAAGATGCATGGTATGATTTTGATTTTTCTGAATTTCCTGAGACATGCTTTATGGCCTATTCTGTGCCCTATTCTAGAGAAAGCTCCATGCCCTGGTAAGAAGAATGTGTATTCTGCAACTGTAGGATGAAAATTTCTGTAGATATCTATTAGGCGCATCTGGTCTATATGTCAATGAACTCTGTTGTTTCTTTGCTAATTTTCCATCTGGTTGGTCTGTCCATTGCTGAACATGGGGTATTGAACGTTCCCATTTGTATTATGTTGGAGTGCATTACTCCCTTTAGGTCCATTACCATTTATTTTAGGTAGTCAGATGCCCTGTAATTATTGGGTGCATATATCTTGACTATAGTCACATCTGTTGAATTAATCCCTCAGTTGTTATACAGTGTCCTTCTTTGTCTCTTTTAACAGTTTGTGTGTTAAAGTCTATTTTTTCTGATATTAGGTTGGTTACACCAGCTTTTTATTTTTTTGGTTTCTGTTAGTGTGGAATAATTTTTTCCATCATTTCACTTTCAGTCTGTGCAAATCCTTGTAGGTGACATTTGTTTGTTGTAGGCACAAATAGATGGGTCTTGTTTTCAACCCATTAAGCTAGTCTGTGTGTTAACTGGAGAGTTGAGACCATTTATATTCCAGGTGACTGTTGATAGTGACTTGACCCTACCATTTTCCCATAAATATTCCTGTTTTTCCTGTGGATTTCCTTTGTTGTTTTATTGGGGAATTGCCTTCACCTTCTTTCATAGTGATGACCATGTTGGTATATTCGTGTGTGTAGTGCTTCCTTAAGTAAGCACTTCCTTTTGTAAGGCTGGATGAATGATGTCAAATTCTTTCAATTTCTTTGTTGTGGAAGGTTTTCATTTCCCCTTCATTGATAAATGAGTGCTTTGTGGGGTACAGTATTCTGGGTTGACCTTTTTTTTTTCCTCTTAAGACTTGGGATATATTGTGCCATTCTCTACTAGCCTGTAGGGTTTCTGATGAGAAGTCAGCTGTGAGTCTAATTGGAGATCCTCTGAGAGTTATCTGGCATTTCTCTTATGCACATTTTAGAATCTTTGTTTCACAGTGGAGATTTTGACTACAATGTGCTGTAGTGAGGATCTTTTCTGGTCATGTCTATTAGGAGATCTGTGTGCTTCCTGTACTTGGATGTCCCTTTCATTCTCCAAATTAGGGAAGTTTAGTGTAATTACTTCACTAAAAAGGCCTTCTCATCCATTCTGTCTTTCTCAGAAACGCCTAAGACCTGTATGTTTGGTCATTTGATATTTTCCCATAAATCTCCAAGACTGTTTTTAAGTTTTCTGATTTCTTCTTCTTCATTTTTTTGGTTTGACTGTAAAATTTCAAGAAAATTGTCTTCTAAGTTAGATACTCTTTCTTCTGACTCACTGAGTCTGTTGCTAAGATATTCTACCACGTACTTTATTTGAGCTATTGAGTTCTTGATTTCTAACATTTAATTTCATTTCTATTTAAAATTTCAATTTCGTGGAAAAATTTTTCATTCATGTCATCTATGGATTTCTTTAATTCGTGGATTTACTTCTGATGATTTCTAAGTAACCTACAATCAGTTTTTCGAATTCCCTATCCAGCATTGCATCAATCTCTTCATGTTTGCATTCTAGTAAGGAATTGTTTTTGTTTCCCAAATTCCTCTTTTTTCTTTTGTTTGATTATATAGTTTCTGGTGCTTGGTCTTCTATGCCGATATCTTCTTATGCTTCATCAATTCTATTGTTAAAGGTCTCCACTGCATTTTTGTTTGTTCTGTTGCATTTTTCATTTCATTGAGATTTCTCTTTAAGATCTCAATTTCATGGGACAAATTTTCTTTCATGTCCAATATGGATTTCAGTAGTTCATGCATTTGCTTCTGATTACTTCTATGTATTTTACGATCAGTTTTTTGAATTCCATTTCTTCAATTCTTCTGTCTCATCATCTTCACAATCTAGTATTGAAGTTTCATGGTTTTTTTTAAGATTTATTTATTATTTATTTGAAAGCACTACACAGAGAGAGAAGAAGAGGCAGAGAAAGAGAGAGAGAGATAGAGAGAGAGAAGTCTTCCATCAGCTTGCCACTACCCAGTTGGCCACAATGGCCGTTGTATACCAATCTGCAGCCAGGAGCCAGGAGCTTATGGAGATCTCCCATGTGGGTGCTGAGGTCCAAGGACTTTGACCGTATTACACTGCTTTTCCAGGCCAGAGCAGAGCGCTGGATTGGAAATTGTTCAGCCAGAACTTGAAGTAGTACCCATATGGTATGTTGGCACGGCACATGGCGGCTTTACCGACTATGCCACAGTTCAGGCTCCGAAGTGTCTTGTTCTTTTGGGGTCATCATATTGTCTTTCTATTCTTGTTTCTTGAATTGGTGTATTTATTGTTTGGCATTTGTGGAGATACTTGTTGGTTTTCTCTTTCTCTCTCTCTCTCTCTCTCTCTCTCTTTTTTTTTTTTTTCTGTGGCAACTTTTATCTTTGGACTATGACTGTGTAGATAAGTGGAAGGTTTTCTTAGTGAATATCTGGAGGCTTGTAGTGGGGGTGGCCAGAGAGCTGTGTTCAGTTCTCCAGGGATAAGGGAATGCCCCAGGTGACACACACAGGTTTGTTGTGGCAAATCTCTCTCTCTCTCTTTCTCTCTCTCTCTCTCTCTCTCATCAAAAGGGAATTTATTCTGTGCAGCTGAGCTCCTCTCCTCAATGGAGACCCAGGCTAGAGTGCTAGCCCAAGTTTGTATTATATTTATCCGCTCTGTCCCAAGGTCCACACAAAGGATCTGTGCATTCCTCAGTGTAAGATCAGTTTCCCTAGCAGTATCTCTCACCAGGTAACCAGGAAACCCTGAGCATATGGAGTCTCCCACTGTAACTGCTCAAAGTCCTAGCCACACTGTGAGTCTTCCCACAAACCCTCAGTTTTTTCCCGTGTCCAAATACAGACACTTCACACAGTCACAAGCTATCGGCCCCCTGTTAGTTCTCCCCACCAGAATCAGGAGTCTCCACTTGGCTGGTTGCTGGGCAGAGATACGAGCTGGTGCACCTGTGATGTATCTCTGAAATGGCACCCTTCTACTGGCATGTTACAGGACGCTGTTGTAAACTGATTTGGGAGAGAGAAACGTGTCCACCCCATTCTTTTTCTTTTTATCATCTAGTTTGGCTAGTACAGTGTCTCCCATGGGGCTCCAAGCCTGGTTCGCTCTAGACTCTTTCTGCAGCTTTTTTGCCACTTCTTGGTCTGCTGTGGTCTTGTCTCACTTCACTTTCCAGTGCTGGTCCATAGGCTGTTGGCTGGGTAGGCTAGAGTCCTGAGCAATGTGCATCCATGCCTGCCACGTAGGTCCACCCTGTCTCTCTAATTTCGGTAGAGTTTCCTCTGCCATTGACTCACTAATTCTATCCTTAGATTACACTCTCTCCACATTTTTAAACTATCATCTCCTGGGCTAGAAGCGAAGAGTTAAGCTCACTCCCTACTCTGCCATATTTGGACCTCCTACGAGTTCTAATAATCTCTGAGTAGAGTCTTTTGGATCCTTTATATACAGTTTTTACTCAGGTTTTCATCATGGAAGGGTGTTGTATTCTATGAAATGCTTTTCCTGCTATTAATGAGATAATCATATCATTTTTGTTCTTCACTTTGTTAATGTGGTGTATCACATTGATTTGTGAATGCTAATAATCGCTGTGTACCAGGGATAATACCCACTTTGTCCAGATGAATGATCATTTCTTATATGTTGTTGTATTCAATTGGCTAGTATTTTGATGATGATTTTTTTGTGTGTGCTTATCAGGGACATTTGTGTGTAATTTCTCTCTTGTATCCTTTTCTGATTTAGGAATTAAGGTGATGCTGTCATCATGGAAGGAGTTTGGAAGGCTTCCGTCTCTTTCAGTTGTTTTGAATAGCTTGAGATTGGAGTTAGTTCTTCTTTAAATGTCTGATAGAATTCAGCAGTAAAACTGTCCAATCCTAGGTTTTTATTTGTTGGGAGTGTCTTTATTACTGAATCAATTTTTGTCTTGTTTATTGATCTGTTAGGTTTTTCTGTGTCTTGGGTCAATTTTGGTGGGTTGTGTGTGTCCAGGAATGTTTTTCTTCTAGGTTTCCTGATGTGTTGGGCTACAGCTCTTTGTAGTAATTCCTGATGAGAAGTCAGCTGTAAGTCTAATTGAAGATACTCTGAAAGTAATCTGACATTTCCCTTTATGCATATCTTTGAATCTTTTCTCTATGTTTTACTGTGGAGCATTTGACTACAATATGTCATGGTGAAGGTCTTTTCTGGTCATGTATATTAAGAGTGCTGTGTGTTTCTAGTACTTGGACATACTTACTTTCTCCAAATTCGGGAAGTTTTCTGTAATTATTTCACTAAAAGGCCTTCTAATCCATTCTCTCTTTCCATGCCTTCAGTAACACCTAAGACCCTATATTGTGTCATTTGGTAGTATCCCATACATCTCCAACCCTATTTTTCACTTTTCTAATTTGTTCTTCATTTTTTTGTTTGACTGTTAATTTTCCAGAGATCTGCCTCATGAAATCTGTTGTTAACCCTCAGTGGGTGCTGTTCTCATCTGTGGTTCTGTGGTTCTGCATGATTGCCACAAAGGGTCTGTGCAGTGTTCAGTGTGAGCACAGATCCTGCTGCAGTGACCCACCCCAGGCAGCCAGGGTGCTGAGCTTGTGGAGCTACCCAAGTATTTTCCCAGAAACCAGCTACACCGTGCACCCTCTCCTGCATGCCTGGGTTCCCACAGTCTCAGTACCAGAGCTCCCACAGACACAGGGTGCAGAAGACCCACCCCACTGCACTAACCTGTTCTGTCTTTGGAGAGTCTGAGAAATTCTGAGAGCCAGTTGCCTATGGGTTCTCCACTTAGGCAGTTTGAGCTCCAGAGCCTGCATTATGTTGAGAGGCTAAGGGCTCATGATAGTCATAGGTGCATTTGCAGCCCCCTGTCAGTCTTTCCACCCAGACTGAAAGTCGGTGGGGAACACAGATTTTTCCCTGTGGTGAAATCCCTGGTCATACATGTCCACAAGAGCTACTGGCCACAGCACTGCTTGTTTCACAGTCATGCTTCTTCCTGCCAGTTTATGGACACTTAGAAGAGTCCCTGCAGCTAGTGATGATGTCGGAATGGCTCCTTCTCCCTGCCTGTTGCTGGGTGTGTGCACCTGGGCTGTTGCTACTTGAGACAAGATGGTGCCTTTTCCCTGACTCTTGCTGGGAGCCTGCACAAGAGCTGCTGCAGCTACTAGCATATCCAATATGGTGACTGCCCTCTCTGAGCTGGTTGTTGGGGGCTGTTGTGAGGGGATGGGGAGATATTGTCTCACTTTTCTGCTGGGTTAGGGGATACTCATTACCCTCAGGGTCCAAGTCACACCCCAAGACAGTGTATTCTGCTAGGCTGTCTCTGCAGCTATTTCAGCATTGGCATGGGCCACTGCAGCCTGATCTTACCTTGGTCTTCAGAGCCGGCACTTTCTCCAGCTCTCGGCTGCTGGGACTTGTGTAGTATCAGTGCTTGTTGCTGAGCATCTGCAGCTTCCACACAGACCCACAGCATCTCTCCTCCTCTTACAGAATCTCCAGTCTCCCCTGAGAATGCACTTTCTTGCCTTTTTTTCTATTTTATCCTAGCCTATAGCAGTCCTCCATTTCCCTGTTCCTCCATGTTGGAATCCCCTCTGAGGATTATCCATTTTGTTTACCTTCTCAAAATGAATTTTGGATTTCTTGATCTTTTTTAAATTTCATTTATTCATGCTGTGACATATATTATTTCTCACCTCCTTCTGCTTAAAGGTGTGATCTTATTTATCTAAGTTTTTGAGATGCATCATTAGATCTTTAATTTGAAACATTTCTCTTTTTTAATATAATCACTGTATGCTATAAACTTACCTCTTAATAATGCTTTTGCTGTAACTCACAGGAGTTAATATGTTGTGTTTTCATTTTCATTTATTTCAAGAAAGATTTTATTTCCTTTTAAATTTCTTCAGTGTCCCATTGTTCATTCAGGAGCATCTTGTTTAATTTCCATATATTTTTTGAGTATTCTCTTTTTGTTCATTTATTTCTAGTTACTTGATAGGATTTCAGTCTTTTCAAATTAAATGAGAGTTGATTTGTGGCCTAATGTTTGGTATACCCTGAAAAAATGTTCAATGTGGTGAATAGAATGTAGCTTTTGGTCCGTTAGGTCATTTGTTTGATGTTATGTTTCAACTCTGATGTGTCTTTACTTATTTTCTATCTAGATGATCTGTCCATTGATGAGAGTGCATTGTTGAAGTCACCCACTTTTATTGTCTAGGAGTGTCTCTCTTTCTTTAGGTCTAATAGTATTTTCTGTATATAACCGGTGGTCTTGTATTCAGTGCATAAATATTTATGATTGCTATGTCTTCTTTTGGAATCAAAAGTTTTATCAGAATACAATGTCAATTTTATCTCTTTTTACAAATTTCTATAGAAAGCATACTATGATATGCTTCTTTGCTGATATCCAATTTCTATATTAAAGACCTTGAAAAATGTACCCTTGGTTTAAACTGATTCTTTTTTAAAAGATTTATTTATTTATTTGAAAGGCTGAGTTACAGAGAGACAGAGGCAGATGCAGAAGTGGGGGTGCAGAGAGAGAGAGAGAGAGGTCTTCCACCTTTTTTGGGTTCAGGGGCCCAAGGCCTTGGACCATCTTCTGCTTTCCCAGTCCGTAGCAGAGAGCTGGATTGAAAGTGGAGCAGCCGGGACTCGAACCTGTGCCCCATATACATGCCGGCACTGCAGGTGGTGGCTTCATCCACTATTCCACAGCGCTGGCCCCTAAACTGATTCTTGACAAGAATTTGTGAACTGAAAAAATATCAACCATGCAACCACTGGTAAATTTTCACCAAAATCATTCACATGACCAGTGAACAGGACTAAAACAGTAGTCTTATTGCACAGTGCATATGGGCAATCTTAGAATTCTCCCATTAGTATCTATGTAGTTTCAGATTCTTTTTGGGGTTGCCAGGTAAAAATATATTAGTAATAGAAGTTACCTTTACAGAATCATATCATCTGTAGTATTTTAATGCATATTTTACAAGCTTTATAATGAGTTTTTATAATTAAATATGCATTGGGGGTTCATAATAAATGATTTGGGGTAGCTGTTGCTAACTGATGTGACCCCCAGTACGCATGTGTTGAAACGTAATACTCAATGTGTTGTTATTTAAGAGCAGGGGTGCTGGGAGGTGACTGGATCATGAGGGCAGATCTTCTGAGAATGCTATCACTGCCTTTATTTTTTTTAAAAAAATTTTATTTACTTATTTGAGAAGCAGAGTTAAAGACAGAGAGAGGAAGGACCAGAGAGAAAAGACTTCCATCTTCTGGTTCACTCCCCAGTCGGCCACAATGGCCAGAGCTGAGCCAATCAGAAACCAGGAACCAGTGTATTCCAGGTCTCCCACATGGAAACAGGGGTCCAAGGGCTTGGGCCATCTTCCACTGGCACTGGTTTCCCATGCTGCAGCAGAGAGCTGGATCAGAAGTGGAGCCTCTGGTACTCAAACCCGTGCCAATGTGGGATGCCAGGCCTGAAGGCGGCTTTACCCACTATGCCACAGCACCCTTTTAAGAATGGCTTGATGGAGCAGCTTGTTTACCCCTTTGCTATTCTGCCACATGAAGGCACACAGACATTAGCCAGCAAAGCTTCACTAGACACTGAGCCCCTAACACTGTGATCTTGGACTTACCACCCTCCAAAAGAGAGTAATATATTCCTGCTGTTTATAAATTTCCCAGTGTAATGTGTTTACTTATAGTAACCCAAATAGACTAAGATGCAGTAACTAATCAGAAAAGTTTAGAAATGGGTGGGCATGATGCACAGCAGGTTAATGTGACATTTGGGTTGTCAGCATCCTACATCAACCTGCCTGTTGTGAGTCCTAGCTCCCCCATGTCCAGTTCAGTTTCCTGGTAATTCCCCTGGGAGGCAACAAACAATGGCCCAAGTGCGTAGTTCCTGCCACCTACATTGGAGACTGAGATGTAGTTCCTGGCTCCTGGCTTCTGCCTGGCCCAATCCTGGCTGTTGGGGGCATTTGAGGAGTAAGTCAGCAGGTAGAAGATCTCTCTTTGTGTCTCTGTCACTCTGCCTGGCAAATGAATACATAAGCCTTATGAAAAACATTGATGACATGACTTTGGTAAATGCTTCATCAAGTAAGAAGTTTAAGAACATGGGAATGGCACTGTACGAGCTCTGGTTCAAATCCTGGCTGTTCTACCTCTGATACAGCTCCCTGCTAATGCCTCTAGGATAGTAGCAGAGGATAGCCCAAGTGCTTGGGCCTCTGCACCCTTGTGGGTGACCTAGAATAAGCTCTTGGCTCCTGGTTTCATTGTGGATGAACCCTGGCTGTTCTGGCCATTTGTGGAGTGAACTGAGTAGATGGAAAATCTCTTTTCCTCTCTCTCTCCTTCTCTCTGTAAGTAACTGTGCCTTCCAAGAAAATAAAGTAAATCTTTAAAAAAAAAGTAAAAGGCTGGCGCCGCAGCTCAATAGGCTAATCCTCCGCCTTGCGGCACCGGCACACCGGGTTCTAGTCCTGGTCAGGGCGCCAGATTCTGTCCCAGTTGCCCCTCTTCCAGGCCAGCTCTCTGCTGTGGCCCGGGAATGCAGTGGAGGATGGCCCAAGTCCTTGGGCCCTGCACCCCATGGGAGACCAGGATAAGTACCTGGCTCCTGCCATCGGGTCAGCGCGGTGCCCTGGGAGCAGCACTCCGCCTGCAGCGGCCATTGGAGGGTGAACCAACGGCAAAAAAGGAAGACCTTTCTGTCTCTCTCTCTCTCTCACTGTCCATTCTGCCTGTCAAAAAAAAAAAAAGAAGTAAAAAAGAAAAAAAAAGAGAAACCCTAATTTAGTGGGAAATAAGCAAACAGGCATAAACAGCTGAACGGAAAATGACCATTTTACCCAATAGCATAAATTTTAATGTAATCACAGATCATTAAAACTATGCTAGTGTAATGTTCTTCATTATTTTTAAATTATGTTTGAAATAATTTTTCATGAATTTCATAGGTGCTGTTCCAGGAAGACAACCACATTCCTCTTTTGCTCTTCCTCTCCCTCCCTTGTCTCTCTTCTTTTCATTATTTTTTGCAAGATATAATTTTAATTCACTTTATTATTCATAATCTTAATTCACCACTAACCATAGTATTCAACAAGGAAAAGTAGGAAGACCACAATTCCACAAGAGCAGTATAATTGTCCTTTTTTTAATAATTATTTTTTTTTGACAGGCAGAGTGGACAGTGAGAGATAGAGGCAGAGAGAAAGGTCATCCTTTTACTGTTGGTTCACCCCACCTTGTCTCCCCATAAGGGTGACAGAGGCCCAAACAATCGACCCATCCTCAACAGCTGTTCCCCAGGCCTCTAAAAGGGTGCTGGATCAGAAGTGGAGCAGCCAGGGCAGGAATTGGTCTGATCAATGGATGCCTGTGCCACTGGTGGCCCTACCCACTACACCACAGCACTGGCACCTGGCTTCACTGTTTTTGACCATATTTGTAAGAACAGTCTTCTGAGAAGTGCACGGCTGCCCCATCTCAGTTGATATTTATAAATGATGAGAGATATGGATCTAAATCCATTCTTCTACACGAATACATCGAGCTTTGCCAGCACTATTTGTTGAAGAGATTATCCTTACATCAATGAAAGGTCTGACCCCTTTTGTCAAAAATCAGGTGGCTATATGTATTTACATTAACTTTGGGATTCTCTGTTTCACTCCATCGGTCTATGTCTCAGTTTTTTTTTTTTTTTTTTTTTTTTTTAGTATCAGTGTGATGTGATGTTAATACAGTTTTTTAGTATGCTTTGAAGTCAGGTATTGTGATGTCTCCAGCTTGATTTTTATTTCCTCAGGTTCACCTTAGCGTTTTTGGATCTTCTGTGGTTCTGTATGAATTTGAGGGTTGTTTTTTTTAAATTCTGTAGAGAATGTCATTCGTATTCTGTAGATTTCTTTCCATGAGATAGACATTTTAATGATACAAATTCTTCCAATCCACAAAAAAAGGAATACCTTTCCAGTTTTGTGTCCTTGATGGTTTCTTTGGTCAACGTTTGATGATTTTCATTATAGAGATCTTTCACTTATTTGATTAAATTTATTCCTCAATAGTCTAATTTTTGTGGTTATTGTAAATTGGATTTTTGTTGCTTTCTTTGTCAGTGAGGCCATCATTAATATGTAAAAAGCAGCTTTTTCAAATGTTTACTTGTACTTCTAAAGTTTTCTGAATTGGATTATCAGTTGAAGCAGCATTTTGGTGGAATGTTTGTGTTCTTCCAGGAGCAACATCATGTCATCTGCAAACATTAATTATTTGACTTGTTCTTTTCCAGTTTTAGTGCCTGTTATTTTGTTCTCCTCTGTAATTGCTCTTGTGAAAATGTATAGTACTGTATTCAGTTAGAGTGGTGAGAGTGGACGTCCTTGTGTTGTTACAGATTTTGACAAAATGCATTCATCTTCTCCTCATTTAGTATAATATTGGCTGATTCTTTGTCAAATATCACATTTATGTTTTTGAGGCATGTTCCTTCTATGCCTAATTTGTGGAGGTTTTTTTTTTTTTTGTGCCATGAAACACAATGCATCATATCAAATGCTTTCTCTGCATCGAATGAGAGTATGGTTTCTATTCTTTCATTATGTTGATTAATTTATGATATTTATTGTTTTGCAAATATGGAGCCACCATGGCATTTCTGGGATCAATTCCGATTGATAGTTATGTATGAGTTTTTTGATGTTTTCAATTGTTTATTTAGTACTCTGTTGAGAATCTTTTTATCTATGTTCTTCAAGAATATACGCCTGTAGTATTCTTTCCATTTTGTGTCTTGGTTTGTTTTTGGCATCAAAGGGATGTTGGCCTCCTAAAAAGTGTTTGACAGTGTTCCATCCTGTTCAGTGTTTCCAAATAGTCTGAAGATTGTTGGAGTTTATCTTTAAATGTTTTGTAGAATTGGATAGGAAAGCCATCAAGTCATGGGTTTTTTATTGATGGAAGAATTTTGCTTACTGCTACAATGCCATTACTTTTTGTGAGTCTGTTACATTGTCTTTATCTTCTGGATTAAATTTGGTAAGTTACTTGTATTGAAAAACTTCTCCATTTTTCTCAGTTTTCCAGTTTATTAGCATATAGTATTGAATGGCAGTTTCTTTTGAAGCCTTGAGTTTCAGTAGTGTTGATTATACTGTCTGCTTTTTCATCTAATCTTATTTATTTGAGGTTTTGAGGTTTTTTTCTCTTTTTTTCTTTGTCAGTCTTGTTAGAGACTGATTTAGTTTTTAAAAATTTTATGTGAGGTAAACAAATTTCATGTACTTGCCATATACATATTCAGGAACGTATTGATTCTTCACACCCAACGCTTCCTCTAGCCCATGCTTCCATACTTCTTCCTCTTCCCTCTCCTGTTTCCACTGTTAATTCTAATAGAAAAATATTTTCAGGTAAGTTTATACTCATAATAGTCACTATTCACTAAGTAAAAAGTTCAACAAATAGTATGAAGAAAATAAATTGTTCCTCAAAGTGAGACAAGGCTTGTAAAAAAAAGCATCATATCTCAAAATACTCATTTTATTCCTACACATTATTACCTGTTAAATACTCTCTTAGTCACCGCAGATCAGGGACAACATGTGGTATTTGTCTTTTGGGGACTAGCTTATTTCACAAAGTATAATGTTTTCTAGTTATATCCATTTTGTTGCAAAAGACTTCATTGCATTTTTTCCTGCTGAGTAGTATTCCATAGTGTATATATACCATAGTTACTTTTTTTCAAGATTCATTTTTCTGAGAGGCAGAGTTGAGAGAGGGAGAGACAGAGAACGAGAGATCTTCCATCTGAGAATGAGAGGTCTTCCTTCTGGTTCACTCTCTAAATGGATGCAATGGCTAGAACTGGGCTGATGCAAAGCCAGGAACCAGGAACTTCTTTTGGGTCTCCCACGCAGGTGCAAGGGCCCAAGGACTTGGGCCATCTTCCACTGTTTTCCTAGGCCTTCATCAGGGAGGATCCAGGCTTCGAACAGGAACACCTATGGGATGCTGGTGCAGCAAGTAGGAGGCTTAACCCACTTTGTGCTGGCCTCCATAATTTCTTTATCTAATCATCATTTGATAGACATCTGGATTGATTCCATATCTTAGCTGTTGTGAATTGAGCAGCCATAAACGTGGGTACAGATAACTCTTTCATCTGCTGATTTCAATTTGTTTAGGTAAATTCCCATGAGTGGCATTGCTGGTTCATATGATTCATCTATTTTCAGCCTTTTGAGGTGTCTCCATACTGTCTTCCACAATGGCTTCACCAGATTACATTCCCAGTGGATTAGGGTACTGCATTATTATTATTATGTTATTTATATTAATAATATTAATATATTATTATAATTATATTAATAATTGAGAGGAAGAGTTACAGACAGTGAGAGTGAGAGTCAGAGAGAAAAGTGTTCCATCCAATGGTTCACCCCCCAAATGGCCACAATTGCCAGAGCTGCACCGATCCAAAACCAGGAGCCAGGTGCCTCTTCCTGGTCTCCCATACGGGTGCAGAGGCCCAAGCACTTGGGCCATCCTTCATTGCTTTTCCAGGCCACAGCAGAGAGCTGGACTGGAAGAGGGGAAGCTGGGTTTAGAACCCGGTGCCCATATGGGATGCCAGCACAGCAGGAGGAGGATTCACCTCGTGCACCACGGCACTGGCCACTTGTGTACTGTTTTGCCACATCCTTTCCAGCATTTGTTGTTTGTTGATTTCTGTATGCAAACCATTCTAACTGTGGTGAGGTGAAACTTCATTGTGGTTTCATTTTGCATTTCGCTAATGGCTAGTGATCCTGAGCATTTTTCATGTGTCTGTTGGTCATTTGCATTTCCTTCCTTAAGGAATGTCTGTTCAAGTCTGTTTCCCATTCTTAACTGCATTGTTTGTTTTGTTGTTGTTGAGTTTCTTGAGCACTTTATACATTCTGGATATTAACAATTTATCAGGTCATAGTTTGCATATATTTTCTCTCATTCTGTCAGTTGCCCTTCACTTTGCTGAGTTTTCATTTACAGTGCAAAAGCTGCTCAGCTTGATGTAATCCCATTTGTGTGTTTTTGCTTTTAGTGCCTGTACGTCTGTGTTCTAAGAAGTCTGCATCTGGCAATGTCTTGCATCATTTCCACAATGTTCTCTAAGAATTTGATGGTATTAGGTTGTACATTTAGGTCTTTGATCCTTTTTTGAGTTTGTTTTTTTGTAAGAATGAGGTAGGTTTTTATTTTCATACTTCTGCATGGGAGATCCACCTTTTATGCACCATTTTTTGAAGAGACTGACCTTGTCACATGGTTGGATTTTAGATCCATTGTCAAAGATAAATTATTTGTACATGTGTAGATTGAGTTTTGGAGTTTCTATTGTGCTCCATTGGTCCACATGTCTATTCTTTGCCAGTATCAGGCTGTTTTGTTTGTAACTGTCCTGAAGTATGTCTTGAATTCTGGTATTGTGATGCTTCTGGCTTTGTTTTTCACATATAAGATTCCATTAGCTATTCTGGGTCTCTTGTGTTTCCATTTGAATTTTAGCATCTTTTTTCCCTAGATCTGAAAAGAATGTAATTGGCATTTTAATTGGGATCACATGAATTTGTAAATTGCTTTTGGTACTATGGACATTTTGATTATATTGATTATTTTAGTCCTTGAATATTAAAGATTTTTCCATTTTCTGTGTCTTCTGTTTCTTTCACTAATGTTTGCTAATTTTCATATTAGATACTTTGGCATCCTTGATTAATTTTATCCCATGGTGTTTAATTTTTTTGTAGCAATTGTGAATGGGATTGCTCTTAGAAGTTCTTTCCCAGCCATGGCATTTTATACATAGACTATTGATTTTTGTGTTAATTTTGTATCCTGGCACTCCCCCAGATTCTTTTTATGAATTCCAGTAATCTCTTAGTGGAGACTTTTATTTCCCCTATATATAGAATCCTGTCACCCGCAAGTAGGGGTAATTTGATTCCCTCCTTCCCAGTTTGTATCCTTTGATTTCTTTTTCTTGCCTAATAGGTCTGGCTAAAACTTCCAGGTCTATATTGAATAGCAAGGGCGCAAGTTGTCATCCTTGTCTGATTCCAGCTCTTCATGGGAATGCTTCCAACATTTCCCCATTCATAAGATGCTGTCTATAGGTTTGTCATAAATTGCCTTGATTATGTTGAGCAATGTTCTTACTATACTCCGTTTCCTTAAGGTTTTCATTATGAAAGGATGTTGTATTTTGTCAAATGCTTGCTCTGCATCTATTGAAATAAGCCTATGGTTTATTTGAAAGTTTTATTTATTTATTTGTGAGGCAGAATTATAGATGGAGTAGGAGAGACAGACTTTTTGATTGGTTGGAATACAGTCCTTTGTATTAGCTCCTGATGGGTAAGTCTTTTAATCATCTGTGGTATCTGTTGTTACCTTTCATTTTTCATCTCTGATTTTACTGATTGCGGTCTTCTTTTTTTTTAAGGATAGTTGGACCAAGAGTGTATAAATTTTTTAAGCAAGTTCTTCATTTCACTGATATTTATATTCTTTTTTGCTTTCAATTTTGTTTATTTCTCCTCTAATTTATATATCTCTTTCCTCTTGATAATTTTGCATTTGATTTCATTTTTTTTCAAGGGTGCTACATTGGTGGCTCACTTATTTGATTCTTTTCCAATTTCTTGGTATAGGCACCAATTTCTCTAAACTTTCCAGTATCTGATAAGTTTTGATATGTTATACTGTCATCTTTATTCGTTTTCATCTTTTTTTAATTTTTTCTGACTCACAGTTCATTCAGGAGCATGTTCAGTCTCCATGTGGTTGTATATGTTCTTGAGGTTCTTGGTGTGGTCATTCGCCCCTTCATTCCATGTAGTTGTGGAAGATGCATGGTATGATTTTGATATTTGTTGAATTAGCTGAGACTTATGGCCTACCTTATTGTGTATCCTGGAGGGTGGCTCAAGGCCTTAGTTCCTGTCAACCATGTGGGAGACGTGGATGAAGATCCTACTTCTCAGCTTTAGTCCCATCTTGAGGGCATTTGGGGAGTGACTCAGTAGATGAGAGCTATCTCTAGCTCTCTCTCTCATAATGAATCATTCAAAATTTTACCTCCCTTTTTTACCTGGAAACTTGATTTAAAGTATTCAAACTTGATGTATTTCATATATACAAATTTAGAAACATTAATTATTCCCACTCTACCCTCGCTCACTCCTACCCACCGACCCGAACATGCTCCCATCCCTCTTCATTTTTTTAAAGATTTATTTATTTATTTGAAAGTCAGAGTTACAGAGAGAGAGGAAAGGCATAGAGAGGTCTTCCATCCGATGGTTCACTCCTCAATTGGCCACAATGGTCAGAGCTGTGCTGATCTGAAGCCAGGAGCCAGGAGCTTCTTCTGCGTCTCCCAATGGGTCTGGGGCCCAAGGACCTGGGCCATCCTCCACTGCTTTCCCAGGGCATAGCAGAGAGCTGGATCGCAAGTGCAGAAGCCAGTCTCAAACTGGCGCCCATATTTAATGCTGGTGCTCCAGGCCAGGGTGTTAACCTGCTTGGCCACAGCACCGGCCCTATTTCCCATCCCTCTTCATCCTCTATCCATGATTCCCATTCTTATTTTATACAAAAATCTATTTTCAATTATTTTATACTCATAATATAAAGCCTGCAATATGTAAAGAATTCAACAGTTTGAAAGAATCAAAAAAAAAATCTGTTCCTGAAGAGGCAAGACATGGTTTGCTTAAAATCATTCTATCTGCAAGACAAGAGTTGTCTAAATCATTGTACGTCAAAGTATCAATATCACTAATATAGCTCACCTTTTAGGTACTCTGTTACCACAGATCAGGGAGAATATACAGTGTTTGTCTTTTTTTGGAAAGGGTTATTTTAAAGTGTAAGGTTTTACAGTTGCATCCATTTTTTTTCTTTTTGCAAATGACAGGTTTTTCTTTTCTTTTTTTTTTTTTTTTTTTTACCAGAAAACGTTTCTTAGCTGGAGCACATCGGAGATCAACACAGTCTTAGCCCGGAGCCAAGACTGCTGTCACCCATGTTTTTGACGCTGCCTGGCCGCTTCTGGTGCTGCTGTGCTTACTGGGAGGAAGAGGCAGGTCCTAGATGGCTGGCGCTTGCGCAGTCGGCCTGGTGGAGAGCAAGACGGTATTATCTGCTGGTGGCGGCATGTCATCGGCAGCCGGAATTCTCCGCTGATGCCGGCGTTTTCGGCAGCGGTACTGGCCCAGAGAGTGCGGGAGTGAAGGTGAGTTTTTCTTATGAAACAATGAGAGGCCTGGGACCTCGTCGCGGGGTGGGGGGTGGGGGGTCGTGGCTCCTCGGAACAGTGTAGACACTCATGTCCGCAGGCTGGCGGGCGTGGGGGCGGGCGGCGGCTCAGCTGTGGGAAGCGGAGAAGCGGGTGGCTGGGCTTGCGCTGGAGGACAGGACTGCGGGTTACAAGGTATGTTTGTTTGTAACCTCTAAGTTATTTACTTAGTTCTAGCAGTGTTTTTGGTGGGTGTTTTAGTTTTCATTGATTTTTATGAGTCTTTTTATGTTGTCTATATCTTCTGGATTTAATCTTAGTAGGTTACGTGTATTTGTTATCCAGGGATTCCTCTGTTTCTTCTAGTTTTCCAGTTTATTAGCATATAGTACTGAATAGCAATTTCTCTGAAACCTTGTGTTTCAGTGATGTTGATTATAATCTCTGCTTTTTTTCTGTAATTTTATTTACTGGAGTTTTTATCATTTTTGTTAGTCTGGTTAGAAGATTATGTACTTTTTAAAATTTTATATCAGGTATGTAAATTTCATGTATTTCTTATATACAGATTCAAACATACTGATACTACTTCCCATGCGAGCATCTCTCAAGCCTGCACTCCCATCCTTCTTCTTCCTCCTTCTCTTGTTCCCACTCTTAATTCTTCATCAGTTAAAGGTAGGGTGGGCAAGTTCCACGTGAGCTGCATAGTGATCTTTTTTCAAAAAAATATATTTTCTTAAGTGGCAGAGATCTAGAGATAGGGAAACACAGAGATAGAGGTCTTCCATCTGCTGGTTTGCTCCCGAAATGGCCACAGGGCCCATTGCTGGGCTGATCCAAAGCTAGGAGTCAGGAGCTTCTTCCAGGTCTCCCATATGGAGACTGCATTCAGTAAGAGTGGTAAAAGGGAATCCTTGTGTTGTTATATGTTTGACAAAATGATTTCACATTCTCCCCACCCAGCATGACATTGGCTGTTGGTTTGTCATACATAGCCTTTATGATTTTGATATGTATTCCTTTTGTGTATATTTTGTGTAGTTTTTAATCATTTTTTATTCTACTGATATCTGTATCTAATTAGATGATGTGGTTTTCAAAAGATTTATTTCATTTGTTTGCAAGATTTATACAGAGAGATATAGGTAGAGCAAGAGCAAAAGAGAAGGAGGGAGGGAGAGAGGTCTTCTGTTTGCTAGTTCATTCCCCAAAAGACCTTGATGGCCAAACTGAGCCATCAGGATCCAGAACCTTCTTCCAAGTCTCCCATGTGGCTGCATGGCCCCAACTAATTGGGACATCCTCCGACATTTTCCCAGGCATGTTAGGAGGGAGCAGGATTGAAAGTGGAGCAGCCTGGATGCTAAATGGCACCCATATGAGATGCCGGCATTATGTGTTTGGGTTTTAACCCTCTGTAACACAGCGCCAGCCCAGACAATGTGGTTTTATTCTTCCATTATTTTGATAAAATTCATCATGTGTGTTAATTTGCAAATGTGGAACATCATGGCATTTCTGATATAAATTCCAATTGAAGGTTTTATGTGAGCTTCAGCATGTGGTTTTGGTTTTGTTAGGCTAGAATTTTGTTAAGAATCTTTGCATCTTTTTCATTATGCATATAGGCCTTCAGTTTTCTTTGTATTTCGTGTTTTGTTATCTTTTGTGGTTAAAGTAATGCCGGCCTCTCAAAAAGTGTTTGTTAGAGTTGAATCCTACTCCTTCCAGTTTATTATTTTGAAATAGTTGGAAAAGTATTGGAGTTGCTTTTTAAATCTTCAAGCTCCTTGGATACCTTTATTCAAAGTTATTTAAATTTTAGTAGCTATTGTGAATGGAATGGATCTTCGAAGTGGTTTCTCAGCCCTGATATTGTGTGTATACAAATTCTATTGATTTTTGTGTGTTGATTTTATATCCTGCCACTTTTCCAAACTCTGTTAAGAGTTCTAATGGTCTCGTGGTGGAGTTTCTTGGTTCCCCCATTTATAAAATCATGTCCTTTTGAAGGAGGGATAGCTTGACTTCCTCCTTCCCAATTTGTATCCATTTGATTTCTTTTTCTTGCCTAATGGCTCTAAAACTTCCAGATCTATATTGAATAGCAATAATGAGAGTGCATCCTTGTCTGATTCCAGATCGTAGTTGGGAATGCTTGCAACTTGTCCCCATTCATAAGATGCTATCAGTCGGTTTGACATAAATTGCCTTGATTGTGTAGAGGAATGTTCTTTCTGTTGTCAGATTCCCTGAGGTTTTCTTTCTGAAAGGTTTTTGCATATTTTCCAGCTGTTTTCATCTATTGAAATAATTATGTTTTTTAAATATTTATTTAATTGAAAGGCAGATTTATGGAGTGAGGGAGATTTTCCAAGAATTTCCAATTCATTGGCAAACAGTACATTGTAGGAATTCCAGATAGTTGTTTTTATTATTGGGTTTCTATTATTACAGTTTGTTTTTCATTTCTGATTTTACTGATTGGGGTCTTATTCCTGTTTGTTGTTGTTGTTGTTGTTGTTTTGGAGATTTTCAGCAATTTTCTAAAAAATATTTTTAACCAGATTTTCATATCAGTGATCTTTTTATTTCTTTTTGGACAGGCAGATTTAGACAGAGAGAGAGACAGAAAGGTCTTCCTTTTCGTTGCTTCATTCTCCAAATGGCCGCTCTGGCTGGTGCACTGAGCCGATCTGAAGCCAGGAGCCAGGTGCTTCCTCCAGATCACCCACGCGGATGTAGGGCCCAAGCACTTGGGCCATCCTACACTGCACTCCCGGGCCACAGGAAAGAGCTGGACAGGAAGAGGTGCAACCGGGACAGAATCTGGCACCCAGACCAGAACTAGAATCCGGTGTGGCAGCGCCGCAAGTGGAGGATTAGACTATTGAGCCACGGCGCTGGCCTCAGTGATCTTTTATAATGTTTTTCTTCAGCTTTGTTCATTTCTTCTCAAATTTCCATGATTTCTGTCATCCTACTAATTTGGAGTTTGATACGTTGTTTTTCTAGATTTTGTGATGCATTGAAAAGCTCATTTATTTGATTCCTTTCCAATATCTTGTTGTAGGCACAAGTTGTTATAAAGTTTCCTGTTAACATTGCATTTGCTGTGTCCCATACGTTTTGCTATGTTGTACTGTTATCTTTAATCATTTCCAGAAATTTCTGGATTTTCATTTTGATTTCTCCTAAGACCAACCATTCATTCAGGAGCATGTTGCTCGGTTTCCATGTGTTTGCATATGTTCTGGAGTTTCTTGAGTTGTTGATTTCCTGTTTCCTTTCATTTTGATCATAGAAGATGCATGAACTGATTTCAGTTATTGAGTTTTCTAGGCTTGCTTTATATCCTATCATATGTTGTGTCCTAGACAAAATTCCAGGGACTGATGAGAAGAATATGTATTCTGCAAGTTGTGGGATGAAATGTTCTGAGTTAGGATTTCAAACAAGGCAGCCTGTTCTCAGGGACAAAGTGATGAGCAACTGTGTCACCTACAATTTTGACATAGGGGAGGGGCTAGGAAACGACCAAGAGAAGACAGTTCAGGTGTTCTTGTAAGATACTGTTTTTTAGTTAAGAGATCCAAATTCCATGCATTTCATAAATGCAATTTAGGTACACAGTGATAGTCCCGACCCTACCTCCCTGTCAGGGGCATAACACATTGTGCACTTGGTTGTCTGACTCCAGGCAGCAGCCCTGGCACCGATCAGGCCAAGGATGCTGGGCAGGTATCTGCCGTTCAGTAGCCCTGACCATGGGCAGTTTGGCAGAGCTGTGCGCCATGTGGGAGAGGCTGGGTGTTAGCCCGGGAGGTGTAGAGAGCTCCACACTGCCCTGAGCTTCTGGTGGGCTGGATTGGGAGCAACGATGCCCTTGGAGTGCTCCTGATGATGGTGAGCACAGGAAAGGCATGTCAGGCTGGGGCTCAGGCTGCAGCCCCTGGTTCTTCAAGGTAGTGCGGCCTGTTCTGCTGATGCTTTGTTTCTGGGAGGAAGGGATGGGTGTTAGTTGGGTGGTACTTGTGCAGTTGGCCTGGGGGAGAAGTAGGCTATACCCAAGGCAGTGTCGTTGTTGACTGGCATTGGCAGTAGTGGTTCAGTAGGCTTGTAGAGTGCAGGATGGACTTGTTGTGTTTAAGTTTATGGACAGAGAGATGCCCAGGGCCTGCCTCAAAGGATGGGGGATCCCGGTGCTTCCCAGCAGTGTTTTCCCTGCAAATCCACTGGTTCAGAGGCAGCGGGGGTTGGGCAGGGGCTCAGGTGTGCAGAAGCCATGATGCAGCTGTCTGCCTCGCCTCCCCCCCAAGAAGGACTCGGATGTGAAACTAACGCAGAGTGGACACTGACCCTCAGCTGCCAGGCAATCTTGCTCTTCTGGAGACTCTCCACTTCCTGTCATCAGTTCATGGACATCAGGTTTTATTCCATATCTCAGCTATTGTGAACTGAGCTGCAGTAAACCTGGAGGTACAGATAACCCTTTCAAATCTGCTGATTTCATTTCCTAGGAGTAAATCACCAGGAGAAGGATTGCTGAGTCATACGGTAGATTTATTTTCAGCTTTCTGAGGTATCTCCATACTGTCTTAGGCAGTGGCTTCCCCAGGTTACATTTCTACCAACAGTGTATTAGGGTAGCATAGTGTCAGATCCTCAGCCGCATTTATCGTTTGTTGATTTTAGTATGAGAGCCATTCTGACTGTGGTGTGGTGAAACCTGATGGCTAGCGATCCTGAGCCGTTTTTCATGTGTCTGTTGGCCATATGAAGTTCCTCTCTTGAAACATGCCTGTTCAAGTCCTTTGCCTATTTTTAAATGGAATTTTTGTTTTGTTGTTGTTGAGTTCCTTGAACTCTTTGTAGATTGTGGATATTAATCTTTTATAAGTTTCATAGTTGGCAGATTATTTTCTCTTATTCATTTGGTTGCCTCTTCACTTTGCTCTTTTTAGATGCTGGATATTAATCTTTGTTTTTTGACAGGCAGAGTTAGACAGTGAGAGAGAGGGAAACAGAGAGAAAGGTCTTCCTTTTTCCATTGGTTCACCCCCAATTGGCTGCTGCGGCTGGCATACCGCGCTGCTCCAAAGCCAGGAGCCAGGTGCTTCTCCCGGTCTCCCATGCAGGTGCAGGACTCAAGGACTTGGGCCATCCTCCGTTGCACTCCTGGCCACAGCAGAGCCTGAACTGGAAGAGGAGCAACAGGGACAGAATCTGGCACCCTGACCGGGACTAGAACCCAGAGTGCTAGCGCTGCAGGTGGAGAATTAGCCTATTGAGTGGCAGCGCTGGCCTGGATATTAATCTTTTATCAGTTTCGTAGTTAGCAAATAGTTTCTCCCATCCTTTTGGTTGCCTCTTTACTGTGCTGAGTGTTCCTTTTGTAGTGCAGAAGCTTCTCAGCTTGATGGAATCTCATTTGTTTGTTTCAGCTTTTATTGTGCTACTGGCATTTTTTCCCAGAAATCTTTCTTTAAGCCAATGTTTTCCAGTATTCCCCAATGTTCTCTAATAATATGATGATATTGAGTTTTAGATTTTGTTCCTTGACGTGTTTTAGTTGCTTTTTATATAAGGTGTAAAGTATGGGTCTTCTTTCATACTTCTGCATGTGGAGGTCCAGTTTTCTCAGGACCTTTTTATAAAGAAATGGTCCTTTGAACCTGGGATTGATCTTTAGCTCCTTCTTGAAAGATAGATTAGTTGTAGATGTGTGTGTTATTTCAGGTGTTTCTTTTCTGTCCCATTGTTATATTTTCTGTTCCATTCTTTTCTGTTCCATTGTTGTCATTTTTTTTTTGCCTATAGCAAGCTGTTTTGATTGTAACTGTCCTGTGCTATGTCTTGCAATCTGTTATTGTGATGCTTCAAGTTTTGTCAATGTTGTATAAGGTTGCCTTCTCTATTCAGATGTTCTGTGTTTTCATATGAATTTTAGCATTGTTTTCTCTCCATCTGGGCAAAATGCTATTTGACCTTTGCTTGGGATCCCATTGTGTCTGTAAATTGCTTATGGTAGAATGGATATTTGCATTATGTTGATTTTGCCAATGAGTCAACGTGGAAGATTTTTTCCATTTTTGTGTGTCGTCTTCCATTTCTTAATGTTTTGTAACTTTATTTGTAGACATTTTCATCAATATGAAATTGGACACTGAGTTGACAAGGAAGTTCAGCTGCTGGGTAATCTTCCATTTCTGGAACCTCCTTGGCTTCCTGGTAAAACCCAGCTGTGCCTTCACCCTGGACAGGAGCAACTGGTTAGTAGTACATGTGGCTGTGTCCTGTTGATGGCAGCCCTTGGGCCCAAGGAGGAGAGAAGGGACGGGAAGGGAAGGGAACCCTGTGCCCTGGAGTTGGGCTGCCAGGCTGACAGCAAAGTGGACTTCCAACCTTTGTGAAGGAAGGTCAAGTGGTGGGAGCCCTATATACATGTGGAGACAGAAATGTGGGGACCTAGCGTTCCTAGAATAGAGGAATCACAGAGACAGAGTTGAATAAGATATTGGGGAATGATTTCCCTGAGGCTTTGCCGAGAATTGAGGGGCAAAGAACATGCTAAGAAGGGAAGAATGGTTGTCCAGGCAGTGGGAGGGGAATCTGGGAGGAATACTGTCAAATGTTTAATCAGAGTAAAAACATAAGAGTCTGGTTTGGAGAGATGTGGTAATAGTTGTTTGGGTTTTAGATTTTCAGGCTAAGGACAATGGGATTACAAGTACTTCATGCAGTGGGAGTGGAGGGTTAGATGCCATGGAAGAACCTGGGGCGTGCAAGGTTTTGGGAGCTGAAAACAGTTTGTGTCTGTATGTCACCATCCTATGATAGAAAAGGAAAATGGAAGGATTGTGGGGAGGAAGGCAGGCAACTTTGAGGAGAGTTGTAATAGGGAGGAGCTGTAATAGGTCTGCTTGTAAGAACTAGTGGAGTATCAGAGTGTGAGATCCAGGACAGGTCCTGGGGAGAAACCTTACGAAAAGTGAGGGAAGGGTATCAGGTGGCGGGTAGAGGGAACTTTCAGGAGGGACTGGGGAATGGGTGCTGAGTTAATCAGGAAATTTGACCAGAGTGTGCAGACTACCAAGAGATGGATAAGATGTTATCTGAAAGAAAACTGGGTTGATAGGGGTCTTGGGAACAGGGAGAACCTGTTTTAGCCTATGAATGAAGTTTGTGGCTTGTGGAAGTCAGAATATGGACAGAGGAGTTTCTCTTGGTAAATATATTTTTCTTGGCTTTCAAAGGAGTGTCTGCTATGTGCCCACATTTGCTCTAGTTATTTAAGGTACTGCAGAGAGCATCATGAGGGTTCATGAAAAAGTCTGTGGAAAGAGGAATTTGTAAGTTTGTTTCCTTGTGTGTGTGTGTGTGTGTGTGTGTGTGTGTACAGAGAGAGAGATAGAGAATTATTCTTATCAATTCAACTGATGATGTTTGAAGTCCTTGAGAATTTCTTGTTTTCCCTGCCGTGAAGCATACTGCAATAAATATTGTGGTGAACATATATCTCTGATACAATACATTCATGTATTTTGGGTTGTATCAGTAGAGGAATTGTTCCATCATATGACAAGTCTGTTTTTATTTTCTTAAGAAATCTTTATATTGTTTTCCACAGTAGTTGCACTAATTTAAATTTTTACCACCAGTGTGTAAGTGTTCCCCTTTTCCCACATCCTCCTCCTCATTGTGACTCTCTGTCCTTTCGGTTTTAGCCAGTATATACGTGTGAGCTGATATCTCATTGTGGCTTGGACTTGCATTTCCCTGATAGCTTGTGCTGTTGAGTATTTTTTCCTATATTTGTTGGCCATCTGTGTATCTATGGGGAACTGTCTGTTGCATTCCTTTGGCAATTTCATAACCTGATTGGTGGTTTTTTTGCTGTTTTTTTTTAAGTTGCAAATATATTCTTTTCTTTCTATTTTTTTAACTTTTATTTAGTAAATATAAATTTCCAAAGTACAGTTTATGGATTACAATGGCTTCCCCCCCATAACTTCCCTCCCACTCGCACCTCTCCATCTCCAGCTCCCTCTCCCATTCCATTCACATCAAGATTCATTTTCAATTATCTTTATATACAGAAGATCAATTTAGTATATATTGAGTAAATATTTCATCAGTTTGCACCTGCACAGAAACACAAAGTGTAAAATACTGTTTCAGTACTAGTTATAGCATTACTTCACATAGGACAACACCTTAAGGACAGATCCCACATGAGGAGTAAGGACACAGTGACTCCTGTTGTTGACTTAACAATTTGGCACTCTTGTTTATGGCATCAATGATCTGCCTAGGCTCTAGTCATGAGTTGCCGAGGCTATGGAAGCCTTTTGAGTTCGCCAACTTTGATCTTATTCCGACAGGGTCATAGTCAAAGTGGAAGTTCTCTCCTCCCTTCAGAGAAAGGTACCTCCTTCTTTGATGGTCCTGTTCCTTCCACTGGGATCTCACTCGCAGAGATTTTCCACTTAGGTCTTCTTTTTTTTTCTTTCCCCAGAGTGTCTTGGCTTTCCATGCCTAAAATACTCTCATGGGCTCTTCAGCCAGATCTGACTGCCTTAAGGGCTGATTCTGACGCCAGAGTGCCATTTAGGACATCTGCCATTTTATGAGTCTGCTGTGTATCCCGCTTCCCATGTTGGATCATTCTCTCCCTTTTTGATTCTATCAGTTAGTATTAGCAGACACTAATCTTGTTTTTGTGATCCCTGTGATTCTTGGACCTATCAGTGTGATCAGTTGTGAACTGAAATTGATCACTTGGACTAGTGAGATGGCATTGGTACATGCAATCTTGATGGGATTGAATTGGAATCCCCTGGCACGTGTCTAACTCCACCATTTGGGGCAAGTTCAAATGAGCATGTTTCAAAATGTACATCTCCTCCCTCTCTTATTCCCACTCTTACATTTAACAGGGATCACTTTTCAGTTAAAATTTAAACACCTAAGAATAATTGTGTGTTAATTACAGAGTTCAACCCAATAGTACTAGAACAAAAAGTACTAAAAGGGATAAAGTATTACATTGTACATCAACAGTGATGACAAGTGCTGATCAAGTCACTGTTTCTCATAGTGTCCATTTCACTTCAACAGGTTTCCCCTTTGGTGCTCAGTTAGTTGTCACTGATCAGGGAGAACATATGATATTTGTCCCTTTGGGACTGGATTAATTCACTCAGCATGGTGTTTTCCAGATTCCTCCATTTTGTGGCAAATGACCTGATTTCATTATTTTTGACTGCTGTATAGTATTCTATAGAGTGCATTTCCCATAATTTCTTTATCCAGTCTACTGTTGATGGGCATTTGGGTGATTTCAGGTCTTAGCTATTGTGAATTGAGCTGCAATAAACATTAATGTGCAGACAGCTTGTTTGTTTACCAATTTCATTTCCTTTGGGTAAATTCTAAGGAGTGCGATGGCTGGATTGAATGGTAGTGTTATGTTCGGGTTTCTGTTGAATCTCCAGACTGACTTCCATAGTGGCTTTACCAGTCTACATTCCCACCAACAGTGGGTTAGTGTCCCTTTTCCCCGCATCCTCACCAGCATCTATTGTTGGTAGATTTCTGAATGTGAGCCATTCTAACAGGGGTGAGGTGAAACTGCTTGTGATCTTGAATATTTTTTCATGTGCCTGTTGGCCATTTGGATTTCCTCTTTTTTGAAAAATGTCTGTTGAGGTCCTTGGCCCATCTCTTAAGTGGGTTGTTTGTTTTGATGTTGTGGAGTTTCTTGATCACTTTGTAGAGTCTGGTTATTAACCCTTTATCTGTTGCATACTTTGCAAATATTTTCCCATTCTGTCCGTTGCCTCTTCACTTTCCTGACTGTTTCTTTTGCTGTACAGAAACTTCTCAATTTGATGCAATCCAAAATGTTAATTTTGGCTTTGACTGCCTGTGCTTCCCGGGTCTTTTCCAAGAAGTCTTTGCTGGTACCTATATCTTGCAGGATTTCTCCAATGTTCTCTAAGTATTTGATGGTGTCGGGTCGTAGATTTAAGTCTTTAATCTATGTTGAGTGAAATTTTGTTTAAGGTGAAAGGTAGCGGTCTTGCTTCATGCTTCTGCACGTGGAAATCCAGTTTTCCCAGCACCATTTATTGAATAGACTGTCCTTACTCCAGGGATTGGTTTTGGATCCTTCATCAAATATAATTTGGCTGTAGATGTTTGGGTTGATTTCTGGTGTTTCTGTTCTATTCCATTGGTCTATCCATCGATTTCTGTCCTTGTACCATGCTGTTTTGATAACAACTGCCCTGTAGTAGGTCCTGAAATCTGGTATTGTGATGCTTCCGACTTTGTTTTTGTTGTACAAGGTTGCTTTAGCTATTCAAGGTCTCCTTTGTCTTCATATGAATTTCAGCATCATTTTTTTCCAGATCTGAGAAGAATGTCATTGGTATTTTGATAGGTATTGCATTGACTCTATAAATTGCTTTTGGGAGAATGGACATTTTGATGATATTGATGCTTCCCATCCATGAGCATGGAAGATTTTTCCATTTCTTGGTATCCTCTTCTATTTCTTTCTTTAAGGTTTTGTAATTCTCATTGTAGAGATCTTTAACATCCTTGGTTAAGTTTATTCCAAGGTATTTGATTGTTTTTGTGGCTATTGTGAATGGGATTGATCTTAGCAGTTCTTTCTCACCTGTGGCATTGCCTTTGTATACAAAGGCTGTTGATTTTTTTATTTTTTTGACAGGCAGAGTGGACAGTGAGAGAGAGAGACAGAGAGAAAGGTCTTCCATTTGCCGTTGGTTCACCCTCCAATGGCCGACATGGCTGGCGTGCTGAGGCCAGCGCACCACGCTAATCCAATGGCAGGAGCCAGGTACTTCTCCTGGTCTCCCATTGGGTGCAGGGCCCAAGTACTTGGGCCATCCTCCACTGCACTTCCCTGGCCACAGCAGAGAGCTGGCCTGGAAGAGGGGCAACCGGGACAGAATCCGGTGCCCTGAGCGGGACTAGAACCTGGTGTGCCGGCGCTGCAAGGCGGAGGATTAGCCTAGTGAGCCGTGGCGCCAGCCTGGCTGTTGATTTTTGTGCATTGATTTTATATCCTGCTACTTTGCCAAACTCTTCTATGAGAACCAATAGTCTCTTAGTAGAGTTCTTTGGATCCCCTTAATAAAGAATCCTATCATCTGCAAAGATGGATAGTTTGACTTATTCCTTCCCAATTTGTATCCCTTTAATTTCTTTTTCTTGCCCAATAGATCTGGCTAGAACTTCCAGAACTATATTGAATAGCAGTGGTGAGAGTGGGCATCCCTGTCTGGTACCGGATCTCAGTGGAAGTCTTCCAGCTTTTCTCCATTCAATAGGATGTTGGCTGTGGGTTTTTCATAAATTGCTTTCATTGTATTGAGGAATGTTCCTTCTATAGCCGGTTTGCTTACAGTTTTCATCATGAAGGGGTGTTGTATTTTATCAACACTTTCTCTGCATCAATTGACATAATCATATGGTTTTTCTTCTGCAGTCTGTTAATGTGGTGTATCACATTGATTGTTTTGCGGACATTGAACTATCCCTGCATACCAGGGATAAATCCCACTTGGTCTGGGTGGATGATCTTTCTGATGTGTTATTGCATTCTATTGGTGAGAATTTTATTGAGGATTTTTGTGTCTATGTTCATCAGGGATATTGGTCTGTAATTTTCTTTCAATGCTGCATCATTTTCTGGCTTAGGAATTAAGGTGATGCTGGCTTCATAGAAAGAATTTGGGAGGATTCCCTCTTTTTTGATTGTTCTGAATAGTTTGTGAAGAATTGGAGTTAGTTCTTCTTTAAATGTCTGGTAGTATTCAGCAGTGAATCCATCTGGTCCTGGGCTTTTCTTGTTGGGAGGGCCTTTATTATTGTTCCAATTTCTGTCTCAGTTATTGGTCTTTTTAGGTTTTGTATGTCTTACTGGTTCAATTTAGGTAGGTTGCATGTGTCCAGGAATCTATGCGTTTCTGATAGATCCCTGTTTGCTGGCATACAAGTCCTTGTAGTAATTTCTGATGATTCTTTTTATTTCTGCGGTGTCTGTTGTTACATTTCCTTTTTCATCTCTGATTGTATTGATTTGGGTCATCTTTTTTTAGTTAGTTGGGTCAATGGGGTGTCAATTTTGTTTATTTTTTCAAAAAACCAGTTCCTTGTTTGGCTGATTTTTTGTAATGTTTTTTTGGATTCAATCCTATTGATTTCTTCTCTGATTTTATTTTATTTCTCTTCTCCTACGAGATTTGGGTCTGGTTTGCTGCAGTTTTTCTAGATCCTTGAGATACATTGAAAGCTCATTTATTTGGTGCCTTTCCAATTTCTTGATGTAGGCACCTATTAATATAAACTTTCCTCTTAACACTGCTTTTGCTGTGTCCCGTAAGCTTTCATATGTTGTGCTGTTATCCTCATTTACTTCCAGAAAGTTTTTGATTTCTCTGTGATTTCTTCTGTGACCCATTGTTCATTCAGGAGCATGTTGTTCAATCTCCATGTGTTTGCGTATGCTCTAGGGACTCCTGAGTTGCTAATTTCCAACTTCATTCCTTTATGGTCTGAGAAGCTGCATGGTATGATTCTAGTTCTTTTGAATTTGCTAAGACTTGCTTTATGACCTAGTATATCGTCAGTCCTGGAGTAGGTTCCATGCACTGCTGAGAAGAATGTAAATTATTTAAATGTAGAAGGAAA
Source organism: Oryctolagus cuniculus (assembly GCF_051225735.1). NCBI lineage: Eukaryota > Metazoa > Chordata > Mammalia > Lagomorpha > Leporidae > Oryctolagus > Oryctolagus cuniculus. Next base: position 33,322,491 of record NC_142885.1, read on the forward strand.
AGTTCTGTAGATATCTGTTAGATCCATTTGGGCTATAGTTTCGTTTAAATCTACTGTTTCCTTGTTGATCTTCTGTCCAGTTGATCTATTTCTGAGATGGTGTATTGATGTCCCCCAGTACTATTGTATTGGAATCTAACTCTCCCTTTAAGTCCCTTAACATATCTTTTAAATGAACCAGTGCCCTGTATTTAGGTGCATATACATTGATAATCTTTACATCTTCCTGTTGAATTGATCCCTTAATCATCATATAGTGGCCCTCTTTGTCTCTCTTAACAGTTTTTGTGTTAAAGTTTATGTTGTCTGATATTAAGATGGCTACACCCACTCTTTTTTCATTTCTGTTGGCATGGTATATCTTTTTCCAGCCTTTCACTTCGTCTGCATGCATCTTTGTTGGAAAGATGTGTTTCTTGTAAGCAGCAAATAGATGGGTTTTGTTCCTTAACCCAGTCAGCCAATCTGTGTCTTTTAACTCTAGAGTTGAGGCCATTAACGTTCAATATGACTATTGATAAGTAGTAACTTTGCCCTGCCATTTTCTCAAAGATACTTTCTAATATGTGCTTTGAACTTCCTCTGATCTTTTGCTGTGAGGTTTCCTTACTTTACCTTCTTTCATATTGATGCCCCTGCTTATATCTTTGTGTTTAACACATCTTTAAGCATCTTTTGCAGGGTTGGATGAGTGGCGACATATTCTTTCAATTTCTGTTTGCTCTGAAAGGTCTTTACTTCACCTTGATCCACAAATGAGAGCTTTGCAGGATATAATATTCTGGGCTGGCAGTTTTTCTCTCTTAGTATCTGGGCAATGTCTCCCCATTCCCTCCTAGCCTGTAGGTGCTGTGAGTCTAATTGGAGATTAGATTTCTCTTCACTATCACACTTTCCTGTTCAACTAATTTCTGCATTTCATTTTGATTCCTCCTTAAGATTTCATTTTTCACGAGAGAGATTTTCTATCCTGTCCAGTAAGGATTTCTGTAGTTCAAGAATTTGTTTTTGAAAAATTCTAAATGTTTTTATCATAAATTTTTTTGAAATCCGTATCCTGCATTTCTTCTATCTCATCATCTTCATAATCTTGGCTTGGGGTGTCTTGTTCATTTGGGGGCATCATAATGTCTTCCTTGTTCTTGTTTCCTCAGTTTCTGCGTTTGTTGCTTGGCATTGTGGAGATATTCTTTGGATTCTTCTTCCCTTGCTGTGGTGTTTTTTCTTGTTATACACTATGACTGTATTAAGTGGACTGTCTGCTTTTGATGGAGCCTTAGAGGCTTGAGATGGTTGTGGCCAGAATGCTCTGTTTGGTTCTTCAGGGTTAAGGGTCTGCCAAAGGTGACACACCCAGGTTAGGCATGGTACATCTCTCTCTCTCTCTCTCTGTCTCTCTCTCTCTTTCTTTCTTTCTTTTTTTTTTTTTTTTGATTCAGAAGGGAAGAAATTCCGCACAGCTGAGCGGAATATTAGGCAGTCAGCTTCCAATCTCTGGCTCCTGTGGGTTTAACATTCGTCTGCTCTTTCCCAAGGATGACACCAAGACTCTGTGGTGCCCCGACTGTGGGCTCAAATTCCCTTCCAGTCTCCCACCAGGTTGCCAAGGTTACCGAATTGTAGCGTCTCTGGCGAGTACTCACATGAACTCTGTGAGTTCTCTCACCCACCATCTCTTTTTTCACAATCTCAGTTCATTAGCTCCATGCATTCACTAGGTCCTAACCTCCTGTTATTTCACCCTGCTAGAGTCAGGTTTTTCTGGTTGGCTGATGGCGGGCACTGCTTTAAGTATGTCCAAAATGATGCCTGCTCTTTGTCTTGTTCGGTTTTTAGAGGTGAGCGGAGAGAGAGACTTGTGTCCATACTTCCATACTGGTCCCCCCTTTTTTTTCCTCTCTCCTCTAGTTAGCCTAATGAGCTTTCCTGCACAAGGCTTCAAGCCCTTAATGAGAAACCACTACAGATTTTTTGGTTTGTTTGGGGGATTTATTTGTTTATTTGAAAGTCAGAGTTACAGAGAGGGAGGGAGAGACAGAGATGTTTCATCCACTGGCTATAAGAAGCCAGGAGCCAGGGGCAACACGTTGTCTCCCCACATGGGTGACAGAGGCCCAAACAATCGACCCACCCTCAACAGCCATTCCTCAGGCCTCTAAAAGTGTGCTGGATCAGAAGTGGAGCAGCCAGGGCAGGCACTGTTCCCCACAATGGATTCCAGCACCGCTGGCGGCCCTACCCACTACACCACAGCACTGGCACCTGGCCTCACTGTTTTTGACCATACTTGTAAGAACAGTCTTCTGAGAAGTGCATGGCTGCCCATCTCAGTTGATTTTTTATAAATGATGAGAGATATGGATCTAATTCCATTCTTCTACACGAATACATCGAGCTTTGCAGCACCGTTTGTTGAAGAGATTATCCTTACACCAATGAATGGTCTGAACCCTTTTGTCAAAAATCAGGTGGCCATATGTATTTAGATTAACTTTGGGATTCTCTGTTTCGCTCCATTGGTATGTCTCAGTTTTTTTATTGCCAGTCACATGGTGTTTTAATTAGTATAGTTTTTTAGTATGCTGTGAAGTCAGGTATTGTGATGTCTCCAGCTTGATTTTTATTTCATCAGGATCACCTTAGCATTTCTGGATCTTCTGTGGTTCTGTATGAATTGGAGGGTTGTTTTTTCTAATTCTGTAAAGAATGTCATTGGTATTCTGTAGATTTCTTTCCATGAAATAGATATTTTAATGATACAGATTCTTCCAATCCACTAGCAAGGAATATCTTTCCGTTTTTTTGTGTGTCCTTGATTATTCTTTGGTCAGTGTTTGATAATTTTTATTGTAGAGCTCTTTCACTTATTTGATTAAAATTATTCCTAAATATACTGATTTTTGTTCCCTCTTAACATTGCATTTGCTGTGTCCCATATGTTTTGGTATGTTGTACTGTTATCTTCAATCATTTCCAGAAATTTCTTGATTTCCATTTTGATTTCTCCTACGACCCACCATTCATTCAGGAGCATGTTGCTCGGTTTCCATGTGTTTGCATATGTTCTGGAGTTTCTTGAGTTGTTGATTTCCCGTTTCCTTGCATTTTGGTCATAGAAGATGGATGAAATGATTTCAGTTATTGAGTTTACTAGGCTTGCTTCTGGCCTATCATATGTTGTGTCCTAGTGAATGTTCCAGGGACTGATGAGAAGAATGTGTATTCTGCTAGTGTGAGATGAAAAGTTCTGAGTTAGGACTTCAAACAAGGCAGCCTGTTCCCCAGGACACAGTGATGAGCGATTGCGTCATCTATAATTGTGACATAATGAAAGGGCTAGGAAACGACCAAGAGAAGACAGTTCAGGTGTTCTTGTAAGATACCGTTTTTTAGTTAAGAGATCCAAATTCCAAGCATTTCATAAATGCAATTTAGGTACACAGTGATAGTCCCAACCCTCCCTCCTGTCTGTGGCACAACACATTGTGCACTTGGTTGTCTGACTCCAGGCAGCAGCCCCGGAACTGACCAGGCCAGGATGCTGGGTGGGTATCTGCCGTTCAGTAGCCGTGACCATGGGCAGTTTGGCAGAGCTGTGCACCATATGGGAGTGGCTGGGTGTCAACCCAGGGATCTAGAGAGCTCCACACTGCCCTGAGCTTCTGGTGGGTTGGATTGGGAGCAACGATGCCCTTGGAGTGCTCCTGATGATGGTGAGCACAGGAAAGGCATGACAGGCTGGGGCTCAGGCCGCAGCCCGTGTTTCTTCAAGGTAGTGTGGCCTCTTTCGCTGACACTGTGTATGCTTGGAGGAAGGGGCAGGTGTTAGTTGGATGGTGCTTGCATAGTAGGCCTCGGGGAGAAGTAGGCAATGTCTGTGGGAGTGGTGTCGAGGTTGAGGCCAGCTGGCAGTGGCATTGGCGGTAGTATTACGGTAGGCTTGGAGAGTGCATGAGGGCATTTGCTGCGTTTAAGCTTACGGACAGAGAGATGCCCAGGGCCTGCCTCAAAGGATGTGGGATACGGGGCTTCCCAGCGGCATTCTCCCCCCAAATCCGCAGGTTCGGAGGCAGTGGGGGTGGGCGGTGGCTCAGCTGTAAGGAAACTGAGAAGCAGATGCCTGCCTCCCCTCCTGCCTCCCAGAGGACACGGATGTGAAATTAACCCAGAGTAGGCTAGTGTTCTCCTGTAATTTGATGATACTGAGTTTTAGATTTCGTTCCTTAAAGTGTTTTTAGTTGCTTTTTTATTTTTGATAGGCAGAGTGGACAATGAGAAAGAGATAGAAAGGTCTTCCTTTTCCGTTGGTTCATGCTCCAATGGCCACTGCGGCTGGCGCGTTGTGGCCAGCGCACCGCACTGATCTGAAACCAGGAGCCAGGAGCCAGGTGCTTCTCCTGGTCTCCCATGTGAGTGCAGGGCCCAAGGACCTGGGCCATCCTCAACTGCACTCCTGGGCTACAGCAGAGAGCTGGACTGTAAGAGGGGCAACCAGGACAGAATCTGGTGCCCCGACCGGGACTAGAAACCGGTGTGCTGTGCTGCAGGTGGAAGATTAGCCTATTGAGCCACAGCGCCAGCCATTTAGTTGCTTTTTGTAGGTGTAAGGTATGGGTCTTCTTTCAGAGTTCTGCATATCTGTGCAGTTTTCTCAGGACCATTTTTTGAAGAAACTGTCCCTTGCACTTGGGATTGATCTTCAGCTCCTTCTTGAAAGATAGATTAGTTGTAGATATGTGTGTGTTATTTCAGATGTTTCTTTTCTGTTCCTTTGTTCTGTATGTCAGTTTTTTTACTATACCAAGCTGTTTTGATTGTAACTGTCCTGTGCTGTGTCTTGCAATCTGTTATTGCGATGCTTCGAGTTTTGTCAATGTTGTATAAGGTTGCTTTCTCTATTCAGATGTTCTGTGTTTTCATATGAATTTTAGCATTGTTTTCTCTCCATCTGGGCAAAATGCTATTTGACCTTTGCTTGGGACCCCATTGTGTCTGTAAATTGCTTATGGTAGAATGGATATTTGCATTATGTTGATTTTGCCAGTGAGTCAGCATGGAAGATTTTTCCATTTTTGGGTGTCTTCTTCCATTTCTTTAATGTTTTATAACTTTTTTGTAGACGTTTTCATGGATATGAAATTGGACACTGAGTTGACAAGGAAGTTCAGCTGCTGGGTAATCTTCCATTTCTGGAACCTCCTTGGCTTCCTGGTAAAACCCAGCTGTGCCTTCACCCTGGACAGGAGCAACTGGTTAGTACATGTGGCTGTGTCCTGTTGATGGCAGCCCTTGGACCCAAAGGGGAGTGGAGGGAAGGGAAGGGAACCCTGTTCCCTACAGTTGGGCTGGCCAGGTTGAGAACAAGTTGGACTTCCAACCTTTGGGATGGAGGGTCAAGTCGGGGAGCCCTACATACATGTGGAGACAGAAATGTGGGGGCCTAGCATTCCTAGAATTGAGTGGGGGCCACAGAGACAGAGGTGAATAAGATGTTGGTGAATGAGTTCCCTGGTTCTTTGTAGTTTATTAAGGGCCATAGAACATGCTAAGAAGGGAAGACTGGTTGTCCAGCCAGTGGGAGGGAGACCTGGAAGGAGAACTGCTTGTGTTGACTCAGAGTACAAAACATAAGATGTATGGTTTTGGGAGACATGGTAGTAGTTGTTTGGGTTTTAGAGTTTCAAGCTAAGGACGATGGGATTGTAAGTACTTCGTGCAGCGGCAGTAGAGGGTTAGATTCAATGGAAGAACCTGGTTCATGCAAGGTTTTGGGAGCTGAAAACAGGTTATTTCTGTATGTCACTATCCTAAGATATGGGATATGGAAGGATTGTATGGAGAAAGGCAGGCGACTTTGAGGAGAATTGTAATAGGGAAGAGCTGGTAGGTCTACATGTAAGTACTAGTGGAAGCCGGCGCCGAGGCTCACTAGGCTAATCCCCTGCCTTGTGGCGCCGGCACACTGGGTTCTAGTCCTGGTCGGGGTGCCGGATTCTGTCCCGGTTGCCCCTCTTCCAGGCCAGCTCTCTGCTGTGGCCTGGGAGTGCAGTGGAGGATGGCCCAAGTGCTTGGGCCCTGCACCTCATGGGAGACCAGGAGAAGCACCTGGCTCCTGCCTTCAGATCAGCGTGGTGCGCCGGCCGCAGCACGCCAGCCACGGTGGCCATTGGAGGGTGAACCAGTGGCAAAAGGAAGACATTTCTCTCTGTCTCTCTCTCACTTTCCACTCTGCCTGTCAAAAAAAAGAAAAAAAAAGAACTAGTGGAGCATCAGAGTGTTAGACCCGGGACAGGGCCTGGGGAGCAACCTTAGGAAAAGTGAGGGAAAGGGTATCAGGAGGCAGGCCGAGGGAACTTGCAGGAGGGACTGGGAAATGTGTGCTGATTTAATCAGGAAATTCGACCAAAGTCTATAGAGTACCAAGAGATGGAGAGGATCTTATCTGAAATAAAATAAGGGTTAATAGGGGGCTTGGGTACATGGAGAATCTGATTTAGCCTGGGAATGAAGTTTGTGGCTTGTAGTCAGCTTATAGAAGTCAGAATTATAGCAGAGGACTTTTTCTTGGTAAATGTGTGGTTTTTTTTTTTTTTGGCTTTCAAAGGAGTGTCTGTGATGTACCCACATCAGTTCTAGTTATTTAAGATAATGCAGAGAGCATCATGAGGGTTTTTGAAAAAGTTTGTGGAAAGAGGGATTTGTAAGGTTGTTTCATTGTGTGTGTGTGAGTGTGTGTGTGTGTATGTATAGTACTATGCTTACGCATTCAGCTGATGAAAATTTCTTGTTGTCGCTGCCGTGAAGCATAAATATTGTGGTGTACGTATCTCTCTGATACAGTATGTCCATGTGCTTTGGGTTATAGCCAATAGATGGGTTGCTCTATCATATGGCAAGTCTATTTCTGGTTTCTTAAGAATCTCCATACCGTTTTCCACAGCAGCTGCACCAATTTACATTTCCACCACCAGTGTGTAAGTGTTCTTCTTGTCCCACATACTCCTCATCATTGTGATTCTCCGTCCTTTGGGTTTTAGCCAGTATGTACGTGTGAGCTGATATCCCATTGTGGTTTGGATTTGCATTTCCCTCATAGGTTATGATGTTGAGCATTTCTTCCTGTATTTGTTGGCCATCTGTATATCTATGGGGAACTTTCTGTTGAGTTCCTTTGGCCATTTCATATCTGGATTGGTTGTGTTTTTTCTTGCTGCTATTTTTTTCTAAGTTGCAGATGTATTCTTGATATTAATCCTTTGTCAGATAGGTAGCTGACAGTTATCTTCTGCTCATTCTGTTGTATGTCTCTTCTATCTGTGATGACTTCCTTTGCTGTGCAAAGCTTTTAATTTCATTTAATCCCATTTGTTTAGTTTTTATTTTGCTGCTGGGCTTTGAGGGTCTTTTCCAAGGGTCATCGCCTATTCCAGTGTCTTGGAGCTTTTCTTTGTATTACCTTCAAAAAGCTTCATAGTCTCAGGTTATAGATTTAGGTCTGTGATCCGTTTTGAGTTGATTTTCCTATTTTATGGGAGTTATGAATCTAATTTCGATGTTCTACACAAATACATCCATTTTTGCCAACAGCATTTGTTGAAGAGTTTTTCCTTTCTCCAATGGATAGATCTGAATCCTAAAAATCTGGTGTTGTACATATTTGGATTAATATTGGAGCTCACCTTGTTTTCTTCCATTGGTCTGTGTGTCACTTTTTCTGCAAGTGCTTTGATATTTGGTTTAGGGTAGATTTGTAGAATACTTTGAATCAGGTGTTGTGAGGCATCTAGGCTAATTTTGTTTTGTCTTTTTTCTCAGGAACACCTTATCTATTCTGGATCTTGTGTGATTTTGTATGAATTTTCGGTTTGTTTTATGTAATTCTGTAAAGAATGTCATCGGTGTTTGGATACAAATTTAATTGAATCTTTAGGTAGCTTTAGGTGGGGTAGAGATTTTAATTATACTGATTCTTCAAATCCACCAAAAGGGATATCTTTCCATTTTTTGTGTCCTTGGTGATTTCTTACATCAGTGTATGGCAATTTTCATTATAGAGCTCTTTGGCTTCTTTGGTTACATTTAGTCTTAAACATTTTATTTCTGTCGTTATTATCTTTGGGATTTTTTTGATTGCTGTGTCAGTGAGTTCATCATTAATGTATAAACACTGCTGCTTACACAATATGCTTATTTGTAACCTGTGACTTCACTTAATTGTTTCACCAGTTCTAGCAGCGTTTTTGGTGGATTGTTTTAGTTTTTTCTCGTACCATAGCATGTCACATGCAAGCATTTAGAATTTCAATTTCTCTTTTATAATATAGGTGCTATTTCTTTCTTTCTTCTGCTTTCTTTCTCTTGTGAAAATTTACAGTACTGCATTCTGTCAGAGTGGTAAAAGGGGACATCCTTGTGTTACATGTTTGACAAAAATGCTTTCACTTTTTGCCCATCCAGCATGCCATTGGCTTTGAATTGTCATACATAGCCTTTATGATTTTGATACCTATTCCTTTTGTACCTACTTTGTGGAGGTTTTTTTTTTTTTAATAATGAATGGGATTGAATCTTTTCAGGTTATTTTTCTGTATCTAATGAGATGATAATGTGTTTTTTTTTTAAAAAGCTTTATTGCACTTTTTGCAAGAATTACAGAGAAACATAATGAGAACAGGTGAGCAAGAGAGAGAGTGAGAGAAGATGAGAGTGAGAGAGAGAGAGATAGGGGTGTTATAGGCTGCAGCGGTATGGTAGGCTTGGACAGTGAGGGAGGGATTTGCTGCATTTAAGCTTATGGGACAGAGATGCCCAGGGCATCTACCCAGCGGCATTCTCCCCCCAAATCTGCAGGTTTGGAGGCACGGGGGGCGGGGCAGCAGATCTATTGTGAGGAAGCCAAGAAGTGGATGTCTGCCTCCCCTGCTCCCTCCCACAGGGCACGGATGTGAAACTAACCCAGAGTGGAAGGTGAAGCGCAACTGCCGGGTGTTCTTCCAGTTCTGGAGACTGCACAGCTTCCTGCTCAATGCCAGCTGGACCTTCTTCCTAGAGAGAAGCAACTGGTGAGCAGATGTGGCACCCTCAGTTGTATCCATGTCCTGAGTGCACAAGGGGAAGGGAAGGGACAGCCCGTTCCCAGGGGTTGGGCGGCCCAGGCTGACACAATGTGGACTTCCACCCTGTGGCAGGGAGGGTCATGTGGGGTAGCCCCACAGGCAGGGGGAGAAATGCAGGGGCCTGGTGGGCTTCAGCAGAGTGTGAGAGCATGGAAACAGGGGTGGGTAGTATGTTGGGGAATGAGTTCCCTGGGGCTCTGCAGAGCATTAGGGGCCAAAGAACATGGTAATAGGGGAATACTTGGGTATGCGGGAAATGGGAGGGAGACCTGGAGTAAAAGTGTGTGCTGTTGAGTCAGAGTACAAAACCCAGGAAGTCTGGTTTGGAGAGATGTGTTAATAAAAGTTTGGGTTTTAGATTTCGGGGCTAAGAATGATGGGATTGGAAGTAAATTGTGTGGTGTGATTGGATTGTTAGATGCCATGGAAGAACCTGGGGCAAGCAAGGTGTTGGGAGCTGAAATCAGGTAATTTCTGTATATCACCATCCTGGATATAGACAGGGAAATGGAAGGATTGTATGGAGGAGGTCAGGTGACTTTCAGTAGAGTTGTAATAGGGAGGACCTTGTAGGTCTACTGGTAGGACTGGTGGAGTCTCCAAGTGTTAGATCTGGGACAGACCTTAGGAAAAGTGAGGGTAAGAAAATGGTGAGGGGTATAGTGTGGTCTTTCTTAGGGACTGTAATGGGTGCACGGTTAATTAGGAAACTTCAACAAAAGTCTCCAGAGTACCATGGATGGAGAGAGGCTTATGTGGGAGAAAACTGGATTGGTGTGTGCTTAGGAAGACAAGAACCTGATCTAGCCTGGATTGAAATTTGTGGCTTGAGGTCAGCTTATAGAATCTGAATTTGGGCACAGGACTCTCTCTTGGTAAATGTGTATTTCTTTGTCTTTCAAAGATGTTTCTGTTATGTGCCAGCATTTGTTCTAGTTATTTAATGTAATGCAGGGGCCAACATGAGATACTTTGTAAAGTTTGTGGAAAGAAGCGGTTGTGAGTTTGCTTTCAAGACATTTTGATAAACTGCATACAGCTTTGTCGTGGTGCATGTTTTCCATATCCTTCTAGGCAGCTCTGTGTGAAAGCTTCTGCTTTCATGGAGTGTTTGTTCCGATTGCTGTTTGGGAGCTGGGGATGACTTAGTCCTGCAGCACTTTACCAGGTAGGAGTTCTTGAAATATCTTCCCCTTATGTTGGAATGTATACTTTGTAGTACTTCCTGTTCCTCATTTGATTTTTTCCATCTCTGATATTTCCTTTGCTTTTATGATCCATTGAACCATGTGTTTTTGTTTCACACTGTCACTTTTATTAGGAATGCAAATTCTTCCTTAGGTTTTACTTTATAGGATGTGTCATTCTTTACAATGCAGTGTTATTTTTGAGTCACACTTATTCTGAATTATATAGCCTTTATACTCTTACTTTTTAGGTTATTTCTACAGAGAGATTTGCAAGCTTACATTTTTATGAAAGTCAGGATTTTCCATGTACAGAATTTTATGAATGTGCAAATTTTATATATTTAATTTTCCTGAAATGTGAGTGCTTACCCATTTTATATAAATTTCTATTAAAGATTGATGTTGTCTCCAGTGGATGTATTTGTTTTTTTATTTTTTTTATTTTTGACAGGCAGAGTGGACAGTGAGAGAGAGAGACAGAGAGAAAGGTCTTTCTTTTGCTGTTGGTTCACCCTCCAATGGCCGCTGCAGCTGGCGTGCTGCAGCCGGCGCATCACGCTGCTCTGAAGGCAGGAGCCAGGTGCTTCTCCTGGTCTCCCATGGGGTGCAGGGTCCAAGGACTTGGGCCATCCTCACTCACTCCTGGGCCATAGCAGAGAACTGGCCTGGAACAGGGGCAACTGGGACAGAATCTGGCGACCCAACTGGTACAAGAACCCGGTGTGCCGGCACCTCAAGGTGGAGGATTAGCCGATTGAATCACGGCGCCGGCTTGTATTTGTTTTTTAGGCTAAAATAATTCTTGGGTATATTTTATAGAAAAATTCTAAGAATAAACGACATTCCTTTTTTTTTGACAGAGTGGACAGTGAGAGAGAGAGAGAGAAAGATCTTCCTTTGCCTGGTTCACCCTCCAATGGCCGCCGCAGCCTGTGCACTGCGGCTGGCGCATTGCGCTGATCCGAAGGTAGGAGCCAGGTGCTTCTCCTGGTCTCCCATGGGTTGCAAGGTCCAAGCACTTGGGCCATCCTCCACTGCACTCCTGGGCCATAGCAGAGAGCTGGCCTGGAAGAGGGGCAACTGGGACAGAATCTAGCACCCCGACCAGGACTAGAACCCAGTGTGCGGGTGCCCCTAGGCAGAGGATTAGCCTGTTGAACCACAACGCCGGCTGACATTCCCTTTTCTGCTCTCCTTTCAACACTGTCTTTCCCAGTGTACCTCTTCCTTTCTTTCTCCCTTTGTTCCTCCCTTCCTTACTTCCTTTCTTTCATCCATTTTTGGATGGTTTTTATATTTGCATTTTAGTAAAAGGCTAAGTGCTTTACCAAATAAGAAGTTCAGTAACCAAAAAGTAGGGTTGAGGCAATATTTGGCATCCCATACAGGTGCTGGTTCAAATCTCATTTACTCCACTTCTTTTTTTTTTCAAGATCTATTTATTTATTTCAAAGACAGTGTTATAGAGAGGCAGAGGTAGAGAGAGCGAGTAAGAGGTCTTCCATCCACTGGGTCACTCCCTGGAAGGCCACAGCTACCGGAGGTGCACTGATCCAAAGTCAGGGGCCAGGAGCTTGCTCAGGGTCTTCCTACACAGTTGTAGGGGCCCAAGGACTTGGGCCATCTTCTACTGTTTTCCCAGGCTATAGCAGAGAGATGGATCAGAAGTTGAAAAGCTTGGACTTGAACTGGCACCCATATGGGATGCCGGCACTGCAGGAGTTGGCCTTACTCATTATGCCACAGCACTGGTCTCTACTCCATTTCTGATCCAGCTCCATGCTAAAGCACCAAAGCATCAGAGGACAGCCCAAGTGCTTGTGACTTAGGAGCCATGTGGGACACCTGGAAAAAGCTCCTGGCTCCTGTCATCATCTTGGTGCAGTCCTGGCTGTCTTGGCCATTTGAGAAGTGAACCAGCAGATGGAAGATCTCTCCCTCTTTCTCTCTCTCTGTATGTAACAGTGTCTTTGTAATAAACAAAGTAAATCTCATAAAATTAAGGGAAGAACAGAAACCCTAGTTTATAGGGAATATAAGCAACAAGTATAATCAGTGGAATGGAAAAATGACCATTTTTCCCATACACCCTAAATTTAAAGTAATCACAGATCATTACAACTATACTAATGCTACATTCTTTTTTCTTTTCAAAATTTTTTTAAGATTTACTTTTACTTACTTAAAAGACAGAATTACTGAAAGAGGTGTAGAGGTAGAGAGAGTGGTCTTCCCTCTGCTGGTTCATTCCCCAAATGGCCACAATGGCTATAAATGAGCCAATCCAAAGTTATGAACCAGGAGCTTCTTCCGGGTCTCCCACGTGGGTTCAGGGCCCCAGGACTTGGGCCATCTTCTACTGCTTTCCCAGGCCATAACAGAGAGCTACATCAGAAGAGGAGCATTGGGGTCTAGAACCTGTGCCCATGTGGGATGCTCACCTTTCAAGCCTGGGATTTAACACACTGCCACACAGCCCCTACCCCTTCAATTGTTTTTAAAATGAATGAAAAGAGAACATATTTCATGAATTGTGTAGGTACAGTTCTAAGAATAAACCCAGAATTTCCTCTCTTCCCCTTTCCCCTCCTTCCTTTCCTCTTTTCATCTATTTTTCATGATATGATTATAATCCATGTAATATTCAGGGTAACAATAACATTCATAGGAAAAAGGTACAAAGAATAAAGTTCTACTGGAGCAGTATGATCTTTTATTTTAGGACATTAAATTTAAAAAAAAAACAACATTAGTTTTCTTGAGAGGCATTGTTACAGAGAGAGGAAGACATAGAGTTAGAGGTCTTCCATCCATATGTGCTCATTCTACAAATGGCCACAATGTCTGGAGGTGGGCCAGTCCAAAGGCAGCAACCAAGAGTTTTTTGCATCTTTCCCACTATGTTGCAGGGGCCCAAGCCTTTGGGCCATCTTCCACTGTTTTCTCAGGTCATCAGCAAGGAAGTGTATTGGAAGTGGAGCAGCTGGACTTGAACTGGTGCCCATATGGGATGCCGGCACTACAATGGATGCTTAACCTACTATGCCATAATTCCAGCCCCAGTATTCTGTTCTTAACCATTGTTTTGTCCAGTTTTCAAACAAAGTTTTATAGGAGTATATTTGCGGCAGTAGTGATACACATTCACATTTATATTTCTTTTTTTGTGTTTTGATTTTTTTCAAAAAGTTATCTTTCACATGTAAGGTAATACATGTGGTATTTTTCTTTTTCTGGCTGATTTCTCTAAGATGAAGTCCTCCAGTAGCTCCATTTTGATGCACTTGATAAAATTTCATTATTTTTAAGTCCTGAAATACATTTCATTGTAGATCTATACCATGTTTTCCTTATGCATTCATCTGATGATAGAAATCTTTGTTTAATCTTTATAAATAAATCCATGTTTATTCCTTGTGATTGCTGTGAACCATATTGCAATCCACATGGTGGTGGAGGTATCTCTTTGATAGAATAATGTTCATTTCTTTTGGGTGTAGACCCAGTGGTGGGATTGCTGAAGCATATGGCTGGTTTGTTTCTGTTTTTTTAAAGATCTGTTTATTAGAGAGGCAGAGTTACAGACAGAGGGAGAGACAGATAGAAAGGTCCTTCATCAGCTGGTTCACACCTGAAATGGCTGTAGTGGCCCAAGCTGCGCCAGGCCAAACTTGGGAGCCAGGAGTCCCTACCCATGTACCCACGGTTCTGCATGGGCATGCAGATGTCCAAGCTCTTGGACCATCCTCCACTCCTTTATGCAGGCCATCAGCAGGGAGCTGAATTGGAAGTGGGGCAGTTGAGACTTGAACCGATGAATATATGGGGTGCTTGTGCTGCAGGTGAAGGTTTAGGCTGCTATCCACAGTGCCAGCCCCTCCTTTCCTTTTCTGTAGTGTCTTCTTCCAGTGTAAACTGAAATAGTAAAGCTTTATATTTATACGTGCCATCAACACTTAGGCAAAGCAAAGTATGGGCTGGGGATAAAGTCAACATTTTTTGAAAATTTGAAATTTTTGAAATTTTTTATTCATTTATTTGAGAGGATGAGAATTAGAGAAAGAATCTCATCCACTGATTGAATTCTGAGATACCTGAAATAGCCAAGGCTGCACTGGGCCCAGGAGCTGTTTTTTTTCTCCCGGTCTCCCAAGCACTTGGGCCATCCTCCACTGCCCTCTCGGGCCACAGTAGAGAGCTGGACTGGAAGAGGAGCAACCGGGACTAGTACCCGGCACCCCAACTGGGACTAGAACCCAGGGTGCCGGCGCTGCAGGTGGAGGATTAGCCAAGTGAGCCACGGTGCCAGACTACTTCTTTGTAATGTTATGATCAATTTTTTGAATTCCATTTCTTTCAATTCTTCTATCTCATCATCTTCACAATCTAGTATTGAAGTGTCATGTTCTTTGTTTTAAGCTTTGATTATTATTTATTTGAAAGTCAGCACTACTAAGAGAGAAGGAGAGGCAGAGAGAGAGAGAGAGTTCTTCTATCAGCTGCTCACTACCATGTTGTCTGCAGTGGCCGGAGCTACACCGATCTGCAGCCAGGAGCCAGGAGCCAGGAGCTTCTTCTGGGGATCTCCCATGTGGCTGCAGGGGCCCAAGGACTTTGACCATATTGCACTGCTTTTCCAGGCCAGAGCAGAGAGCTGGATTGGAAGCGGCACAGTCAGGACTCGAACCAGTGCCCATATGGGATGTTGGTACTGCAAATGCAGCTTTACCCCTTGTATCACAGTGCTGGCCCCAAAGTGTCACATTCTTTTGGTGACATTATGTTGTCTTCCTATTCTTGTTTCTAGAATTGGTGCATATATTGTTTGGCATTTGTGGAGATACTTGTTGGTTTCCACTTTCTGTTTTTTTTTTTTTTTGGGGGGGGTGGCAACTTTTATCTTTGGACTATGACTGTGAAGATAGTGGAAAGTCTACTTTTCAGTGAAAATCTAGAGGCTTATAGTGGGTTTGGCCAAAGAGCTCTGTTCAGTTCTCCAGGGATAAGGGCATGTGCAAGTTTGTGTTACATTTATTCGCTCTGTCCCAAGGGTCACACAAAGGATCTGTGCATTCCTCAGTGTAAGATCAGTTTCCCTAACAGTATCTCTAACAGGTAACCAGGAAACCCTGAGCATATGGAGTCTCCCATTGTAACTGCTCAAAGTCCTAGCCACACTGTGAGTCCTCCCACACACCCTGAGTTTTTTTCCCTGTCCAAGTACAGAAGCCTCACACAATCACAAGCTGTCGGCCCGCTGTTAGTTCTCCCCAGCAGAATCAAGAGTCTCCACTTGGCTGATTGATGGGTAAAGACATGAGCTGGCACACCTGTGATGTATATCCAAAATCACACCCCTCTACTGACATGTTACAGGACGCTGTTGTAAAGTTATTGGGGAGAGAGAAACGTGTCCATCCCATTCTTTTTCTTTTTTTCCTGTAGTTTGGCTAGTACAGTATCTCCCATGTTGCTCCAAGCCTGGTTCCCTCTAGACTCTTCCTGCAGCTTTTTCACCATTGGCTGGTCTGCTGTGTTCTGGTCTCACTTCACTTTCCAGTGCTTGTCCATAGGCTCTTGGCTGAGTAGGCTGGAGTCCTGAGCCATGGGCGTCCATGCCTGCCACGTAGGTCCACCCTGTCTCTCTAATTTTGGTAGAGTTTCCTCTGCCATTTTCTCCCTAACTATTCCCTGAGATTACCCTCTCCGCATTTTTTAAACTATAATCTCCTGGGCTACAGCAGTAAACTCCTCCCTGCTCTGCCATATTGGGACCACCTATGGGTTCTAATAGTCTCTGAGTGGAGTCTTTGGATCCTCTATATACATAATCATGGCATCTGCAAATAGGGATAGTTTGACTTCCTTCTTCCTGATTTCTATCCCTTTGATTTCTTTTATTGCATAATGACGCTTGCTCAAACATACAGGACTATATTGAATAGCAGTGATGTGAGAGGGAAGCAACCGTTTTCTGGTTCCAGATCTTAGTGGGAATGGTTACGACTTTTCCCATTCAGTAAGATGCTGGCCATTGGTTTGTTATAAATTGTCTTGCTTGTGTTGAGGAAAGCTCGTTCTATACCTGATTTGCTTCAGGTTTTCATCATGAAAGGGTGTTGTATTTTATCAAATGCTTTCCATGCTAATGATGAGATAATCATATGTTTTTTGTTCTTCAGTTTGTTAATATGGTGTATCACATTGATTTGTGAATGTTGATAATCTCTGTGTACCAGGGATAATACCCCCTTTGTCCAGATGAATGATCATTTCTTACATGTTATTGTATTCAATTGGCTAGTATTTTGATGATGGTTTTTTTGTGTGCTTATCAGGGACATTTGTGTGTAATTTCTCTCTTGTATCCTTTTCTGATTGGAATTAAGGTGATGCTGTCTTCATGGAAGGAGTTTGGAAGGCTTCCCTCTCTTTCAGTTGTTTTGAATAGCTTGAGAAGAATTGGTTTTAGTTCTTCTTTGAATGTCTAATAGAATTCAGCAGTGGAACTGTCCAATCCCAGGTTTTTCTTTGTTGGGAGTATCTTCATTACTGATTCAATTTCTTTTTTGTTTATTGGTATGTTTGCTTTTTTGTGTGTTCCTGTGTCAATTTTGGTGGGTTGTGTGTGTCCAGGAATGTTTTTCTTCTAGATTTCCTGATTTGTTGGGCTGTAGCTCTTTGTAGTAATTCCTGATGAGAAGTCAGCTGTGAGTCTAATTGGAGACACTCTAATAGTAATCTGATATTTTTCTTTTGCACATTTTGGAATCTTTTCTTTATGTTTTACTGTGGAGCATTTGACTACAATATGTTGTGGAGAAGGTCTTTTCTGGTCATGTGTATTAGGAGTGCTGTACGGCTGGCACCATGGCTCAGTAGGCTAATCCTCCACCTGTGGCACCAGCACCCTGTGTTCTAGTCCTGGTCAGTGCTCCGGATTCTGTGCCATTTGCTCTTCTTCCAGTCCAGCTCTCTGCTGTGGCCCAGGAGTGCAGTGGAGGATGGCCCAAGTGCTTGGGCCCTGCACCCGCATGGGAGACCAGGGGAAGGACCTGGCTCCTGGCTTCAGATCAGCATGGTGCCTCATCTGCAGTGCGCTGGCTGCAGTGGCCATTATTGGGTGAACCAATGGAAGAAGGAAGACCTCTCTCTCTGTCTTTCTCTCTCTCACTGTCCACTCTGCCTGACCCCCCCCCCCCCCAAAAAAAAAGAGTGCTGTGTGTTTCCTGTACTTGGACATCACTTCTTCAAATTCGGGAAGTTTTCTGTAATTATTTCACTAAAAGGCCTTCTAATCCATTCTCCCTCTCCATGCCTTCAGTAACCCCTAAGACTCTATATATTGGTCATTTGATAGTATCCCATAAATCTCCAACTCTATTTTACATTTTTCTAATTTCTTCTTCTTTGTGTTTGACTCTTAATTTTGCAGAGATTTGTCTTATGGAGTCTGTTGTTAAGGCTTTCCATCGCATTTTTTAAATTTGATCTATTGAGCTCTTCATTTCTAGAATTTAATTTTGATTTTTATTTCAAATCTCAATTTCATGGGAAAATTTTCATGCATATCAGTTACGGATTTATTTAATTTGTGGTTTTGCTTCTGATTACTTCTGAGTAAGCCTACAGTTAATTTTTTGAAATATATTCCCTGAATTTTATGAATTTCTTCACCTTCCAATATTGCAGTGTTGTGTTTTTTTTTTTTTTCGGGGGCATCATGTTATTTTCTTTATTCTTGTTTCTTGAATTTCTGCATTTTATATTTATGCATTTGTGGAGATACTTAATTTTTTCCCTCTGATGACTTTTATCATTGGACTGTGTCTCTGTGAATTAGTGGAGTGTCTGCTGTTTCAATGAATACCCAGAGGTGTGTGCTGCTTGTGACTAGGCAGCTCAGGTCACTGCTCCAGTGTGGGAACAGTGTCCAGGGTGACACCCATATTGGGCATGTTAGATCTCCTCTTGTCCTCTTGTTAATAGAAAAGAGGATATGGTCACTGCTGTTGGCATAATCACACCCTCACTCCTCTTTTCCAAGGTGAGAATAACCCAGGTGTTAGCCCTCAGTGGGTACTATTCTGTTCTGTGGTTCTGCATGAATGGCACAAAGGATCTGTGCAGTCTTCAGTGTGAGCACAGATCCTGCTGCAGTGACCCACCCCAGGCAGCCAGGGTGCTGAGCTTGTGGAGCTACACACAGTAATCTCCCAGAAATGCAGCTACACCAGGCACCCTCTCCTGCATGCATGGGTTCCCACAGTCTCAGTACCAGGGCTCCCATAGACACAGGGTGCAGAAGATCCACCCCACCCCACTAACCTGTTCTGTCCATGGAGAAGCTGAGAACCAGTTGCCTAGGGGTGCTCCACTTAGGCAGTTGAGCTCCAGAGCCTGCATTATGTTGAGAGGCTAAGGGCTCGTGATAGTCATAGGTGCATTTGCAGCCCCCTGTCAGTCTTTCCACCCAGACTGAAAGTCAGTGGGAACACAGATTTTTCCCTGTGGTGAAATCCCTGGTCATACATGTCCACAAGAGCTACTGGCCACAGCACTGCTTGTTTCACAATCATGCCTTCTCCCCGCCAGTTTATGGACACTTAGAAGAGTCTCTGCAGCTAGTGATGATGTCGGAATGGCTCCTTCTCCCTGCCTGTTGCTGGGTGTGTGCCCCTGGGCTGTTGCTACTTGAGACAAGATGGCGCCTTTTCCCTGACTGTTGCTGGGAGCCTGCACAAGAGCTGCTGCAGCTACTAGCTACTTACATCCAACATGGTGCCTGCCCTCTCTGAGCTGCTAGTCAGGGTCTGTTGTGAGGGGATGGGGAGAATTGTCTCTCTTTTCTGCTGGGGTAGAGGATATCCTGTTACTCACAGGGTCCATGACACATCCAACAGTTAGTCTGCTAGGCTGTCTCTGCAGCTATTTCAGCAGTGGCATGGGCCACTGCAGCCTGATCTCACCTTGTTCTTCAGAGCTGGCACTTTCTCCAGCTCTCAGCTGCTGGGTCTTGTGTTGTATCAGTGCTTGTTGCAGCTTCCACACAGATCCACAGCATCTCTCCTCCTCTTCCAGAATCTGCACTCTCCCCTGGGAATGCACTTTCTCTGCCTTTTTTCCTATTTTATCCTAGCTTATAGCAGTCCTCCTTTTCCCTATTCCTCTGTATGGAACCCCCTCCGAGAATTATCTGTTTTGTTTATCTTCTCAAAAAGCCAATTTTTGAGCATGTGTTGAAATGTAATGCTCTGTGTGTTGTTATTTAGGAGCAGAGATGCTGGGAGCTGACTAGATCATGAGGGCAAATCTGAGAATGCTGTCACTGCCCTTATTTTTTTAAAAAAGGTTTTATTTCCTTATTTGAGAGGCAGAGTTACAGAGAGAGAGAGGGAGAAACAGAGAGAAAGTGTTCCTTCTGCTGGTTCACTCCCCAAATGGCCACAATGGCCAGAGCTGAATCAGTCTGAAGCCAGGAGCCAGGAGTTTATTCCAGGTCTCCCAGGTGGGTGCAGGGGCCCAAGGACTTGGATCAACTTTGACTGGTTTCCTAGGCCAGAGCAGAGAGTTAGATCAGAAGTGGAGCAGCTGGTACTCAAACCCGTGCCATTGTGGGATGCCAGGCCTGAAGGTGGCTTTACCCACTATGCCACAGCACCATTTGAAGAATGGATTGATGGAGCAGCTTGTTTATACCTTTGCAATTCTGCCATATGACGGTGCACGGACATTAGCCACCGAAGCTTCACCAGACACGGAGTCCCCTAACACTGTGACCTTGGACTTACCAGCCTCCAAAAGAGTGAGTAATAAATCCCTGTTGTTTATAAACTTCCCAGTGTAATGTGTTTTCTTACAGCATCCAAAATGGACTAAGATGGAGTAATAATCTGAAAAGTTTAGAAATGGGTGGGCATTGAGGTACAGCAGGTTAAACTGGCATTTGGGTTGTCAGCATCCTACATCAACCTGCCTGTTGTGAGTCCCAGCTCCTCCATTTCCAATTCAGTTTCCTGGTAATTCCTCAGGAGGCAACAAACAATGGCCCAAGTGCATAGTTCCTGCTACCGACATTGGAGACTGAGATCTGGCTCCTGGATCCTGGCTTCTGCCTGGCCCAGTCCTGGCTTTTGGGGGCATTTGTGGAGTCAGTCAGTCATGAGGTAGAGGCTCTCTCTTTGTGTCTCTGTCACTCTGCCTGGCAAATGAACCCATAAACCTTATGAAAAACATCGTTGATGACATGACTTTGGTAAATGCTTTTTGAAGTAAGAAGTTTAAAAAGTAAAACATGGGGCTGGCACTGTGGTATCACGTACAAGCTGTGGTTTGAATCCTGGCTGTTCTGCCTCTGATCCATCTCCCTGCTAATGCACCTAGGATAGTAGCAGAGGATAGCTCAAGTGCTTGGGAGAGAGAGAGGGGGAAGGGGGAAGGGGGAAGGGGCTCCTGGCTTCATCCTGGCTTCATCCTGGCTGAACCCTGGCTGAACCCTGGCTGTTGTGGCCATTTGACGAGTGAAGTGAGCAGATGGAAGATCTCTTTTCCTCTGTCTCTCCCTCTCTGTACGTAACTATTCCTTTCAAGTAAATACAGTAAATAAAGTAAATCTTTTTTTTTTTAAAAAAAGGGTAAAAGAAACAGAAACCCTAGTTTAGTGGGAAATAAGCAACAGGTATGAACAGCTGAATGGAAAATGACCATTTACCCATATAGCATAAATTTTAAAGTAATCACAGATCATTAAAACTATACTAGTGTAATGTTCTTTATTTTTAAATTATTTTTGAAATAAATTCTCATGAATTTCATAGGTGCTGTTTTCCAGGAAGACAGCCACATTTTTCTCTCCCCCATCCTCTCCCTCCCTTGTCTCTCTTCTTTTCATTATTTTTTATGAGGTATAGTTTTAATCCACTTTATTATTCACAGTCTTAATTCACCACTAATCATAGTATTCAACAAGGAAAGGTAGGAAGACCACAGTTCCACAAGAGTAGTATAATTGTCTTAACCATAGGTTTGACAAGGTTATAAAACAAAGTTTTGAGCAATAGTGATATACAAAAGCATTCTTTATGATTTTGTGTTTTGATTTTAAAAATGTTAGCTTCCACATATAAGAGAAGACATGTGATATTTGTATTTCTCTGGCTGATTTCACTAACTGATGTCCTCAGTTGCATCCAGTGTTGTTATTTTTTTTTTTCGACAGGCAGAGTCAGACAGAGAGAGAGACAAAGAAAGAGTTATAGACAGTGAGAGCGAGAGAGAGAAAGGTCTTCCTTCCATTGGTTCACTCCCCTAAGGGCCGCTACGGCCGGCGCTGTGCCGATCTGAAGCCAGGAACCTGCGTGCTTCCTCCCTGTCTTCCATGCTGGTGCAGGGACCCAAGCACTTAGGCCATCCTCTGCTGCCCTCCTGGGCCTCAGCAGAGAGCTGGAATGGAAGAGAAGAAACCGACACTAGTACCCGGTGCCCCAACTGGGACTAGAACATGGGGTGCCGGCGCCACAGGCGGAGGATTAGCCAAGTGAGCCTCGGCACCGACCAAGTGTTGCTATGTTTTATACCTGAATAAAACTTCCATTATAGATATATACCATATTTTTCTTATGCATTATCTTGCTGTGTCTGTTGTGAACAGTGCTGCAAAAAACATGGTGGTGGAGGTATCTCTTTGATACATGATGCTAATACCTCATATGTATAAACCCAGTGGGATTTCAGGATCATATGACAAATTCCTTCTGGTTTCTTAAGAAATCTCCATACTATTTTCCACGGTCTTTGAACGAATTACATTCCCACAGATGGTGTACCAGAGTTCCCCTTTTTTCATATCCTCTCATCATTCATTATTCTATATCGTGGATTTTAACAATTAAGAAAAGGCGGTTATTTATCATTGCAGTTTTGATTTGTATTTCCCTGTTGGCTAGCGGTGTAGAGCATTTTTTCCAAGATTTGTTAGACATTTGTATTTCCTTAGAGAACCATTTGTTGAGTTCCTTTGGCCATTTTTAACTGGTTGTTGGTTTTTTGTTGTTCTTGTTCTCTTTTTTAAGTTGCTGATGTACTCTGATGATTAATTCTTTATCAGATAGTTAGCTTACAAATATTTTTCCTCATTCTGTTGATGATTTCCTTTGCTGTGCAGAAGCTTTTGACTTGCATATAATGCCATTTGTTTAGTGTTGATTTTGTTGCCTGTGCTTTGAGGGTCTTGTCTAAGAAGTCATCCCCTCTCCAGTGTCTTGGAGCATTTCTTCTGCAGTTGCTTCCAAAAGCTTCATAGTCTCAGTTCTTAAATTTTGGTCTCTGACCTATCTTTGTTCTGTTTATTAAATAAATAGATTCTTTCCCTTGATCAATTAATGCTCATCAGCACATTTTTTAGAGGAAAGTGGCTTGATGAATGCATCAAATAAATATATACAAGATCATTCTACTTTGCTATTTCATAAAAATTGGTTTATTGCTGTACATAATTTTCATCAACCATGTAGGAAATGCATCCATAACAAAATCCCTTGTGATGTTACTTTATCATTACTAAAGGCAATGTGACTTTGGTAAAGAATAAAGGGGTTTTACAAAAATTCATTGCATGTTCAAAATCTCTACTTCATGCATTTAATGTATTTTAGAGGGAGACACATAGTTATCAGAGTACATGACTTCTGCCAAGAGAACTTTCCAATTTACATTCCTCTTCTTTTGTTTTACTAGTTGAACTTCCAAATATTTTGTTTCTTAAATTTTAGTAGTAGATCATGTTTCCTCAATAGAAATACCTGAAATAGACATGCATTAAGACCAGATTCAGTTTATAGCAGAAACGTTAGATTTCAGTCTCTTTCAAGCAAATATATTTCATACATCCATGTAACCACCCATTCAGTTTCATTGTCTACAACACTAGTGGGTAAAATACGCTGCAGCCAAAATAATATATTTGAGATTTTAAGAATTTGAATGTCAGACTTCCCGCTCTCCATGCAAAAAATTAGATGTGAATTCCCTCAAGAAAATGACCAAGGTAGGAGGAAAGATAACAAGATAACAATACTGCAGACTTCCCAAGGAAATAGTCTGCCTGCCTTGCCCTGGCAAACCTAAGGCAGCTCAGCAGCAGTCCAAGAGAAAATGTTCATTGCAGACTGGGGAACGAGGAGTCTCACACACTGCGGAATGGGGAGTCTCACACAGATCTGATTGAATGGTTTGTCTGCCTCAGGTGGACTGCCCTTAATGAGAAACCACTACAAAGTTTTTGGTTTGTTTGGGGGATTTGTTCGTTTATTTGAAAGTCAGAGTTACAGAGAGGGAGGGAGAGACAGAGATTTTTTTTTAACTTTTATTTAATGAATATAAATTTCCAAAGTACGGCTTATGGATTACAATGGCTCCCCCCCCCCAATATCGTCTCTCCCACCCGCATCCCTCCCCTTTCCCACTCCCTCTTCCCTTCCATTCACATGAGGATTCATTTTCGATTCTCTTTATATACAGAAGATCAGTTTAGCATACATTAAGTAAAGATTTCAACAGTTTGCTCCCACACAAACATAAAGTGAAAAATAATAGATGATTTTTTAAATGATGATGAAATCAGATCAGACCTATTGTCATGTTTAATCCCAGTGAGAGTCAAGTTGGGAATTGATAATTTCTTCTTCTTCTTCTTCTTCTTTTTTTTTTTTAACAGAAGATCAGTTTAGTATACATTAAGTAAAGATTTCAACAGTTTGCACCCCCATAGAAACACAAAGCGAAATATACTGTTTGAGTACTCATTATAGCATTAAGAGACAGAGATCTTTCATCCACTGGTTATAAGAAGCCAGGAGCCAGGGGCCCCATGTTGTCTCCCCACAAGGGTGACAGAGGCCCAAACAATCGACCCATCCTCAACAGCTGTTCCCCAGGCCTCTAAAAGGGTGCTGGATCAGAAGTGGAGTAGCCAGGGCAGGAATTGGTCTGATCAATGGATGCCTGTGCCACTGGTGGCCCTACCCACTACACCACAGCACTGGTATCTGGCCTCACTGTTTTTGACCATACTTGTAAGAACAGTCTTCTGAGAAGTGCACGGCTGCCCCATCTCAGTTGATATTTATAAATGATGAGAGATATGGATCTAATTCCATTCTTCTACACAAATATATCGAGCTTTGCCAGCACCATTTGTTGAAGAGATTATCCTTACACCAATGAATGGTCTGAACCCTTTTGTCAAAAATCAGGTGGCCATGTGTATTTACATTAACTTTGGGATTCTCTGTTTCGCTCCATGGGTCTATGTCTCAGTTTTTTTATTGCCAGTCACATGATGTTTTAATTAGTGTAGCTTTTTAGTATGCTGTGAAGTCAGGTATTGTGATGTCTCCAGCTTGATTTCTATTTACTCAGGATCACCTTAGCAATTCTGGATCTTCTGTGGTTCTGTATGAATTTGAGGTTTTTTTGTCTAATACTGTAAAGAATGTCATTGGTATTCTGTAGATTTCTTTATGAGATAGACATTTTAATGATTTAGATTCTTCCAATCCACAAAAAAAAGGAATACTTTCCAGTTTTGTGTCCTCGATGGTTCTTTGGTCAGTGTTTTATAATTTTCATTATAAAGATCTTTCATTCATTTGATTAAATTTATTCCTAAATATGCTAATTTTTGTGGTTATTGTGAATTGGATTTTTGTTGCTCTCTTTGTCAGTGAGGCCATCGTTAATATGTAAAAAGGCAGCTATTTTTGTCTATTTATTTGTATGTAAACTTTACTGAATTGGATTATCAGTTGAAGCAGCATTTTGGTAGAATGTTTGTGTTCTTCCAGGAACAACATCATGGTTTTTTTTTTGTTTTTTGTTTTTTGGTTTTTGGTTTTTTTTTTTTTTTTTTTTTTTTTTTGACAGGCAGAGTGGACAGTGAGAGAGAGAGACAGAGAGAAAGGTCTTCCTTTTGCCATTGGTTCACCCTCCAATGGCCGCCGCGGCTGGAGCGCTGTGCTGATCCGATGGCAGGAGCCAGGAGCCAGGTGCTTTTCCTGGTCTCCCATGGGGTGCAGGGCCCAAGCACCTGGGCCATCCTCCACTGCACTCCCTGGCCACAGCAGAGAGCTGGCCTGGAAGAGGGGCAACCGGGACAGAATCCGGCACCCCGACTGGGACTAGAACCCGGTGTGCCGACGCCGCTAGGCGGAGGATTAGCCTAGTGAGCCGCGGCGCCGGCCTAACATCCTGTTTTCTGCAAACATTGATTATTTGACTTGTTCTTTTCTAATTTTAGTGCGTGTTATTTTGTTCTGCTCTCCAATTGCTCTTGTCAAAATTTACAATACTATATTCAGTCAGAGTGGTGAAAGTGGACACCCATGTGTTTTTACAGATTTTGATGAAATGCTTTCATCTTTTCCTCATTCAGCATAAAATTGGCTGTTGGTTTGTCAAATATAACCTTTATGATTTTCAGGAGTAATCCTTCTTTTCTTTATTCATTTGACAGGCAGAGTTACAGACAGAGAGAGAGAGAGAGAGAGAGGAAGAGAGAGAGAGAAAGATCTTCCTTCCATCAGTTCATTCCCTGAATGGCCGACATGGCCTGAACTGTGCAAGCCAAAGCCAGGAGCTAGGAGCCTCCCCCAGGTTTACCTTGTGGTTGTAGGGGCCCAAGCACCTGGGCCATCCCCCACCACCCTCCCAGGCCACAGCAGAGAGCTGGTCTGGAAGAGGAGCAACTGGGACTAGAACCCAACACCCATATGAGATGTCGGTGCCGGAGGGGGCGGATTAATCAGGTGAGCCACGGTGCTGGCCCCGAGGCATATTCCTTCTATATCTACCATCAAAGGGTAATGAATCATACCCAGTGCTTTCTCTGCATCTAATGAGAGTATGGTTTTCATTCTTCCCAATATGTTGATTAATTTATGATGTTGGTTGGTTTGCAAATGTGGAACCACCGTGGCTTTTTCTGGATAAATTCCAGTTGATAGTTATGTATGAGCTTTTTGAAGTTTTGCATTTTTTGGCTAGCACTTTGTTGAGAATCTTTGCATCTATGTCCTTCAAGGATATAGGCCTGTAGTCTTCTTTCCCTTTTGTGTCTTTGTTTTTAGTGTCTAAGTGATGTTGGCCTCCTAAAAGGAGTTTGGCAGCGTTTCATCCTGTTCAGTGTTTTCAAATACTTTGAAAAGTGTTGGAGTTTGTCTTTAAATGTTTTGTGGAATTTGATAGTAAAACCACCAAGTCTTGGGCTTTTCATTGATGGAAGAATTTTGATTACTGCTACAATCCCATTACTTTTTATGAGTCTGTCAGACTGTGTTTATCTTCTGGATTTAATTTGGGAAGTTATTTGTATTTACAAACTTCTCCACTTCTCCAAGGTTTTCCAGTTTATTAGCATATGGTATTGAATGGAAATGCCATTTGAAGCCTTGTATTTCAGTAGTGTTTGTTATAATGTCTACTTTTTCATCTAATCTTATTTACTTGAAGTTTTGAGGGTTTTTCCTCTTTTTTTCTTTGTCAGTCTTGTTAGCAGATTATCTATTTTTTAAAAATGTTATGTAAAGTAAACAAATTTCATGTACTTGCTATATACATATTCAGGAACATATTGATTCTTCGCATCCAATATTTCCTATATCCCATGCTTCCATACTTCTTCCTCATCCCTCTCCCATTTGCACTGTTAATTCTTACAGAAATCTATTTTTCAGTTAACTTTATACTCATAATATGAACTATACACTAAGTAAAAGTTCAACAAATAGTCTGAAGAAAATAAATTGTTCCTCAAAGTGAGACAAGGCTTGTAAAAAAGCACCATATCTCAAAATGCCCATTTCACTCCTACACACGTGTTAAGTACTCTGTTAGTTACCACAGATCAGGGACAACATATGGTATTTTTCTTTTTGAGACTAGGTTATTTCACTAAGTATAATGGTTTCCAGTTGCATCCATTTTGTTGCAAGAGACAGCACTGCATTTTTCCTGCTAAATAGTATCCCATATTTTGTGTATACCACAATTACTTCTTTTCAAGAGTTATTTATTTTAGAGGCAGAGTAAGAGAGGGGGAGAGACAGAGAATGAGAGGTCTTCTATCTGAGAATGAGAGGTCTTCCATCTGGTTACTCCCTAAATGGCTGCAATGGCTAGAACTGGGCTGTTGTGGCCGGCCCTTCGGCTCACCGTGCTAATCCTCTATCTTTTGGCAATGGCACTCCAGGTTCTAGTCTTGGTTGGGGTGCTGGTTGTGTCCCTGTGGCTCCTCTTCCAGTCCAGCTCTCTGCTGTGGCCCAGGAGTGCAGTGGAGGATGGCCCAAGTGCTTGGGCCCTGCACCCATGTGGGAGGCCAGGAAGAAGCACCTGGCTCCTGGCTTCGGATCAGCACAGTGCGCCAGCCATAGCGGCCATTTTGGGGTGAACCAATGGAAGGAAGACCTTTCTCTGTCTGTCTTTCTCTCTCACTGCCTAACTCTGCCTGCCAAAACAAAAGAAAAACAAAACAAAACAAAACAAAAGAACTGGGCTGTTCTGAAGCCAGGGGCCAGGGGCTTCTTCTGGGTCTCCCTCACGGGTGCAAGGACTTGGGCCATCTTCCACTGTTTTCCTAGGCCATCATCAGGGAACATCCAGGCTTAAAACCGGTGCCACTATGGGGTGCTGGTGCAGTAGACTGAGACTTATCCCACTTTGCCATGGTGCCTGCCCCCATACTTTCTTTACCTAGTCATCATTTATTTTTTTTTTTAATTTATTTATTTTTTTTGACAGGCAGAGTGGACAGTGAGAGAGAGAGAGACAGAGAGAAAGGTCTTCCTTTGCCGTTGGTTCACCCTCCAATGGCCGCCGCGGCCAGCGCGCTGCGGCCGGCGCACCGCGCTGATCCGATGGCAGGAGCCAGGAGCCAGGTGCTTTTCCTGGTCTCCCATGGGGTGCAGGGCCCAAGCACCTGGGCCATCCTCCACTGCACTCCCTGGCCACAGCAGAGAGCTGGCCTGGAAGAGGGGCAACCGGGACAGAATCCGGCGCCCCGACTGGGACTAGAACCCGGTGTGCCGGCGCCGCTAGGCGGAGGATTAGC
This sequence comes from Oryctolagus cuniculus, assembly GCF_051225735.1. Lineage (NCBI taxonomy): Eukaryota > Metazoa > Chordata > Mammalia > Lagomorpha > Leporidae > Oryctolagus > Oryctolagus cuniculus. The sequence continues at coordinate 33,350,900 of NC_142885.1, forward strand.
CTAGTGAGCCGCGGCGCCGGCCGACCTAGTCATCATTTGACAGAGATGTGGGAATGGTCCTCAGAGATGGGTAAGACACTCAGCATCCTGTACCAATCTAAGACAGAGCTCTAGGCCAAGCTGCCAGAGTTACCAATGACGGGTAAGGGCAGAGATGACTGAGGGCAACCTAAGACAGAGGCCATTCTCAATAAAATAAAAAAGGGGAAGATGTAGGCAGCCTTTGGACAAATCAGGGCCAATCTTGGCTTGTGTAATTCCTAGGATAAGAAAGTCACATACTCCCATCCTGAAGGAGGATGATAATCAAGAACACCCTGTTAAAATTATCTTTGCTGCCGGATGCCCCAATAACTTGCTTACGTATGTTACTATTTTTTGTGATTCTTTGTTCTGCAGCTGGATATGGATAAATGCCGCGGCTCACTAGGCTAATCCTCCACCTAGCGGCGCCGGCACACCGGGTTCTAGTCCCAGTTGGGGTGCCGGATTCTGTCCCGGTTGCCCCTCTTCCAGGCCAGCTCTCTGCTGTGGCCAGGGAGTGCAGTGGAGGATGGCCCAGGTGCTTGGGCCCTGCACCCCATGGGAGACCAGGAAAAGCACCTGGCTCCTGGCTCCTGCCATCGGATCAGCGCGGTGCGCCGGTCGCAGCGCGCTGGCCATGGCGGCCATTGGAGGGTGAACCAATGGCAAAGGAAGACCTTTCTCTCTGTCTCTCTCTCTCACTGTCCACTCTGCCTGTCAAAAAATAAAAAAATAAAAAAATAAATAAATTAAAATTAAAAAAAAAGAACACCTGTTAAAATTATCTTTGCTGCCGCAGGCCCCAAAAACTTGCTTATGTATGTTATTATTTTTTGTGGTTCTTTGTGATTCTTTGTTCTGCAGCTGGATATGGATAAATGCTGCTGAGACTTTAGAATAAACGAGCCTTGATCAGCCTTCCAGCTTCTTCCAGGTCTCCCATGTGGGTGCAGGGCCCCAAGGACTTTGGCCATCTTCTACTGCTTTCCCAGGCCATAGCAGAGAGCTGGATCATAAGAGGAGCATCTGGGATTAGAACTGGCACCCATACAGGATGCTGGTGCTTCAGCCCAGGGCTTTAACCCACTGTGCCATAGCGCCGGCCTTATTTATTTATTTATTTATTTATTTATGTCAGAGTTACAGAGATTATGACCAAGAGAAAATCTTATTTATTTAAGATTTTATTTATTTCAGAGATGGAGTTACAGACAGATGGAGAGAGAGACAGAGAGAGAGGTCTTCCATCCGCTGGTTCACTCACCCCGAAATGGCTGCAATGGCTGGAGCTGAGCTGATACCAGGAGCTTCTTCCAGGTTTCCTACACCGGTCCAGGGGCCCAAGCATTTGGGCCATCATCTACTGTTTTCCCAGACCATCAGCAGAGAGCTGAATCTGAAATGGAGCAGCCATTGGGACCATCTGGGGAATGAACCAACAGATGGAAGACCTCTCTCTCTCTCTCTCTGCCTCTCCTTCTCTCTTTGTGTAACTTTAACGGTCAAATAAATTAAAAAATCTTTAAAAGAAAAAACTACATATAGCCAAAGACAACACACTTTTGCTTTCTTTTTATATTTTATTCAATTCTTTACTTAATTATTTTTGTATTTGAGGGACAGAGAGTCTAGTAGTGGTGGGGAGGAGAGAGAGAAAGAGAGAATTTCTCATCAGCTGATTGATTTCCCAGTTGCCTACAGCAGCTGGGGCTGAGCCAGGAGCTTACAGTCCAATCTGGATCTCCTCCCACGTGCGTGTCAGGGACCCAAGTACTGGAGCCATCACCACTGCCTCCCAGGATGTGCATGAGCAGGAAGCTTCAGGAGTGGAGTGGGGACTCACACCCAGACACTGGGATGAGGGATGCTGGTGTCTATGTGGTGTCCTAACTGCTGCACCAAATGCCCGCCCCAGACAGCAGACTTCTAACAGGGAGTTGCAGGCTGTGTCCTCATCACCTAGTTATGAAGAAGGCATTGTGGTCAATGTATGTTATGATATTTAGCTAACACTTTAAATCTCATGAAAAATTTAATGCACAGCATGTAAATGTGTACTGCATTTGCACAGATAATGGTGTGTTTGGATGAGGTCACGGGCATTAGCACAAAGGGGTTGTTTAACAGTTATCTGCCATCCCCACTTGTCTTCAAATACTGTGATTGAGATGGAACTCTAGCACATGAAAGCACTTGTTCACAGAGCCATTTTTAGAATATAAATTGATATTATGACAGAAGCCCTCTCTTAGCTCAGCATAATAGATAGGAGCCAGCATGTACTCCTGATCCAGGTTATGTTATGAGAATGAATTATTTTATTAACAGCTCTTCTAAGTAGCATTAGTGCTAATTAATGAAGAGATTTAATGTAATATTGATAATATTATGCATGCAAAATAGCATACTTCATCTCAGTAAAATAATTAAAATATACTTGAGGATGTTTTACATGCCACCCGCACTTGAGAGTGTTTATTGCTTGTTACTGAGTACATCAGCATTAGCCAGGAATGCCGATGATCTCATAAACATCCTGTATTCAGAATTCTGAAAAAAATTCTGAACAAAGGCATTTTTTAAGATTTATTTATTTACTTGAAAGTAAGAGTTACACAGAGAGAGGAGAGAGAGAGAGAGGACTTCCACCTGCTGGTTCATTCCCAAATTGGTCGCAACAGCTGGAGCTGTGTCAATCTGAACCCAGGAGCTTCTTCCAGTTCTCCCACATGGATGTAGGGGCCCAAGGACTTGGGCCATCTTCTACTGCTTTCCCAGACCATAGCAGAGAGCAGGATGGGGAGTGGAGCAGCCGGGACTCAAACCAGTGCCCATATGGGATGCCAGCACTGCAGGCAGTGGCTTTACCCACTAAACCACAGTGCCGGCCCCAGGCATGTTGGTTAGTGGTATGGGGTTTCCTTTGGTAGAGGTGGAGAAGTCCCAGGATCAGATATGACAGTTGTGTGACACTGTGGATGTACTAAATGCCACTCTGATTTTTACAATGCTATATTAGTAATATTTATTATGTGTTATATGCTTTTCTGCCACAGCACAACTCAGTTGTTTGGCGAGCCCCCACCCTCATCCTCTATGGACCAATCCAGTTTGCTTGTCCTCAGGCTGGCAGGTGACATAGGAGCATCTTACACTCTGAATGCCCTAGGAGGTTGGGTCCACATTTTGTTTTGTGCTTTCCATTTGTTATCACTTTGGCCCCAGGTTTTTCTCATTCACATCTGAATTCTATAACAATTTAATGCAAGGGAGTCTCAGAAAGGTCACAGAAAATGGCATTACTTCAATGCAGAAAAACCATCTCAGATTTTATATATATATATAACAGCTGCTGTGGCTGGCGCTGCAGCAATCTGAAGCCAGGAGCCGGATGCTTCTTCCCAGACCCCCCCCCCCCCATGTGTGTGCAGGGACCCAAGCACTTGGGCCATCCTCTGCTGCCATCCTGGGACACAACAGAGAGCTGGACTGGAAGAGGAGCAAGCAGGACTAGTAGCTGGCGCCCCAACCAGGACTAGAACCCAGGGTGCTGGCGCCACAGGCGGAGGATTAGTCAAGTGAGCCACAGCACCGGCCAAGCTATCTAGTTTCATATTGAATCAGACCAGTAAGAGTACCTTCTGTTAATTCTTATCTTGTCAAAGATGTTAGAGGAATGTTTTTGAATTCCCCATTTCATATGATATTGGCTGTGGGTTTGTCATGTATGGGTTTATTAAGTTGAGAAATTTTTTTCCATATGCATGTGTTCATGATTTTAATCATGAATGGATTTTCTATTTTATGAATCCTTTAAGCTTTGTGGGGAAAATGTGCTAATAATCTAATTGGGGTTTCCCTTAAAAGGGACCATGTGCATTTCTGATTCAATTCTGTTTCTTTTTTTGTGGTGTTCTTTTGAGTACAAGCATAAGGTGACAGAACTTTTCCTGGTCACTTCTCTCAAGGACTTTTGAAGCCTCCTGTACATCACTGTCCATATATTTCTCCAGCCTGGGGAAGTTTTCAGCTGTTACCTCACTGCACTGGTTCTTCTTCTCTCCCTAGTGACTGCGGAAATTTGAATACTTGTTTATGTTGTGTTCCTCTGGTCTCAGGAGGCCATCTTCTCTTTTGTTCCTTTTGTCTGACTGGTATATTTAAAAAGACTCGTCTTTGAGTTCAGGTATTCTTTCTTTTGCTCAGTCTAGTCTCTGTTGTTGAGATGTGTTTGAGATTCACTTTTTTGACTGAATCACTTCATGCTTTCTAAGATTTCACTTTAGTTCTTTTTCAAGGTCTCTGTCTCTGTTGAAGTTTTCATTCATTGATATCATGCATCACTTGCATAACATTCAGCTAACTGTCCATATTCTCTTGTGTCTCTCTGAAGATCCTTATAGCCTGTCTTTTGAATTCTTTATCTGGCATTTTACTCACCACCTTTTCTTTGAGTTCTTGTACTGTAGTGTGGTTATATTCTTTTTGGGTAGCATATTGTTTTACTTTTCACTCTTCTGTCCCTATGTTGATTGTTTTTTTTGTTTTTTTTTTTTTTTAACAGGCAGAGTGGACAGTGAGAGAGAGAGACAGAGAGAAAGGTCTTCCTTTGCCGTTGGTTCACCCTCCAATGGCCGCCGCGGCCAGCGCGCTGCGGCCGGCGCACCGCGCTGATCCGATGGCAGGAGCCAGGAGCCAGGTGCTTTTCCTGGTCTCCCATGGGGTGCAGGGCCCAAGCACCTGGGCCATCCTCCACTGCACTCCCTGGCCACAGCAGAGAGCTGGCCTGGAAGAGGGGCAACCGGGACAGAATCCGGCGCCCCGACCGGGACTAGAACCTGGTGTGCCGGCGCCGCTAGGCGGAGGATTAGCCTAGTGAGCTGCGGCGCCGGCCTCCTATGTTGATTGTTGTACATCTGATAGATCAGTTTTTTTGTATCATTTTTAAGGGATGGTTTTCCAGGATTGAAGGATTTTTCCTGAATGTCTGTCTTTAGGTATTGACTATGTAGCATGTTTTTGTCTCCATTTCAAGTTAAATACCATAGCGGCCTCTCCATATAGCTTATTTTGCTGTAGTTCAGTACAGCAGCATCAAGGGTGTGGGGTCCATTGGAGTTGCTTGGCCCCGTGGTATGGAGTCTCTCAGCCACCACTAGAGTGAGGGAACAGAGTTGCAGAAATGACATTCTTTCTGGAAGCACACCTGGCTGGCTCTGTGAGTGGGCCCAGTGACGGCTCACCACCCATCACCCAAATGTGATACAAGAAGTGCTAGAGACCATTGCCTGATGGGCCAGAGCTCCAGGAGTCACAGTGAAGCCCATTAGACGGGGCAAGCAGACCCCTAGTCACTGCCAGAGGGTGAGGCTGGAGCTGCTGTATTGTATTTGGGGCTGAGATTTGCAGGCCACAGGACCTCCAGAGGGGCAGAAGTGACAGGAATAGTGCTGGCGCTGGGCACTGATGATTTTTCTACTCATTTATTTATTTATTTATTTATTTACAGGCAGAGTGGACAGTGAGAGAGAGAGAGAGAGAGAAAGATCTTCCTTTTGCAGTTGGTTCACCCTCCAATGGCCACCGCGGCCAGCACGCTGTGGCCGGTGCATCGCGCTGATCCGAAGCCAGGAGTCAGGTGCTTCTCCTGGTCTCCCATACGGGTGCAGGGCCCAAGCACTTGGGCCATCCTCCACTGCACTTCCCGGGCCATAGCAGAGAGCTGGCCTGGAAGAGAGGCAACCGGGACAGAATCTGGTGCCCTGACCGGGACTAGAACCCAGTGTGCCAGCACCGCAGGTGGAGGATAAGCCTATTGAGCCGTGGCGCCGGCCAATTTTTCTACTCTTAAAGAGAACCTGTTTGTGTTTTTTGTGGTAAAATTTCCAAAACTATTTCCAAAACTCCACCTTGACCCCAATTTAAGAAGCAGACTCACAGAGAATGATTAATAACTGTTCACTTCCACTGAACTGTGATCCACTGGGTGATTCCAACTCTGCCAGAAATGGAAGCTGGGAACTAAATCCAGGTCTCCCACTTGCATGGCAGTGATAGATTTCTGTGAGTCATCATCTGCTGACTCCCAGGGTCTTTGTTGGCAGAAAGCTGGATTCAAACTGAGGCACTGCATTGTGGGTGTCTCAATGGGTGTTCCAACTACAAGGCAAAATGCCCACACACAACGATGTTTTTAACTGTCAAGGCAGGTCACCTCCAGCCTCCAGCAGTTGGACAGTTACCATGGAAGTGTCCTTACCAGTTGCTGCATTCAGCAGCTTCTCTCCTCCTGGTAAGCTTGTATTTCTTGTAGTGGCGTATATTTCTCATGTTCAGGGACGCTGTTTTCCTTATGACCTCAATTCTTGGGCTAATCGAAGAAGAGAATTGGTGTTAAGTATGTTGTACTATTTTCTTGTCTTTACAAGTGACTATTCAGTTATTTACATTTTGGAGCAGAAATTTAAAATTTCCTTTGAAATTACTTAAAAATCACCAATTACAGATGTATAATACCTTGGTGTTAGTAGATTCATGTAATTGTGCAACCATCACTAGTGTTCTGTTGTAAAAATTTTTAATGCCTTCCAAAGACCAGGGAATCCTCTTTGTAGTCATTCATTTCCCATTCATTGATCACCATGGCTGCAATTGAAAAGATCAAAAATCTGGAAAACAGGTATCATCAAATTTGAATCATTAAATTTGAATTTTATTAGATTATGCCTTCATCCAATCGATCTTTTTCCTACTTTTGAGATAAACAAAGGAGAGATCTCATTATATCTATTGGGAATAATTTAAGGAAACAAGCCATCTAATAGAGCAGAACTGAAAAACCTAAAGGAGAATGGTGGAGTAAAGTCATAGTGAATGTGTTTTCTTAAGTAGTATTTAGTGTGTTCCTTAGTCTCAGCCTGTCAGAGAGTGGTTGAAAATCAGCTGAGTATTAATAATAGGACTTTCTGAGCTCTGATAAAAGAGTAGTCCCATGTCATATATTTGAACAGTGGAAGTAGCTATGTTTGATCTAAATAAAGTAAGATGAAATACAGATAGTGGTTTCTGGGTAATGAGTTACATTCTTGGGACAGGGAGCCTTGAGGGCAAGGCTTGTATGTGAATTCTGCTGCCAATCGGTTGCCACAGGAATTTGCAAAATTCTCACGGCAATCATTTTCCTCAGTTTGTCAAGAAATAGGATAAGATCTTTGTACCTCTCTGGGGTCCCTTCTTCCGAGATTTCTCTGAGTTCCTGGGGACCAGGGATGTGCGTAAAACACGCCTGGGGAACTGAAGATGAGACCTGATGTTTGTCTTTACTCTCTGTCTCCTGCAGCAGCCTGGGCTTAGTCTACATTCTGAGATCAAGAGCTGAGGGAGTGCATCAGAGAAAGCATGTTTGGGGGACAGGAGTTAGCCCAAGCAACACCAGGTGACATTAGAGCAAGTGGCACCCAAAGAGGGTGTGGATAGGGATAAGCCGAGTCAGAAACTTCAGGAGACTCTCACATATGCCTGGTCCACTATCCAACTCCTCCAGGGGCATCCTGAGTTGAGCAGTAAGGACTGGGAGAGGAACTTATTCCACAGTGACATGTGTACCTGTCCAGGGAGCTGCTCTGATGGACCCAGATTAGGTTTATAGGGAGTGGATGCACTGCCTCCTGGAGGATGAGGCTGTGAGCCTGAGGCTCTGACCAGACACAGGAGCCTCAATTCTGGGGCTGTCCTTGCAGGTGATGCCCTCTAAGGAGAGTTGACTTAGAGAGAGCAGGTGGAACTTGAGGAAGGGATGGGTATGTCTGTTCTTACATTGAATAGTTCTTCCCTAAAGTCAGGTATATCAGGGTAATGGGACCCTTCCTCTGAAGTGTTGGTACTAAGAATATTCTTCCGGGCTTTGAGTTGAGAAAGACTTTACATACAGTACTTTTTAGCTGTGAGAAATATTTGGGATTCAGCTATCAATGTGTCGCTTCAGAAACTCAAGCCCATGAATGGTAGATCCCAGGTTGTTTTGCTAACAATGTGATGTTTCTGATACACTGGAGCCTGGCAGGGTAAGACAAGCATGTTGGCGGTCATGATAGTAAGATGAGGAGAGGAAACCTCTGTGCCATTCTATTTTTTTATTTGACAGAGTTAGACAGTGAGAGGAGGGAGAGAGAGAGAGAAAGGTCTTCCTTTCGTTGGTTCACCTCACAAATGGCTGCCACGGCCCGAGCTATTCTGGTCCAAAGCCAGGAGCCACGTGTTTCCTGCTGGTCTCCCATGTGGGTGCAGGGACCCAAGCACTTGAGACATCCTCCACTGTTTTCCCAGGCCACAGCAGAGAGCTGGACTGGAAGAGGAGCAACCGTGACTAGAACATCACACCCATATGGGATGCTGGCACCGCAGGCAGAGGGTTAACCAAGTCAGCCAAGGCGCCAGCCCCTGTGACATTCTATTTCACTGTCCTTCCTTGGATGGTGCAGGGTCCTCCTTAATGAAGTGGGTTTTCTGCCTCTGTGCTGAGAGCACTGTACACTTGACAGGGCCTTAGGGCAGGAGTCAGTCTCTCAGGGTATTGCCATCACTTTGACTCTCTGTTGACACACAGAAATTTATGCTGCCAAGATTGCCCAGGAAACTAATGTTAATTGTAACTATTATGTCCTGGCCAGCCAGGGAAATATGAAGATAATATAAAAAAATCAAAGGACATCTTTTTCATACTGATGAAATAGGATTTGTTGTCTCCTTTATAAGTTAAGTAGAATCCAGCCCTCAAGATTCTCTCTCAATATAAAAAAATAAGTGTATATCAGCCATCTTATGAAAATTTTATAATTCAGTATTTTATCATCAAATTATAATTTATGTAAGTAGAAGTAAAGTAACTCCAAAGTTGATAGTGAGGTCCATGTAGCAGAATCTGGGATTGAAGGTCATTCCATCATGGTTTTTATGCTTAGAAAGAAAAGAAATGACCTCTGTGTTGTTTATCTGCTTTTCCAATCCAGTTCTGTAACCTGTCCCTCACTGCCTATTGAAAACACCTGAATTCTAAATGAATCAGGCCCATCTCAGGTATTTCCTGAGCAAACTGAGGGTCACACATGGTGCCAGTTAATGGGGCTATGGGGAGATAGGGGTATCACAGAGCAGTCCTGTCAAAAATATCTTAGTGTCCCTTTCTCTAGTTTAGCCTGGGTTATCTGTGGGTGAGAATACCAGTAGTAAAAGTGCATAGGCTGTTGTCGCATAACAGGAAGATGGTAATGAATGCTGTTGTCTGTCATGGATGCCGCTCATCCTCCCAAAAATTGAGGACCAGAAAGGTCTAAAGATTCTCCTGCACAGTACTTGAGTGCCCCCTGTAGTATGGGGATAGGCAAGTAAACAGTTGTACTGCCTGGGTAGCGCATGACTTAAAAAGAAATCACTGGGGGTCTGCTCAGAAAGTGAAATTTTACGTAATACTGCACATAGATGGAATGAAGTATAATTCAGTGCAAGATACCTCAGCATTTAGCAACGGAGGCCCCTCCTGTTGTGATGGTTGTCCATGCCAAATAGGAAAAAGAACTACTTGATTTCATTGGTCTTACAGAACTAGGAGGACCTGAATGCATTTCACCAATTTGAAAAAACAGCTCTGCCTCCAGGGGCCTTCCAATAGAATTGGTTTCATTGTGAGTGCCATACAAGGTGGTAGAATAGAGGTAATAATATCCTTGAGATGAACTGACGGAGAGCAGCACTACATAATTTCGAATCAACAAGGAGAGAAAATTTTTTGCCTTGGTAGACATTGCACATTGAGCCCACAATCTGCAATCATCCTTTCACAGAATATATTCATTGTTACAGCTGCCTGTTACAACTGGCTAGCAGTGATGCCAAGGCAAGTATTCATTACAAAGCCAACTTAGTTTAGTAAGAATCTCAGTGGGTGACCCCACGATCATACACTACTTCTGTTTTTTATAAAAATAGTGATTTTTGAGCAATTTTACCCATTGCTACATTTATTCCACCAATAACTGCTATCCTTTATCTTTGAGTGGTTAGACATACCCTATTGACAAATGGGTAGTTTGTAAGTCTTCAGAATGGTTCTGAAGGCATATATTGATAGGAGTCAATTGTATTACAATGGTAGTAATTTGGTGTAGAGAGCTCCAGCTCTAGCGTTGCTCATGAATCTAGACACACAGGTGGAAATACACCTCACCAGGAGTTAGTATTGTCTTCTCAAAATCACCTGGTGATTCTAAACACTCAGCTTTGAACTGATTGATGTTGTATCTTTCCCTTTGAAATAAGCACGCAGCTTCTGCCGAGCCAGCTTCAGGCTATTGAATAACAGGAAAAAAACTGCCAAGTGTTGCCAGTTAAAATTTGCCTTTGGGTTTAGAAAGACTTACCTCCACAACCGGTCTGTGGCAGCCCTAAGCTGTGTAATGATGGGAAAATTACTTATCCTCTCTGAGCTTGTGTTTTTTTTTTTTAACCTTATAATAAGAAGTGGCATATCTTAAAATTGTGATCAATGATTTATTAACAGTAAAGAAAAATAAAGACTCTTACAGGAGGCATCTAGCAGAGTCCCTGTCACTCAAGAAATGGTACTATTTTTCAGTTACTATCTTGTCTGCTTTTGGTGGTTTGAAGGAAACAGGGCCAGTTATAATTTGCAGAATTGTTTCTGTTTATTCTTTGTCCAAAGTGCATGTCAAGGACCAAATTATTTGAGTCATTACCACTGCTTCCTAGGTTCTGCATTGGCAGGAAACTGGAATCTAGGGCAAAGATGGAAGTTGAGACCAAGTACTCAGGTATGGGACATGGGCAACCCAACCAACAATTTAACCTCTAGGCCAAATGTCTACCTCTGATTCCTAAATCTGTAGTTACCCTGTATCTTTTATTTCGGCTCCTTTTTCTCCTCCTCCTCCTCCTCTACCTTCTTTCTGTGGAGATAGGCACACTACTTCTGCATTTGCAAAATTACTTTCTTTTCTTATATCTAATGTAACATTATTTCAAAATGTGATGACTTAATAATATATTATTTTCTTACAGATTTATCTTTATTTATTTGGATGAGAGAGGTAGAGACAGAGAGAGAGAGGCCTTCCATCCGTTGGTTCACTCCCCAAATGGCTACAACAGCCAGAGCTGGGCTGATGCAAAATCAGGAGCTAGGAGCCTCTTCTGGGTCTCCCATGTGGGTGCAAGGGGCTCAAAGACTTGGGCCATCTTCTGCTTTCCCAGGCCATAGCAGAGAGCTGGATTGGAAGTGGAGCTAGAACTGGCGCCCATATGGGATGCTGGCACTTCAGGGTAGGGCCTTAACCTGCTGTGCCACAGCACCGTCCTGAATAATATTCTTTTAAAAGGGTTATTTATTTATTTGAAAGGCAAAGCTACAGAGAGAGGGAAAGATAGACATTTTCTTTATTTTTTTAAGAAATGTTTGCATCCCTCATCAGGGCCACTTTTCTTTCTTTTTGATTTATTTGACAGTTACAGAGAAGCAGAGAGGGGAGGGATGGAGAAAGGTCTTCTGGCTGCTGGTTCACTCCTCAAATGGCCTCAATGGTCAGAGCTGGGCATATCTGAAGCCAGGAGCCAAGATGTTCTTCTGGTTCTTACACACGGGTGCAGGGGTAGAAGTACCTGGGCCATTTTTTTACTGCTTTCCCAGGCCACAGCAGAAAGCCGGACTGGAAGTGGGGTAGCCAGGGTACAAACTGGCACCTTGGGCACTTGCACTGCAGGTGGTGGCTTTACCCACTACCCCACAGCACTGGACCCCAGAGAGACATTTTATACCCTCTGGTTTATACCCCAAATGGTCACAAGAGCTCGAGCTGGGCCAGTCTGAAGCCAGGAGCCTGTAACTGCATCCTGATCTTTACCATAGGTAGCAAGGTCCCAAGGACTTGGCTCATCTGCGGCTCTCCCAGGCACATTAGTAGGGAGCAGCTGGGACTTGAACTGATACTTGTATGGGATGCCAGCCCTGCAGGTGGTAGCTTTACCTGAAATGCCATAATGTTGTCTCCAGGAATAGTTTGTTCTGCACTCTCATGTCTTAGTGGATTTAGTGAGCTTTCTGGACTCCGTTGATCAGTTCCTGTCTGTGATCCTTCAGGGGGTTATGATGATGTCAGTTGAGACTACTGGTGTTTGGGCTCACTCAGAAGACTGGTAGTTGACACTGTCTGTTAATGGGACACTAAGATTATAATGTGTTCTGCTTTCTTGTATTTGTTTTATTTTTCTTTTTGCAGATCTTGGAATCACTTATTTTTTTATTTTATTTAAGTTATACAAGTTTCATGTATTTCATATATACAGATTTAGGAACACAGTGATACTTGCTACCCTATCCTCCCTCCCACCATGCTCTAACCCTTCTTCCTATTCCATTGCCACTCTTAATTTTTTTAGCTTTTATTTAATTAATACAAATTTCATAGGTACAGCTTTAGGAATATAGTGGTTCTTCTCCCCCATAGCCACCCTCCCACCCCAACTCCCGTCCCACCTCATACTCCCTCTCCCATCCCATTCTTCATTAGGATTCATTTTTAATTATTTTTATATACAGAATACCAAGTCTATACTAAGTAAAGATTTCAACAGTTTGCACCCACACAGACACACAGCACCCACACAGACACAAAACGTATAAAGTACTGTTTGAAGACAATTTGCAGCAGTGGGGTGGCTGGATCATAGGGTAGGTCTATAGAGGTATCTCCATACTGTCTTCCACAGTGGCTGCCCCTGTTTACATTCCCACCAACAGTGGACCAGAGTACCTTTTTCACCACACACTCGCCAGCCTCTGTTATTTGTTGATTTCTGTGTGAGTCCCATTCTGTGTGGAGTGACATGAAACCTCATTGTGGTTTTGATTTTCATTTCCCTAATGATTAGTGATCCTAAGTATTTTTTCAAGTGTTTCTTGGCCATTTTATTATTATTATTTAAAAGGCAGAGTGACAGAGAAAGAGGGAGAGACAAAGAGACATAGTGGGAAAAAAGATCTTTCTCTGGTTCACTAACAGAATGGCTGTAATCCCTGATGGAGTCAGGAGCCTGGAACTCCATCCAAGTTTACAATGTGAGTGGTATCACCTAAGTATTTGGACCATGTTCAGCTCATTTTCCAGGTGCACCTTACTGGTCAAGAATACATTATGGGGCCAACTAGAGTTCAGAAGATATTGGGGGCAGGCGCTGTGATGTAGCAGGTATAGCTGCCACCTGGAGTACCAGCATCCCATATGGGCACAGGTTTGAGTCCTGGCTGCTCCACTTCTGATCCAGCCCTCTGCTATGGTCTGGGAAGGCAGTAGAAGATGGCCAAAGTGCTTGAGCCTCTGCCCCAGCGTGGGAGACCTGGAGGAAGCTCCTGGTTCTTGGCTTCGGATCAGCGCAACTCCTGCCATTGCAGCCATCTGGGGAGTGAACCAGTGGATAGGGGAACCCCCCCTTCACTCTTTCTCTGCCTTTCAAAAAGTAAAGACTTTTAGAAATAATATTACAGAATGCTGGGTGAATGTGCAGAGGGTGTAACATCTTTTATATTGGGTGCAACGTTGCTTTCCAGTTTTGGAATTGTTGCCAAGAAGAAGTAGAATATGCCAAATACATGATTTCCTGGTGTGTATTACCCCTAGGGTAGACATATGCTGTCAGTGTAGCCAAACACAGACAGCTGCCCTCAGCTGGGAAGAAGCTGCTAAGTTGTCATTTCTGGCAGTGACTTCAGCAGTTGTAAAGTCACTGAGCTTTCACAGGCAGCAGTGCCTGCACTGGTACGTTAGTGACACCAAAAGCCTGCATCAGTGACAGTGGGAGCCTTCGGTAAGCAAATCAGAAAGATCAAGATCTGGGGACAAGTTGTAGTTTAGAATCTCAGCCACACAGAGGACTCTATTTGTGTCTTGCTCCTGGTTGTGGTTCACTGTCTTCTTCAGGGGTTCTTTTGTATGCTGCCTATGATCCTTCAATGCACTTTTCAAAAATTTCTTGAATCAAGGTTTAATCCTCATTTTTTATGTCTTAGAATTCCAATTCACACAAAATAAATTATTTTAATGTTGTTTTTATGAGGGAATAAATCTTGGTCTAATGCTAAATTATATACCATGATCATATCAGGAAATCTGTAGTCAGAAACAAATAATTGCATCATTCTAACGTTTTGGATATTGGTATTATTATATTATTCTCAAACACTTGATATTTCAGCTTTACTGCTGCTTTTTGTTGAGGCTTTTGAAAATAAATACCACATTCCATAAATGTTTATTGTAGTATATGCATGGCTTAGCCCTTAGAGTGCTTGTATTCCACTACAGAAATAAATTTGAAAAACAAAGATAAGATATGCAATATATGTATATAACTTAATTTCAACCTTTTCTCATTTTGCCTTCAAAATCTTTTTTTGGTTAAAATATTTTGAAAGAAGTCAGAAAATATTCTAGGGAGTGCAACTGCTGAGTAAGGCTTTCAAAAGGGTGAGTCATCTCACCTGAGCTGCCAGGAGTCAGAAAGCAGAATATTCATGATAGTCCTGATTCCAGGAGCAAGAAGTGAAGGCAACTTCTCATAAACAGCATTAGCAAAAGCAATGGGTTAAAATAAGTGAAGTAAAGGAATCGCTCCAGAAAAAACTAACCCATCAAATTTTCTCAGACTACCAAAGGTGTTAAAATAAGTATCATATAGCAGAGTACTGGTAGCAATGCCACATTGCAATGTTAACTCTTGTACAGATATTTAAAGGAAGATTACCAAAAAAAATGAAAAAAAAAATCTGAAAGCACAGCTAAATGGAAAACCAGAAGGGGAAAAGCTGTTATCATATGATCCCCTAAAACAGACATCAGACCGGCAGTGAATCTTCATCGTGTTTGATATAATTGTAGAGCAGTGAAATTTTCTCTCCTTACACTCTACTCTCTACATTGCTCATGTCTCAGTTAATTGGCTCGATTCTCTGTACAGAATACTTTATATCAGAGGAATGTGTGTGTGTGTGTGTGTGTGTGTGTACAAGTGCATTCTGAAGAGGAAAGGAGACCATAAATAGTTGAGAACAAAGTACTATCTAAATCAAAATGCAAATGTCACTCCTGTCTCTCCCTTTGTATTTTCAGCAGCAGAGTTGTTTGCCAAAGAGTGACTATCAAGGCCTTGACTAATGTTCTAAGGAGGGCACAATGTTCCACTCCCAAAACAATGTAACCCAGTGGTTTTCAGCAAGGAAACTGATAAATTTCCCAAAGGAATTCCTTACTGTCAGTAAGACCTCTGAAAATTCACTAGTGAGAATAAATGCCACGAAATCTAACATTAGTATTCTGAACTGAATTTGCTTATGCCAGACCTCTAAACAATAAATTGTGTTCTGCTGTGTTGCTATGCCCGTTCATGAGGCAAGCCATTTTAAAGTAAAGCATCTTGGAGATTCCATAAGAGCAGAATGTGGAAGGGGTGTACTGCTTTAGGCTAGGGGAAAACAGCAAAAAAAAAAAAAAAATAGTGGATGAAGTATATTCTTAGGGGAGACTTGGAGAGCAAACTACAGGAAGTGCTGAGGAAGGAAGAAGGACACCGTGGATCATGGTGGAAGGCCCACGTGGACGCAAAGCAGCAAGCACAGACACAGCACATGACCCCAGGAGCCGAGAGCGGGAGACTGCACCAGCTTTGGAGAGTGAGGTAAGATCAGTCTGCAGAAACCTGTGGCACTGGTGATCTAGCTGGAGGGAGAGCCTGGTCGACTGCACTGTCTGTGAATGCGGCCTGGAGTCCTCAGTGGGACAGGGTACCCACTTACCCAGTGGGAAAAAGGGGCACATTTCCCTCTCCCCATTTCCCCACAAACAGGTGGCTGAGAGAGGGCAGGTGGCATTATGGGTATAAGTAGCAGCTGAGCAGGTCTTGGGCATGTGCCCAGCAGCTGGCAGTTCAGCTGGAGGATGGTGGGGAGAAGGTGCCATTGTGAAACAAGGAGGGGCTGTGGCGAGTGACTCTTGGTGCACGTGTGGGATCCAGGGATATTGCCAGAGAGCAAAGTCCCTGTTCCCCACTGACCTTGAGTCTGGCTGGGAGGATTGATGGGGGCTGTGTACCCAGGTAAAACTGTGAGGTACTCCCAGGCACTCAACGTATCAGAGGCTCAGGGGCTCAAAACCCAAGGTGGAGCAGCCACAGAGAGCTGGTTCTGGGAACATGGCTCTCTCTCCATGGATGGGTGGAGCAGATCTTCTGCACGCCATGGCTCAGAGAGCTTCCCCCAGGTATCCCAGTTGGATTCAGAGGCCCAAAGACATGGGTCATCTTCTCTGCTTTCCCACGTGGGAGATGTGAATGAAGCTCCTGGTTGCTGAGTTCAGTCTAGCCCAACCATGGCATCCAGGATTCTCCTGGCAAACTTCTCTTTGGGGGAGGGTGTGTGGCACAGTGATGACACCACCTGTTGGGATGCTCCCATCCCATAACAGAGGGCCTGAGTTCAAGTCCCAGCTCTCCTTGCAGTTCCAGTTTCCTGTAATACCCACCCTGGGAGACAACAGGTAGTGGCTCAAGTTGTTGGGTCCTTGCCACTCACATGGACCCAGGTTGAATGCCTGGGTCCTGGCTTCTGCCTGGCCCAGCCATGGATGTTGTGTATACTTGGAGGGCTAAACAAGGATGGACGTTCTCCCCATCTGGCCCTTTCTCTTTTGTGTGTCCCTGCCTTTCCAATCAATAAAAAAATTCAGTCACCTTTTGTAATGCCAGCATCCCATATGGGCACTGGTTTGTATCCAGGCTGTTCCACTTCTGATCAGGATTCTCCCGAATATCCTGGGGAAAGCAGTGGCAGATGGAACAAGTGCTTGGGGCCCAGCCACCCTCACGGGAGACCGGGAAGTCTCGACTCCTGACTCCTGACTCCCGGCTTTGGCCTGGTCCCATAGTGGTTGATGCAACCACCTGGGGAGTAAACCAGTTGGATGGAAGATCTCTCTATGTCACAGTCTCTGTATCTTGGGCTTTCAAATAAATACCTAATCATAAAAAAAAAATAAAAAATTGTTTGGCACACTGGTCTTCCCCTGTCCCAAAGGGCCTCTAACCTTTGGCCAGCAGGACTGCCACTTTCCTGCATTCTGTCCTGTGAAGTTTGCTCTTTTTACTGGTGAGGACTTGAGCATGGGTTCCTTACTCTCCCCTCAGCACCATGTCCAACAAACCAAACTGCTGGTTTTGACAGACACCTTTACCCACCCTGACCAGCACCACAAGCTCAGGGTGGGGAGGAAAGGGACACAGCTCCAGGCCAGCACACCACCTTCTCCCACTCTTCTTTCCTGGGCAGTCAGCAATTCTCCATCAATCAGTGCTGTCTGTTTTGTGGTTGGTTGGTTTGGGGTTTTTTTGGTGGATTCCCAGAGGCCTTAAAAGTTGTTGGTTTTGTCGTGTTTCATAGCTGTCGGACACATTGCTGGGGAAAGCCAGACATGAGCCTCCTTCAGCACCGGACACAGCCTAGGATCCGGCTGGGCTCAGGACCTCCCCTCCCATCTCTAGTCCCACGAGGTGAGTCGGCCCTCTTCAGTGAAGCTCTCCACTCAAAACCAGGCCTCCCTCAGCTGGCAAGGGGAGGTGCCAAAGATTGTATGTATGCCTGTGGGGGTCCCAACACTGTCTCAGGCAGTAGTACCCAGTGTGGTGTGCACGTGAACTAGCAGATGGAACACCACCTTCCATCCCTAGGGTGTGCAAACTCTTACACTCACTGACACTTCACAAGAGAGCCAACCTTTTTGGAGCTTCTGCTCAGCTAAGCTCCCACGTTGGAGCACTATTTCAAGTCTCAGCTGCTCCACTTCCCATCCAGTCTTCTGCTTGTGTGCCTAGGAATACAGCAGATCCAGGCCCAAGTACTTTGGCCCTACCACCCATTTAGGAGAGTAGTAGGAGTTCCCTGCTCCAGGCTCCATCCTGGCCCCTACCTGACTGTTGTGGTCCTGTGGGAAGTGAACCAGAGGAAGGAAGACCTCTCTGTCACCACCTCTTTTGCTCATTTCTGTTTCCAATGCATAAATCTTTGTGGAAAAATTACACACCACATGGTAGTTTTCAGATCAATGTGGAACCTTTATTTATAAACACAGGCAATGAGTTGGATCTGGTTCCAGGGATTCAAACCCTTGCCATTTCACAAGGGAGGGAAGGCCAGGTTGGGTTGAGAAATACCCAACACTCTCCCCACGTACCCATGGTGCAGCATGAATGCTACAGAGAGCCCCGCATTGCCCCCCCAGTCTCCTCTTCCACTGCTCTCCCCATTGTCCTGGATCCAGTGCCCCATTCCATGCCTGCCACCACCATCACCCCGTGTTCCCCTTCTCCCTCCCAATTCCACAAGAAGCCCATGCTCAGCCTCCCTCAGCCCACCCTCAGCCCTCCCTCGGCCCTCCCTCGGCCCACCCTCGCCCTCCCTCGGCCCACCCTCGCCCACCCTCGCCCACCCTCGCCCTCCCTCGGCCCTCCCTCGCCCTCCCTCGGCCCACCCTCGGCCCTCCCTCGCCCTCCCTCGGCCCACCCTCGGCCCACCCTCGCCCACCCTCGCCCTCCCTCGGCCCTCCCTCGCCCTCCCTCGGCCCACCCTCGCCCTCCCTCGGCCCTCCCTCGGCCTACCCTCGCCCTCCCTCGCCCTCCCTCGGCCCACCCTCGGCCCTCCCTCGCCCTCCCTCGGCCTACCTTCGCCCACCCTTGCCCTCCCTCGCCCTCCCTCAGCCCACCCTCGCCCTCCCTCGCCCTCCCTCGCCCACCCTCGCCCACCCTGGCCCTCCCTCGGCCCACCCTCACCCACCCTCGCCCTCCCTCGGCCCACCCTCACCCACCCTCTCCCTCCCTCGCCCTCCCTCGGCCCACCCTGGCCCACCCCTGAACCACTCGGTTTGTCCCCATCCTCCATTACCCTGCCCGTGCCCATACCCCCATCCTGCCTTCTCCCTTGCCTGACCCATGTCCACCACTCCCTTGCTCCCCAGGCCCTCTCCCCACAGACCTGCTCTCCCTGCTCTGTCCCTGCCCTCGGCGCCTGTCCCTGTGCCACTGTGCTGGCAGCAAGGCCTAATAACTGCCACGGAGGATGACATCACAGAAGTCTGGCCTGTGCCAACATTCTGTGCAGGTGAGGTCATTGCCCTCAGTGGGACTGTGAGCCACGTGTGGAGCACACTGGCTCTTGTGCACTGGCCACTCTCTCCACATTGGTCCACTTCCCAGCCCATCACGGGGTGGCAGGTGTAGACGGGCTCTTACAGGGCTCATGACCAATGGAACCTAGTTTTAAACTAACCCCAGAGCAGGGATGAGTAAGTGTACAGCATTCCTTCAAATCAATCACAACAGAGCTGCCCCTTCTCTGCTCGCAGGTCTTCCTCAGGCTGGGTAAGAGGTCAGTGCTGTGGGCTTTACCCTCAATTGACAGTCACCAGAAAACGATGACAAATTGAACATACCACAATGGGACAAGGACACTGGCAGATGAACCTTGCCCAAATCTTTTATGTTATCTAAGATCTTAGCTAAGGACAGTATGATGTTTCAGTTGCCAAGGTATTCTAAACTCTACTTCCCTATTTTCATACACATGAGTAGACCCATGATGCATTTAATTAGACCCATGATGCAGTGTGTGTAAACTGCTTGGGCAATCTTTGGGCCCAGCAGTGAGAGCACCAGGATGAGACCTGGGGTTTCCATCCAGGCTCCACTCTGGTTTCCAGCTTCATCCTGGGGCTCCAGCAACTTCAGACACCTAGGAGGAGCGTGCGCTCTCGCTCCCTCCTTCTTAAATAAATAAAGAAAAAATTCTTAGAAAATGAAATCTTCAAATTATAGAGTCTAGGCAGATTGAACATCAATGCTGGCCTCGGCTCCACACTGGCCCAGTGCCAAGGGAAGGGCCTAGAACAATTGGAGCAGTGGGCAGTGGAGCAAACTGCCCATGGACAGGCACCTGCCCAAGAGTCACTGTGCCCGGCCACTAGAGTACCTCCAGCTGCCAGGCCACACACCCCCACCCTCTTGGAACCATTTCTCCCTCCCCACCCCAAGGGGTCCCACCCAGGTCTCTGCCTTTGGGTGAGGGGCTCATATACACGGACCCAGTGCCAAGAGGGACAGCAGGTTCTGCCACCCACACCCACCCGTTGAAACCTCCAGAGTCAGCAACTGGGACTGTGTTGTGGTGTGGGAAGCTGCCTTCCAGGATCTGGGCTGCTGGGGGTCCCTGGTGCATCTGTCAGCGAGGCCAGGCCCTCCTGGGGAGCTTCCACAACCACAGTGGGGGAAGGGGCACAGTTAGAGGGAGACAGAAGCCACAGAAGCTGACACTGTGCCCCAACCCCTGTAGCCTCTGTATCCCTGCCCCACCTGCCCTGGCCTGGCTGGCCCCTGCAAAACCTGGTTTCTCCCCAGGAATGTTTGTTCCCGTTCTCTGCTGGGGGAGTTTTTTCATGGCGGGGCCTCATCCTCGACGAAGCTGTGGGACTCAGAGCCAGGCTCTATGTCGCCCGACGATCCTGCTGACCCCGGCCTCCTGCAGACCATGGGCCGCCATACCCCTGGCCGCATTTCCAGCTTTTCAAGTGGGAAGAAACCACCCCGCGTCCCAGGACTTGCACTTCTGTGGGCCATCCTCAGCAAGGTCAGTGAAGTGTCTATAGCTGCCTGGACCATTTCTATGAAGAACGCTGGTCGAAGCCTTGGCTGAGGGGGTCCAGGGGTGTGGAGTTGGGGGTGAGAACCCTGCAGGGAGAGAGGTGGTCACTGGTGTCCAGGAGCCAGCTAAGGTAGCCATGGGCCTCCCTAACCTGTCCTCGCCCACAGTGTTTCACGGTTGGTTTGGCATTTGTGGCCTCAGATCACGGGCTCCTTCACTGATAGGTATGTACCCTGCAAGCATGTGGGCCCCACCCTTAGGAACCTGCTGGGCGCTAGAGGCTGGGAGCTGCCAGAGGACAGGCGATGGCCTCAGGAGCTGGTGGACACTGGGGGCAGCTGCTGAGAGTGGGTGCCCTGAAGTACGCTTAAAGGAAGAGGAGCCCAGGTCCCTCCTATTCCCTATGGAGTTTTGAATGCGGCTTCTGGAACACTGTCCCCTCTGGAGCTCCTGAGTTTGTTTTACATGCAGCCAGTTGTAGCCTGGCTCTGAGCTCTGCAGTCACACATATGCAGCGCACACACACTCAGTCCAGAAGTGAACTCTGAATGGGCTGTGCCCGGATGCATACTTCAGCCCACAGGCCCTTCCTGCACATGCTTCAACTGGCATGGGCTGGGGGGTGTGTGGGACAGACCCCCTCAGTGAGCCTGAGCAGCAGGCGGGTCGCTGGCCCTAGTGGAGGGGTGCTGAGGAGGGGGCAGTGGGCTCGGGGGTCCATGGTCTCCACTCAGAAATGCACCCTGAGAAGGGACCCAGCAAAGCGCAAAGGACACCAGCACCTGTCGTGGACACAGGTGACTGCAGATATCCAAAAGGGCCCAGGTTAAGGGGCTGCCTCCCCCCGCCAATCTCCTTCTGATGCTCACCTTGGAGAGGACGCAGGGCCACGCTGGTACCGGCACTGGAGAACCCAGGACCCTAAGTCTCCACCCACACCCCATGGCTGCTTTCATCCTGGTGAGTGTCGGAGACCCTGAAGGGCCAGGCCATGGTCCCAGGCAGAGGCCTGTCCTCAGTGCGCTGGCCCTGGGCCTCTTGTTCCCTCTCTCTGGATGTGTTTGTGTCTTGCACTGGAGGAGAAGCAGCCATGCAGGTCCTGAGCAAGAGTCAGAGCTGGCCTGGTCAGGGAGTCTTCCTCCTGGCCCAGACCCACCTGGGACCAGGAACGTTCTCAGTGCCAAGGGGTTCCACACATTCCTACAAAAACCAATGTGAAACCCAGTCCTCGCAGCTGCCCCTTAGGGCCCCAGGACTCCACGTTCTGAAGGCGGGGAGGGGCAGAGCACATTGCTGCCCCTGGACTCTGCTCAGAGCCCCAGCGTCAGAGTTATGCCCACCCTGGTGGCTCCTGGGTGCGGTTACTGCTTCTGTTTTCCCTGTGGACCACAGCAGGCAGGCCACCCCCTTCCTGGAGTAAGATCACCTGTGTGGACCGTGACGGTGATGTTAGTGTGTGTGTATGTGTGTGTTCTGTGTGCATGTAGGTTCACATGTGTATGTGTACTGTGCAAGTGTGTGGTGTGCACATAGTTAATGGCTTCATCCTGGCCCAGCTCTTGTTGCTGTAGCCATTTGGGGAATGAACCAGCAGGTGGAAGATCTCTCTCTCTCTCTCTCTGCAAATCTGCATCTTAAATAAAAAAAATCTTAAAACCCTAAAACCCTACCATTTTCAGCACTGGGGACGCCTTCAGAGCTCTAGGAGCTCAGGCACTTGATGTTTGGTGGAATCAGGGACAGCGAGGTGGCACAGCTGGGCCTACAGCCAACACTGGCATGGCCTTCGGGTGCCAGCTTGAGTCCCAGCTATTCCCAGCTCCTGTCTTGGGTGCTTGTGAGCCGGGAGAGAGGCTGTGGAGTGGTGCAGGTACTTGGGATTCCTGGCTGCCCCAGGTCTGTCCACGTCTGGACCTCCCCCTCGCACCTCGTCAGCACCAGTAATGCTGTGTCCTTGGTCCCTGGCATCTCTAGGGCCTCTCAGGTGATTCTGGGTCCTTAACATGGGGTCTGAAGCTGCTCTTACCGTTGGCTTCCACATGGCTGCTGTCTGTTGCTTTTGTGGCCACCATGGCTCAGCCATGGCCACACTCCCTGAAGAGTGGTTTAGGGGTGGGGCTTTTGCATCCTCTGACCCCTGCCTTCCCAGGTGTGTTCACGGGGCAGCCAGGACTAGAACAAGTGCCTATGATGATGCCACTCCACCCACCACAGCCAGCACTGATCCCTCACCTCACCTTCCCAACCTGTGTTCAGCTCAGTGGACAGGAGAGGGCAACAGTGTGGGCCTCTCTGGTCAGGTGGCCACTGACAGGAGGAGGTGTCGAGCCAGGCCTGCTTTGTGTCTAGCTCTAGTTTTCAGGGTGGCAGCTCCCACTGATGGGCACCTGACCAGCCACCTCCTAGTGGTCTCCAGGGATTGCCTGTTGGGGGATGTGGGAAGGGAGTTCTGGCCCCCATGGTGGCATCTGCCACTCACCCTGTCACTTGCAGCTCTGTGGGAGATGGGTGAGGGTGCCCCTCTTCTGAGCAGGACCCAGAAGGGAGCTGTAGAGATAGAGGTGCAGGCTGAGTGGTGGAGTTAGGCATGGCTGGCAGGTTTATAAATGAAGACCTGGGGTCCTCATGGACCTAGATTGAGACCAGGACCTCCCCCAGGCCCTGCCTTCCAGTGGGAGTCTGCAGCCCAGCCTGCACACACCATGCTACCCTCCCCTGTCCCCCACCTTTCTTCCCTCCCCTCTCCACCTGCCCCTTCCACAGGTGCTTCAGGTGCCTCAGGCGCACCGGCCCCAAAGGCCATTCTCTCAGGTTCCTCCTGCCCCCAGGGCGTCGTCTTCCTACAGTTTTCCATAGCAGCTGCACTAATTTACGTATTTAACAGCAGTGTGTAGGTGTTCCCCTTTTCCCACTTCCACCTTATCATTGTGACTCTGTCCTTTGGAGCTTAACCATTTTGAAAGGGTTAGCTCATATCATTGTGGTTTGGATGGCATTTCCATGATGGCTTGTGATATGATATTGAGCATTTTTTTCATAGAATTGTTGGCCATTTGTATTTTTTTTTTAATTTTTTTTGACAGAGTGGACAGAGAGAGAGAGAGAAAGGTCTTCCTTTGCCGTTGGTTCACCCTCAATGGCTGCTGTGGCCGGTGCACGGTGGTTGGCACACCGAGCTGATCCAATGCCAGGAGCCAAGTGCTTCTCCTGGTCTCCCATGGGGTGCAGGGCCCAAGGACATGGGCCGTCCTCCGAGACTGCACTCCCGGGCCAAAGCAGAGAGCTGGACTGGAAGAGGAGCAACCGGGACAGAATCCGGCACCCTGACCAGGACTAGAACTGGTGTCTGGTGCTGCAGGTGGAGGATTAGCCTAGTGAGCCGCGGCACCAGCGGCCATTTGTATTTCTCTGGAGAACTCTGTTCAGCTCCTTTGGCCATTTCATATCTGGATTCATTGTTTCATTTTATTTTTTTTAAGTTGCGGATGTATTCTGTACATTAATCCTTTTTCAGATAGGTAGGTAGCTCACAGATATTTTTGCTCATTCTGTTGGAGGACTCTTTATTGATGATTTCCTTTGCTGTCCATAAGCTGTTGACTTTCATATAATCCCATTTGATTAGTTTTGATTTGTTGCTTTGCCCTGAAGGTCTTTTCTAAGAGTCAATCTGTACTTAAGTGTCTTCTAGTACTTACTCTACATTTGTTTCCAAAAGCTTCATAGTCCCTGGTCTTACATTTAATAAAGTCCTTGATCCATTTTGAGTTGATTTTCTTCTTTTCTGTGAGTAATGGATCTAATTTCAATCTCGTACATAAATGCAGTTTTGCCAACACCAGTTTTTGAGGAGATTTTCCTTACAGCAGTGAGTATCTGAGACCTTTTATAAAAATCAGATGTCTCTACATATTGGTATTAATTTTGGGACTTGCATTGTTTTTTTTCCATTGGTCAATGTGTCACATTTTATGCCACTGCTGTGATGTTTTAACTAGTGTTGATTTGTAGTATGCTTTGAATCAGGTGTTGGGAGGCATCCAGGAACTTTTGTTTTGTTTTGTTTTTTGGTACGGAACCCCCGAGCTGTTCTGGATCTTCTGTGATTTGTATGAATTTTAGGCATTTTTTTTTGGTTTTTCCACAAAGAATGTCATTGATATTTTGATAACAATTTAATTGAATTTTTATATTGCATTAGGTAAGGTCGACATTGTTTTTGACAGGCAGAGTGGACAGTGAGAGAGAGAGACAGAGAGAGAAAGGTCTTCCTTTTACCTTTGGTTCACCCCCCAATGGCCGCTGCGGCCGGCACGCTGTGACCGGTGCACCATGCTGATCCGAAGCCAGGAGCCAGGTGCTTCTTCTGGTCTCCATGCGGGTGCAGGGCCCAAGGACTTGGGCCATCCTCCACTGTACTCCTGGGCCACAGCAGAGAGCTGGACAGGAAGAGGAGCTACTGCCACAGAATCTGGCGCTCCGACCGGGACTAGAACCTGGTGTGCCGGCTCCGCAGGTGGAGGATTAGCCAATTGAGCTGTGGTGCCGGCCAAGGTAGACATTTTAATGATGCTCATTCTTCGAATCCATCAAAAAAAAATCATTTCATTATTTCTGTTCTTGGTGATTTCTTTTATCAAGATATGGTAATTTTGATTATAGAGCTTTAATACATCTTTAATGTATTAAACACTGCTGTTTCTACAGTATGTTTATTTGTAACCTGTAACTTCACTTAATTGTTTCACCAGTCCTAGCAGTGTTTTGGGTTACATTGTAGTACATTGTACATTGTAGTACATTGTAGTAATTCCCGATTTTTTTTTTATTTATTGGGTTTCTGTTATTACAGTTTGTTTTTTGTTTATGATTTTACTGATTGGGGTCTTATTCCTGTTTTTTTGTTTGTTTGTTTGTTTTGGAGATTTTCAGCAATTTTGTAAAAAAAATTTTTTGATCAGCTTTTCATTTCAGTGATCTTTTGTAATGTTTTTGCTTCAACTTTGTTTATTCTCAAATTTCCATGATTTCTGTCATCCTAGTAATTTGGAGTTTGATATTGTTGGTTTTCCAGGTTTTGTGATGCATTGAAAAGCTCATTTATTTGATGCCTTTCCAATATCTTGTGGTAGGCACAAGTTGTTATCAAGTGTCCTCTTAACGTTGTATTTGCTGTGTCCCATACGTTTTGCTGTGTTGTGCTGTTATCTTCAGTCATTTCCAGAAATTTCTTGATTTCCATTTTGATTTCTCCTACGACCCACCATTCATTCAGGAGCATGTTGTTTGGTCTCCATGTGTTTGCATATGTTCTGGAGTTTCTTGAGTTGTTGATTTCCCATTTCCTTGAATTTTGGTCATAGAAGATGCATGAAATGATCTCAGTTACTGAGTTTGCTAAGCTTGTTTTATGGCCTATCATATGTTGTGTCCTAGAGAAAGTTCCAGGGGCTGATGAGAAGAATGTGTATTCTGCAAGTGTGGGATGAAAAGTTCTGAGTTAGGACTTCCAGCAAGGCAGTCTGTTCCCAGGGAGAAAGTGATGAGCGACTGAGTCACCTACAGTTGTGACATAAGGGGAGGGGCGAGGAAATGACCAAGAGAAGACAGTGCAGGTGTTCTAATAAGATATGTTTTTTATTTAAGAGATCCAAATTCCATGCATTTCATAAATGCAATTTAGGTACACAGTGATTGTCACCACCCTACCTCTCTGTCCAGAGCGCAACACATCGTGAACTTGGTTGACTCCTGGCAGCAGCCCCAGGACAGACAAGGGCAAGGGTGCTGGGCGTGTATCTGCTGTTAAGTACCCTGACCAGGGGCAGTTTGGCAAAGCGCTGCACCATGCAGGGGTGGCTGGGTGTCAGCCTGGAGGTCTAGAGAGCTCCACACTGCCCTGAGCTTCTGATGGGCTGGATTAGGAGCAACGATGCCCTTGGAGCGCATTTGGTCATGGTGAGCACAGGGCGGTCATGCCAGGCTGGGGCTCAGGTCACTGCCCCTGGTTAATCAAGGCAGTGTGGCCTCTTCCACTGACGCTGTGTATTCTGGGAGGAAGGGGCGGGTGTTAGTTGGATGGCGCTTGCGCAGTAGGCCTCTGGGAGAAGTAGGAGATGTCTGCGGGAGTGGCGTCATGGTAGGCTGGCGGTGTTATTGGCGGCAGCGGCACGGGAGGCTTGGAGAGTGCGAGAGGGATTTGCTGCTTTTGAGATTATGGACAGTGAAATGCCCAGGTCCTGCCTCAAAGGATGCGGGATCCAGGGCTTCCCAGCGGTGTTCTCCCCCCAAATCCACAGGTTTGGAGGCAGTGGGGGTGGCTGGGAGCTCAACTGTGAGGAAGCCGAGACACTGCTGTCTGCCTCCCCTCCCCCTACGGAGGACAAGGATGTGAACCTGTACCCATAGTGGACTAGTGTTCTCTAGTAATTTGATGATACTCAGTTTTAGATTTTGTTCCTTGAAGTATTTTTCGTTGCTTTTTGTATAAGGTGTAAGGTATCAGGCTTCTTTCAGAGTTCTGCATGTGGAGGTCCAGTTTTCTCAGGACTATTTTTTGAAGAAACTGTCCTTTGCACCTGGGATTGATCTTTAGCACTTTTTTTTTCTCTTAATTAGCTTTAATATCAGATTATATTTGATCATCAAATTTCATCTAACATGGTTCCTTGGTTTAATTGTTCTTTACATTTTTTTTATCTTTTATTTAATGAATATAAATTTCCAAAGTACGACTCATGTGTTACAATGGCTTCCCCCCCCATACTGTCCCTCCCACCCACAACCCTCCCCTTTCCCACTCCCTCTCCCCTTCCATTCACATCAAGATTCATTTTCGATTATCTTAATATACAGAAGATCAGCTTAGTATACCTTAAGTAAGTATTTCAACAGTTTGCTCCCACACAGAAACATAAAGTGAAAAATAATAGATGATTTTTTTAAATGATGATGAAATCAGATCAGACCTATTGTCATGTTTAATCCCAGTGAGAGTCAAGTTGGGAATTGATAATTTCTTTCTTTTTTTTTTTTTTTTTTTTTTTTACAGAAGATCGGTTTAGTGTACATTAAGTAAAGATTTCAGTCGTTTGCACCCCCATAGAAACACAAAGTGAAATATACTGTTTGAGTACTCGTTACAGCATTAAGCCTCAGTGTACAGCACGTTAAGGACAGAGATCCTACATGAGGAGTAAGTGCACAGTGACTCCTGTTGTTGACTTTACCAATTGACACTCCTGTTTATGGCATCAGTAATCTCCCTATGCACCAGTCATGAGTTTCCAAGGCTATGGAAGCCCCTTGAGTTCTCCGACTCTTATCTTGTTTAGACACGGTCATAGTCAAAGTGGAGGTTCTCTCCTCCCTTCAGAGAAAGGCACCTCCCTCTTTGAAGACCTGTTCTTTCCACTGGGATCTCACTCACAGAGATCTTTTTGCCAGAGTGTCTTGGCTTTCCATGCCTGAAATACTCTCATGGGCTTTTCAGCCAGATCCGAGTGCCTTTAGGGCTGATTCTGAGGCCAGAGTGCTATTTAGGACATCTGCCATTCTATGAGTCTGCTGAGTATCTCACTTCCCATGTTGGATCACTCTCCCCTTTATTTATTCTATCGGTTGGTGTTAGCAGATACTAGACTTGTTTATGTGCTCCCTTTGACTCTTAGTCCTTTCATTATGATCAATTGTGAACTGAAATTGATCACTTGGAGTAGTGAGATGGCATTGGCACATGCCACCTTGATGGGATTGAATTGGAATCCCCTGGTATGTTTCCAACTCTACCAATTGGGGCAAGTCAGCCCGAGCATGCCCCAAATTATACATCTCTTCCCTCTCTTATTCCCACTCTTATGTTTAACAGGGATCACATTTCAGTTAATTTTCAACACTTAAGAATAACTGTGTGATAATTACAGAATTAAACCAGTCATATTAAGTAGAACAGACAAAAAATATACTATGAGGGATAATGTATTAAGTTGTCCATTAGCAGTCAGGGCTATGCTGATCAAGTCACCATTTCTCATAGTGTCCATTTCACTTCAGGAGGTTTCCTTTTTGGTGTTCAGTCAGTTGTCACCGATCAGGGAGAACATATGGTATTTGTCCCTTTGGGACTGGCTTACTTCAGTCAGCATGATGTGTTCCAGATTCCTCCATTTTGTTGCAAATGACTGGATTTCGTTGTTTCTTACTGCGGTATAGTACTCTAAAGAATACATATCCCATAATTTCTTTATCCAGTCTACCGTTGATGGGCATTTAGGTTGGTTCCAGGTCTTGGCTATTGTGAATTGTGCTGCAATAAACATTAGGGTGCAGACCGCTTTTTTGTTTATCAATTTAAACTCCTTTGGGTAAATTCCAAGGAGTGGGATGGCTGGGTCGAATGGTAGGGTTATATTCAGGTTTCTGAGGAATCTCCAGACTGATTTCCATAGTGGCTTGACCAGTTTGCATTCCCACCAACAGTGGGTTAGTGTCCCTTTTTCCCCACATCCTCGTCAGCATCTGTTGTTGGTAGATTTCTGAATGTGAGCCATTCTAACCGGGGTGAGGTGAAACCTCATTGTGGTTTTGATTTGCATTTCCCTGATTGCTAATGACCTTGAACATTTTTTCATGTGCCTGTTGGCCATTTGGATTTCCTCTTTTGAAAAATGTCTATTGAGGTCCTTGGCCCATCTCTTAAGTGGGTTGTTGGTTTTGTTTTTGTGGAGTTTCTTGATCTCTTTGTAGATTCTGGTTATTAACCCTTTATCTGTTGCATAGTTTGCAAATATTTTTTCCCATTCTGTCGGTTGTCTCTTCACTCTCCTGACTGTTTCTTTTGCAGTACAGAAACTTCTCAATTTGATGCAATCCCAATAGTTGATTTTGGCTTTGACTGTCTGTGCCTCCCGGGTCTTTTCCAGAAATTCTTTGCCTGTGCCAATATCTTGAAGGGTTTCTCCAATGTTCTCTAATAACTTAATGGTGTCAGGACGTAGATTTAGGTCTTTAATCCACGTTGAGTGGATTTTTGTGTAAGGTGTAAGGTAGGGGTCTTGCTTCATGCTTCTGCACGTGGAAATCCAGTTTTCCCAGCACCATTTATTGAATAGACTGTCCTTGCTCCAGGAATTGGTTTTAGATCCTTGGTCAAATATAAGTTGGCTGTAGATGTTTGGGTTGATTTCTGGTGTTTCAATTCTGTTCCATTGGTCTATCCATCTGTTTCTGTACCAGTACCATGCTGTTTTGATTACAACTGCCCTGTAGTATGTCCTGAAGTCTGGTATTGTGATGCCTCCGGCTTTGTTTTTGTTGTACAAGATTGCTTTAGCTATTCGAGGTCTCTTGTGCCTCCATATGAATTTCAGCATCATTTTTTCTAGATCTGCGAAGAATGTCTTTGGTATCTTGATTGGGATTGCATTGAATCTATAAATTGCTTTTGGGAGAATGGACATTTTGATGATGTTGATTCTTCCAATCCATGAGCATGGAAGATTTTTCCATTTTTTGGTATCCTCTTCTATTTCTTTCTTTAAGGTTTTGTAATTTTCATCGTAGAGATCTTTAACGTCCTTGGTTAAGTTTATTCCAAGGTATTTGATTGTTTTTGTAGCTATTGTGAATGGGATTGATCTTAGCAGTTCTTTCTCAGTCATGGCATTGCTTGTGTATACAAAGGCTGTTGATTTTTGTGCATTGATTTTATATCCTGCCACTTTGCCAAACTCCTCTATGAGTTCCAATAGTCTCTTAGTAGAGTTCTTTGGATCCTCTAAGTACAGAATCATATCGTCTGCAAAGAGGGATAGTTTGACTTCTTCCTTCTTGATTTGTATTCCTTTGATTTCTTTTTCTTGTCTGATGGCTCTGGCTAAAACTTCCAGAACTATGTTAAATAGCAGTGGTGAGAGTGGGCATCCCTGCCTGGTGCCAGATTTCAGTGGAAATGCTTCCAACTTTTCCCCATTCAATAGGATGCTGGCTGTGGGTTTTTTATAAATTGCTTTGATTATATTGAGGAATGTTCCTTCTATACCCAATTTGCTTAGAGTTTTCATCATGAAAGGGTGTTGAATTTTATCAAATGCTTTCTCTGCATCTATTGAGATAACCATATGGTTTTTCTTCTGCAGTCTGTTAATGTGGTGAATCACATTGATTGATTTGCGAATGTTGAACCATCCCTGCATACCAGGGATGAATCCCACTTGGTCTGGGTGGATGATTTTCCTGATGTGTTGTTGTATTCTATTGGCCAGAATTTTATTGAGGATTTTTGCATCTATGTTCATCAGGGATATTGGTCTGTAATTTTCTTTCAGTGCTGCATCTTTCTCTGGCTTAGGGATTAAGGTGATGCTGGCTTCATAGAAAGAATTTGGGAGGATTCCCTCTTCTTCGATTGTTCTGAATAGTTTGAGAAGAAATGGGATTAGTTCTTCTTTAAATGTCTGGTAGAATTCAGCAGTGAATCCATCTGGTCCTGGGCTTTTCTTTGTTGGGAGGGCCTTTATTACTGCTTCAATTTCTGTTTCAGTTATGGGTCTATTTAGGTTTTCGATGTCTTCATGGTTCAATTTTGGTAGATTGCATGTGTCCAGGAATCTATCCATTTCTGATAGGTTTTCCTGTTTGCTGGCATACAGGTCCTTGTAGTAATTTCTGATGATTCTTTTTATTTCTGTGGTGTCTGTTGTTACGTTTCCTTTTTCATCTCTGATTTTATTGATTTGGGTCTTTTCTCTTCTTTTTTTAGTTAGTTGGGCCAATGGGGTGTCAATTTTCTTTATTTTTTCAAAAAACCAGCTTCTCGCTTGGCTGATTTTTTGTAATGTTTTTTTGGATTCAATCCTGTTAATTTCTTCTCTGGCTTTAATTATTTCTCTTCTCCTACTAGATTTGGGTTTGGTTTGCTGCAGTTTTTCTAGGTCCTTGAGGTGCGCTGAAAGCTCATTTATTTGGTACCTTTCCAATTTCTTGGTATAGGCACCTATTGCTATAAATTTGCCTCTCAATACTGCTTTTGCTGTATCCCATAAGTTTTGATATGTTGTGTTGTTGTCTTCATTTACTTCCAGAAAGTTTTTGATTTCTCTTTTGGTTTCTTGAATGACCCAGTGTTCATTCAGGAGCATGTTGTTCAGTCTCCATGTGTTTGCATACTTTCTGGGGTTTCCTGAGTTGCTAATTTCCAGCTTCATCCCGCTGTGGTCTGAGAAGCTGCATGGTATGATTCTAATTCTTTTAAATTTGCTGAGACTTGCTTTATGGCCTAGTATGTGGTCAATCCTAGAGAAGGTTCCATGCGCTGCTGAGAAGAATGTGAAGTCTGTAGATGTAGGGTTGAAAGTTCTGTAGATATCTGTTGATCTTTAGCACTTTTTAAAGACAGAGTAATTGTAAATGTGTGCGTTATTTCAGGTGTTTCTTTTCTGTTCCATTGTTCTATATGTCTTTTTTTTTTTTTGCCTGTACCAAGCTGTTTTGATCGTAACTGCCCTGTTCTGTGTCTTACAATCTGTTATTGCGACGCTTTGAGTTTTGTCAATGTTGTGTAAGGTTACTTTCAGTATTTGGATGTTCTGTGTTTTCATATGAATTTCAGCATTGTTTTCTTTCCATCTGGGTAAAATGTTATTTGTCCTTTGGTTGGGATCCCATTGTGTCTCTAAATTGCTTATGGAAGAATGGAAATTTTCATTTTGTCGATTTTACCAATGAACATGGCAGATTTTTCCATTTTTGTGTGTCTTCTTCCATTTCTTTAATGTTTATTAATTTTTATTGTAGACATTTTCATGGATATGAAACTGGACACCGAGTTGACGCTGAAGTTCAGCTGCTGGGTCATCTTCCATTTCTGGAGCCTGCTCAGCTTCCTTGTAAAACCCGGCTGGGCTTTCACCCTGGACAGGAGCAACTGGTTAGTAGACGTGGCTGCGTCCTGTAGATGGCAGCCTTTGGGCCAAGGGGGAGAGAAGGGAAAGGAAAGGACCTCTGTTCCCTAGAGTTGGGCTGGCGAGGCTGAGAGCAAGGTGGACTTCCAAGCTTTGGGAAGGAGGGTCAAGTGGGGGAGCCCTATAGACATGTGGAGACAGAAATGTGGGGGCCTAGCATTCCTAGAATAGAGTGTTGGCCACAGAGACAGAGGTGAATAAGATGTTGGTGAATGCGTTCCCTCGGGCTCTGCAGAGAATTAGGGGCCAAAGAACATGTTAATAAGGGAAGATTGTGTCTCCAGGCTGTGGGAGGGAGACCTGGGAGGAAAACTGCATGTGTTGACTCAGAGTACAAAAGATAAGAAGTCTGCTTTGGAGAGACGTGGTAATAGTTGTTATGTTTTAGAGTTTCAGGCTAAGGACGATGGGATTGCAAGTACTTCATGCAGCGGGAGTGGAGGGTTAGATGCCATGGAAGAACCTGGTTCATGCAAGGTTTGGGGAGCTGGAAACAGGTTATTTCTGTATGTCACCATCCAGTGATAGAAAGGGAAATATAGAAGGATTGTGGGGAGGAAGGCAGGTGACTTTGAGGAGAGTTGTAATAGGGAGGAGCTGGTAGAACTACTTGTAAGAACTAGTGGAGCATCAGAGTGTTAGATCCAGGACAGGGCCTGGGGAGAAACCTTAGTTAAAGTGAGGGAAAGGATATCAGGAGGTGGTCAGAGGGACCTTTCAGAAGGTACTGGGGAATGGGTGCTGAGTTAATCAGGAAATTCGACCAAAGTGTCCCGACTACCAAGAGATGGAGAAGATCTTAGTTGAAATCAGATAAGTGTTGATAGGGGGCTTAGGTACATGGAGAACCTGACATAGCCTGGGAATGAAGTTTGTGGCTTGTATTCAGTTTGTAGAAGTCAGAATTATAGCAGAGGACTTTTCTCTTGGTAAACGTGTTTTTCTTGGGTTTCAAAGGAGTGTCTGTGATGTGCCCACATTTGTTCTAGTTACTTAAGGTACTGCAGAGAGCATCATGTGGGTCCTTGAAAAAGTTTGTGGAAAGAGGGATTTGTAAGGTTGTTTCACTGTGTGTGTGTGTGTGTGTGTGTGTGTGTGTGTATAGTATTCTTACCCATTCAATGATGATGTTAGACTTCATCAATTTCTTGTTTTCGCTGCCGTGAAGCATACTGCAATAAATATTGTGGTGGACGTATCTCTCTGATACAATATGTTCATGTGTTTTGGGTTATAGCCAGTAGAGGGATTGCTCCATATTGTATGGCAAGTCTGTCTGGTTTTTTAAGAAATCTCCATACCGTTTTCCACAGCGTCTGCACTAATTTACATTTTTACCACCAGTGGGTAAGTTTTTCCCTTTTCCCACATCTTCCTCCTCATTGTGACTCTCCGTCCTTTGGGTTTTAGCCAGTATGTACGTGTGAGCTGATATCCCATTGTGGTTTGGATTTGCATTTCCCTGATAGCTTGTGATGTTGCGCATTTTTCCTGTATTTCTTGGCCATCTGTCTATCGATGGGGAACCGTCTGTTGAGCTCCTTTGGCTACTTCATAACTGGATTGGTTGGGTTTTTTATTGGTGTTTTTTTTTAAGTTGCAGATGTATTCCTGATATTAACCCTTTTCATATAGGTTGCTGACAAGTATCCTTTGGTCATTCTTGTGAATGTCTCTTCACTCTATGATGATTTCCTTCGCTGTTCAAAACTTTTAATTTCATTTGATCCCATTTGTTTGGTTTTGCTTTAGCTGCCTGGGCTTTGAGGGTCTTGTCTAAGAGTCATCCCCTATTCCAGTGTCTTGGAGCTTTCTTTGTATTTCCTTCAAAAAGCTTCACAGTCCTGGGTCTTAGATTTAGGTCTCTGATCCATTTTGAGTTGATTTTCATATTTTGTTGGAGTTATGAATCTAATTTCAATCTTCTACACAAATACATCCATTTTTGGCAACACCACTTGTTGAAGAACTCCAATGGATGGTCTGAGACCTTTTGTAAAAATATGGTATTGAACATATTTTGATTAATAGTGGAGCTCGCCTTGTTCTCTTCCATTGGTCTGTGTGTCACTTTTTATGCAAGTGCTATGATATTTTGTTTAGTGTCATTTGTAGAATGCTTTGAATCAGGTGTTGTGAGGTATCCAGGCTAAGTTTGTTTCACTTTTTGCTCAGAAACACCTTATCTATTCTGCATCTTCTGTGATTTTGTTTGAATTATAGGTTTGTGGTATATAATTCTGTAAAAAACGTCATTGGTGTTTTGATGAAAATTTAATTGAATCTTTAGGTAGCATTAGGCAAGGTAGAGATTTTAATTTACTGATTCTTCAAATCCACCAAAAGAGACATCTTTCCACTTTTGTGTCCTTGGTGATTTCTTTCATCAGTGTATGGTGATTTTCATTTAGAGCTCTTTGACTTCTTTGGTTAAATTTTTTCATAAACTTTTTATTTATGTGGTTATTGTCCTTGGGATACTTGTTGATTGCTCTGTCAGTGAGTTCATCATTAATGTATAAACACTGCTGCTTACACACTATGTTTATTCATAACCTGAAACTTCACTTAATTGTTTCACCCGTTCTAGCAGTGTTTTTGGTGGATTGTTTTAGTTTTTTTCTGCTACCATATCATGCCACCTGTAAGCTTTTAGAATTTCACTTTCTCTTTTATAATCTAGGTGCTGTTTATTTCTTTCTTCTCCTTTCTTTCTCTTGTGAAAATTTACTGTACTGCATTCAGTAAGAATTTTAAAAGGGGATATCCTTGTGTTGTTACATGTTTGACAAAAATGCTTTCACTTTTTGCCCATCCAGCATGGCATTGGCTGTTGAGTTGTGATACATAGCCTTTAAGATTTTGATGCCTATTCCTTTTATACCTACTTTGTGGAATTTTTTTTTTTTTATCATGAATGGGATTGGATCTTTCAGGTTATTTCTCTATCTAATGAGATAATAATGTGGGTTTTTTTTAATAAAAACATTTATTTCATTTATTTCTAAGAATTAGAGAGAAGGCCGGCAACGTGTTTCCCTTGGCTAATCCTCCGCCTGTAATGCCGGCATCCCATATGGGCACCAGGTTCTATTCCCAGCTGCTCCTCTTCCAGTCCAGCTCTCTGCTGTGGCCCAGGAGGGCATTGAAGGATGGCCCAAGTGCTTGGGCACCTGCACCCGCATGGGAGAACAGGAGGTGGCAGCTGGCTCCTGGCTTTGGATTGGCGTAGCACTGCCATAGTGGCCATTTGGGAGGTGAACCAACAGAAGGAAAACCTTTGTCTCTGTCTCTCCCTCTCACTGTCTAACTCTGCCTGTCAAAAAAAATCAATAAAATAAAAAAAGAATTAGAAACAGAACAAGTGCAGGTGAACGAGATTGAGAGAGTATGAGAGTGAGAGAGGGAGAGAGGTCTTGCATTTGCCAGTACACTCCCGGAATGACCGTGATGGCCAAACTGAGCCAATATGAAGTCAGGATCCAGGACCTTCTTCTGGGTGTCCCATGTGGCTGCAGGGGCCCAAGGAATTGGGACATTCTCCACCGCTTCCCCAGGCACATTAGGAGGGAGCTGGATTGGAAGTGGGGCAGCCAGAACACACACTGGCACCAACATGGAAAGACAGCACTGCATGCCGTGGCTTTAACGTGCTGTAACACAGCACCAGCCCTGCTTGTCTGACTCCGGGCAGCAGCCCTGGCCACCGGCTAGGCCAGGGATGCTGGGCAGGTATCCTCCATTCAGTACCCTGACTGTGGGCAGTTTGTCAGAGCACTGCACCAATGGCAGTGTCTGGGTGTCAGCCCCGAGGTCTAGAGAGCTCCATACTGCCCTGAGATTCTGGTGGGCTGGATGGGAATGGAGGATGTCCGTGGAGCATTTCTGATTGTGATGAGCACAGGGCCGCAGTGCCATTTAGAAGTGAGACCACATCCCCTGGTTCATGAAGGTAGCTTGGCCTCCTCCACTGACACTGTGTTTCCTGGGAGGAAGGGGGAGGTGTTAGTTGGCTGGCACTTGCGCATTTAAGCTAACAGGACAGAGATGCCCAGGGGCTGCCTCAAAGGAGACGGGATCCCGTGACTTCCCAGCAGCGTTCTCCCCAGAAATCCACAGGTTCGGAGGCAGCTGGGGTGGGCAGCGGCTCAGCCATGAGGAAGCCAAGAAGCGATGTCTGCCTCCCCTCCTCCCTCCCAGAGGACCTGGATGTGAAACTAACCCAGAGTGGACGCTGAAGCTCAGCTGCCAAGTAATCTCCCATTCCCAGAGAGACTGCACAGCTTCCTGCTCAACGCCAGCTGGGCCGTCTTCCTGGAGAGGAGCAACTGGTGAGTAGATGTGGCTGCCCCAGTGGTGGCCATGTCTGGATGCACAAGGGGAAGGGAAGGGAAAGCCCGTTCCCTGGGGTTGGGTGGCCCAGGCTGACAGTGATGTGCCCTTACCCCGTGGCAAGGAGGGTCATGTGGGGCAGCCCCACAGGCATGGGGAGAAATGTAGGGGCCTGGTGGGCTTCAGTAGATTTGAAGAGCATGGAGACAGGGATGGATAGGATGTTGGGGAATGAGTTCCCCCGGGCACTGTAGAGAATTAGGGGCCAAAGAACATGGTAATAGGGGAAGACTTGGGTATCCAGGAATTGGGAGGGAGACCTGGAGGACAAGCGTGTGCTGTTGAGTCAGAGTACAAAACCCAAGAAGTCTGGTTTGGAGAGACGTGTTAATAAAAGTTTGGGTTTTAGATTCTGGCCCTAAGAATGACGGGATGGAGGTATTTAGTGTGATGGTGATTGGATTGTTAGATGCCTGGGGCATGCAAGGTGTTGGGAGCTGAAATCAGGTAATTTCTGTATATTGCCACTCTGTGATATAGACAGGGAAATGGAAGGAGTGTATGGAGGAGGTCTGGTGACTTTCAGTAGAGTTGTAATAGGGAGGAGCTTGTAGGTCTACTAGTAGAACTGGTGGAGTCTCCGAGTGTTAGACCTGGGACAGGGCCTGGGCAACAACCTTAGGAAAAGTGAGGGTAAGAAAATGGTGAGGGGTATAGTGTGGTCTTTCTTAGGGACTGTGGTATGGGTGTACAGTTAATTAGTAAACTTTGACAAAGTTCTCTGGAATACCAGGGATGGGAGAGGCTTATCTGGGAGAAAACTGGATTGGTGTTGTGCTTAGGAAGACAAGAACCTGATCTAGGCTGGACTGAAATTTGAGGCTTTAGGGAAGCTTATAGAAGTCTGAATTTGGGCAGAGGACTCTCTCTTGGTAAAGGTGTATTTCTTGTCTTTCAAAGATGTTTCTGTTATGTGCCAGCATTTGTTCTCATTATTTAATGTAATGCAGGGGCCAACGTGAGGTACTTTGAAAAGTTTGTGGAAAGAAGCAGTTGTGAGTTTGTTGTCTTTCAAGACATTTTGATAAACTGCGCACAGCTTTGTCGTGGTATATGTTTTCCATATCCTTCTAGGCAGCTCTGTGTGAAAGCTTCTGTTTTCATGGAGTGTTTGTTCTGATTGCTGTTTGGGGGCTGGGGATGACTTAGTCCTGCAGGACTTTACCAGGTAGGAGTTCTTGAAATATCTTCCCCTTATGTTGGAATGTATACTTTGTAGTACTTCCTATTCCTCATGTGTTTTTTTATACCATCTCTGATGTTTCCATTTGCTTTTATGAGCCATTATACCCTGTCTTATTTCACGCTGTCACATTTGTTAGGAATGCAAATTCTTCCTTATGTTTTTCTTTTGAAGGCAGTGTTATTTTTGAGTAACACTTATGCAGAATTTATATAGCTTTTATACTCTCACTTTATAGTTTATTTCTACAGAAAGATTTTCAAACTTACGTTTTTATAAAAGTCATGTTTTCCTTGTACAGAATTTTGTGAACATGCACATTTTACATTTTTAATTTTCCTGCAATTTGAGTGCTTACCTATTTTATGTAAATCTCCATCAAAGATTAATACATCCCAGTAGATGTATTTGTTTTTTAGGTTAAAAAAAGTCTTCAATATGTTCTATAGAACAATTATGAATCAACATTCCCTTCTTTCTGCTCTCCTTCCAACGCTGTCTCTC
The DNA here is from genome assembly GCF_051225735.1 of Oryctolagus cuniculus. NCBI lineage: Eukaryota > Metazoa > Chordata > Mammalia > Lagomorpha > Leporidae > Oryctolagus > Oryctolagus cuniculus. Next base: position 33,389,706 of record NC_142885.1, read on the forward strand.
CCAGTGTACCTCTTCCTTCCTTTCTCCATTTGTTCCTCCTTTCCTTACTTTCTTCCATTTTGGACAGTTTCTATATTTGCATTTTAATAAGAAAGTTAAATTCTTTACCAAGTAAGAAGTTCAGATACTAAAAAATGGGGAGGGGGAAATGTTTGGCATCCCCCTATGGGTGATTGTTCAAGTCCCATTTAATCCACTTCTTTTTTTTCAAGACGTATTCATTTATTTGAAAGACAGTGTTGTAGAGAGGCAGAGAGAGTGAGTGAGAGGTCTTCAATCCACTGGTTCACTCCCTGGAAGGTCCAAATGGCCAGAGGTGCACTGATCCGAAGCCAGGAGCCAGGAGCTTCCTCAGGGTCTTCCAGTGCAGGTGTAGGGGCCCAAGGACTTGGGCCATCTTCCACTGCTTTCCCAGGCCATAGCAGAGAGCTGGATCAGAAGTCGACCAGCTGGGGCTTGAAACCAGCACCCATATGGATGCCGGCACTGCAGGAGGCACCCTTACTCATTATGCCACAGCACTGGTTTATACTCCATTTGTGATCCAACTCCATGCTAATGCACCAAAGCAGGAGAGAACAGCCCAAGTGCTTGTGACTTTGCACCCATGTGGGAGACCTGGAAATGTGAACCAGCAGATGGAAGATCTCTCCTTCTTTCTCTCTCTCTGTATGTAACAATGTCTTTGTAATAAACAAAATAGATCTTCCAAAAATAAGGAAAGATTAGAAACCCTCATTTATAGAGAATATAAGTAACAAGTATAATCAGTTGAATGGAAAAATGACCATTTTATTTATACACCCTAAATTTAAAGTAATCACAGATCATTAAAACTATACTAATGTAACATTCTTTTTTCTTTTTAAAATTTTTTAAAATTTACTTTTACTTACTTAAAAGACAGAATTACTGAAAGAGGTGTAGAGATAGAGGGAGAAGTCTTCACTCTGCTGGTTCATTTCCCAAATTGCCACATGGCTAGAAATGAGCCGATCTCAAGTTAAGAACCAGGAGCCTCTTCCAGGTCTCCCACGTGGATGCAGGGGCCCAAGGACTTGGGCCATCTTCTATTGCTTTCTCAGTCCATAGCAGAGAGCTAGATCAGAAGAGGAGCAGCGTGAACTAGAACCTGTGCCCATGTGGTGGGATGCCCACCTTTCAAGCCTGGGCTTTAATACACTGCCACACAGCCCCTGCCCCTTCAATTATTTTTTTTTTTTTGACAGGCAGAGTGGACAGTGAGAGAGAGAGACAGAGAGAAAGGTCTTCCTTTGCCGCTGGTTCACCCTCCAATGGCCGCCGCGGCCGGCGCACCGCGCTGACCCGATGGCAGGAGCCAGGAGCCAGGTGCTTTTCCTGGTCTCCCATGGGGTGCAGGGCCCAAGCACCTGGGCCATCCTCCACTGCACTCCCTGGCCACAGCAGAGGGCTGGCCTGGAAGAGGGGCAACCGGGACAGAATCCGGCGCCCCGACCGGGACTAGAACACGGGGTGCCGGCGCCGCAAGGCGGAGGATTAGCCTAGTGAGCCGCGGCGCCGGCTCCCTTCAATTATTTTTAAAATGAATGAAAAGAGAACATATTTCATGAATTGTGTAGGTACAGTTCTAAGAATAAACCCAGAATTTCCTCTCTTCCCCTTTCCTCTTTTCATCTGTTTGTCATGATATGATTATAATCCATGTAATATTCAGGGTAACCATAATATTCATAGGTAAAAGGTAGAAAGAATAAAGTTCCACCGGAGCAGTATGATGATCTTTTATTTTAGGACATTAAATTAAAAAAAGAAACAATAGTTTTCTTGAGAGGTATTGTTACAGAGAGAGGGAGGCGTAGAGTTAGAGGTCTTCCATAAATATGGGTTCATTCCACAAATGGCTACAATGTCTGGAGGTGAGCCAGTGCAAAGCCAGGAACCAAGAGTTTCTTCTGTCTTTCCCACTATGTTGCAGGGGCCCAAGCCTTTGGGCCATCTTCCATTGCTTTCTCAGGCCATCAGCAAGGAAAAGGATTGGAAGTGGAGTAGCTGGACTTGAACTGGTGCCCAAATGGGATGCCAGCACCACAATGGATGCTTAACCTACTATGCCACAATTCCGGCCCCAGTGTTCTGTTCTTAACCACTGGTTTGTCCAAGTTATCAAACAGTGTTTTCTAGGAGTATATTTGCAGCAATAGTGATACACATTGGCATTTTTTTTGTTTTTGTGTTTTGAATTTTTCAAAAAGTTAACTTCCACATGTAAGGTAATACATGTGGTATTGTTCTTTTTCTGGCTGATTTCTCTAAGGTGAAGTCCTCCAGTAACTCCATTTTTATGCACTTGATAAAATTTCATTATTTTTTAAGTCCTGAATAACATTTGATCATTAATCTATACCATTTTTCCTTAGTAATTCATCTGATGATGGAAATCTTTGTTTAATCTTCATAAATAAATCCTTGTTTATTCCTTGTGGCTGCTGTGAACCATATTGCAATAAACATGGTGGTGGTGGTATCTTTTTTTTTTGGACAGGCAGAGTTAGTAAGAGAGAGACAGAGAGAAAGGTCTTCCTTTCTGTTGGTTCACCCTCCAAATGGCTGCTACAGCTGGTGTGCTGCACCAATCCAAAACGAGGAGCCAGGTGCTTCCTCCTGGTCTCCCATGCAGGTGCAGGGCCCAAGGACCTGGGCCATCCTCCACTGCCTTCCCAGGCCACAGCGGAGAGCTGGACTGGAAGAGGAGCAACCAGGACAGAATCTGGTGCCCCAACTGGGACTAGAACCCGGGGTGCCAGCACCACAGGTAGAGGATTAACCAAGTGAGCCGTGACACCAGCCAATCTCTTTTATTTTTTTATAAGAGGAGAGAGTTTTATCAGTTCTGTTGTCATACTCTCATGCTCACCTTCTCTGCTCCAAGGAGACCAGTTGCAGAGCTCTAGCCCCAATGAGTGTTGTATTCGTCCACACTGCCACAAGAACACACAAAGCATCAGTGCAGTTCACAGTATGAGCCTGGATCCTGCAGCAATGACTCTCACCAGAGAATCAGGGCAACCTGAGCATGTGGAGCAGCCCAGAATGACTGCTCAGGGACCCGGCCACACCCTGCACCCTTCCATGCAGCCACAGTGTTTTCACAGTCCCAGCACACAAGGCTCCCGCAGTCAAAACTGCCCAGACCCCTGTCAGTTCTCCCAGCCAGACTCAGGCGTCTCATCTCAGCCGGTTGCTGGGTACCTGGACACAAGCTGGAACAGCTGATAAATATGTCCAAAGTGGTTCCCGCCATACCTCAGCTAGTTACAGGATACTGATGCAGGGTGGCTCAGGGAGATAGAAACATATGCCCCCCCTTTATTCTTCTAGGTGGCAAGTACACTGTCCCCCACAGGGCTCCAAGCCAAACTCATTCCAGGCTGTTCCCTCAGCTTTATTGCCAGTGGCTCGGGCTACTTCAGTGATCTCAGCTCACTCTCCAAAGCTGGTGTTGATGCTCTTGGCCACTTGGTTACTGAGTTCTGTGTGTCCACACCCTCCACACTGATCCAGTGTCCTCTACTTTGCGTGGAGTGTCCTCTGAAGTTTCTTCCCTTTCCTGATATTGCAATCTCCACTTTTTCCCCCTCTTCTTTAAACTATCTTCTAGACTAGAGCAATAAGCTCCCTCTCTATTCTGCCATCTTGCAGTCTTGCAATCCTGTTGATTTCTTCTCTGATTTTAATTATTTCTTTTCTACTAGGTTTGGGTCTGGTTTGCTGCAGATTTTCTAGATCCTTGAGATGCATTGAAAGCTCATTTATTTGGTGCCTTTCCAGTTTCTTGATGTAGGCACCTATTGCTATAAACTTGCCTCTTAACACTGCTTTTGCTGTATCCCATAAGTTTTGGTATGCTGTGCTTTTATCCTCATTTACTTCCAGAAAATTTTTGATTTCTTTTTCGATTTCTTCTATGACCCATTGTTCATTCAGGAGCATGTTGTTCAATCTCTGTGTGTTTGCATATGCTCTAGGGATTCCTGAGTTGCTAATTTCCAATTTCATTCCTTTATGGTCTGAGAAGCTTGACCCCAATTTAAGAAGCAGAGAGACTCAGAATGATTTTTAACTGTTCACTTCCACTGAACTGTGATCCACTGGGTTATTCCAACTCTGCCAGAAATGGAAGCTGGGAACTAAATCCAGGTCTCCCACTTGCATGGCAGTGATAGATCTCTGTGAGTCGTCATCTGCTGACCCCCAGGGTCTTCACTGGCAGAAAGCTGGATTCAAACTGAGGCTCTGTAATTGTGGGTGTCTCAATAGGTGTTCCAACTACAAGGCAAAATGCCCACACACAACAATGTTTTTAACTGTCAAGGCAGGTTACCTCCAGCCTCCAGCAGTTGGACAGTTACCATGGAAGTGTCCTTACCATTTGCTGCATTCAGCAGCTTCTCTCTTCCTGGTAAGCTTGTGTTTCTCGTAGTGGCGTATATTTCTCATGTTCAGGGATGCTCTTTTCCTTATGACCTCAATTCTTAGGCTAATCTAAGAAGAGAATTGGTGTTTAGTGTGTTGTACTATTTTCTTGTCTGAGAGTCTGAGACCTGGTGTTTGTCTTTACTCTGTTGTCTCCTGCAGCAGCCTGGGCTTAGTCTACATTCTGAGATCAAGAGCTGAGGGAGTGCATCAGAGACAGCATGTTTGTGGGACAGGAGTTAGCCCAAGCAACACCAGGTGACATTAGAGCAAGTGGCACCCAAAGAGGGTGCAGATAGGGATAAGCCGAGTCAGAAACTTCAGGGGACTCTCACATATGCCTGGTCCACTATCCAACTCCTCCAGGGGCATCCTGAGTTGAGCAGTAAGGACTGGGAGAGGAACTTATTCCACAGTGACGTGTGTACCTGTCCAGGGAGCTGCTCTGATGGACCCAGATTAGGTTTACAGGGAGTGGATGCACTGCCTCCTGTAGGATGAGGCTGTGAGCCTGAGGCTCTGACCAGACACAGGAGCCTCAGTTCTGGGGCTGTCCTTGCAGGTGATGCCCTCTAAGGAGAGTTGACTTAGAGAGAGCAGGTGGAACTTGAGGAAGGGATGGGTATGTCTGTTCTTACATTGAATAGTTCTTCCCTAAAGTCAGGTATATCAGGGTAATGGGACCCTTCCTCTGAAGTTTGGTACTAAGGGTATTCTTCCAGGCTTTGAGTTGAGAAAGACTTTACATACAGTACTTTTTAGCTGTGAGAAATATTTGGGATTCAGCTATCAATGTGTCGCTTCAGAAACTCAAGCCCATGAATGGTAGATCCCAGGTTGTTTTGCTAACAATGTGATGTTTCTGATAACACTGGAGGATTCTGTCAGCCCAGAGCCTGGCAGGGTAGGACAAGCACATTGGAGGTCATGACAGTAAGATGAAGAGAGGACTCCTCTTGTACAGATATTCTAGAAAATTACCAGCAACATGAAGCAAATCTGTAAGCACATGTGAATGAGAAAACTGAAAGGGGAAAAGCTGTTATCAAATGATCTCTTAAACAAACATCAGACAGGCAGTGAATATGCGGCATGTTTGAATATAATTGTAGAGCAGTGTATTTTTCTGTTTTTACCATAGCTCCCAAAGAGGAGTTCACTATCTTTGGATGGTGCAGGGCAGAGTTCTCCTTCATGAAGGGATCGTGCTGCATCTGTGCTGAGAGCACAGTACACTTGACAGGACCTTAGGGAAGGAGTCTGTCTGTCAGGGTATTGTCATCACTTTGACTCACTGCTGACACACAGAAATGGATGCTGCCAAGATTGCCCAGAAAACTAATGATAATAATAGCTAATTTTTTTGGTTAAAATATTTTGAAAGAACTCAGAAAGTATTCTGGGGAGTGCAACTGCTCATTATAATTTTGGAAAGGCTGAGTCATCTCACCTGACCGGCTGAGAGTCAGAAAACAGAATATTCAGGATCCTGGTGCTTCTGGTGCAAGAAGTGAAGGCAGCTCCTGTTCAACAGGACTACCATAAGCAATGGGTTAAAATAAGTGAAGTAAAAGGAATTGCTCCAGAAAAAAATGTTACCCATCAGATTTTCTCAGAATATCAAAGATGTTAAAATAATTATCACATAGCAGAGTACTGATAGCAATGCCACATTGCAATGTTAACTCTTGGACAGATATTCTAGAAAATTACCAGCAACATGAAGCAAATCTGTAAGAACATGTGAATGAAAAAACCAAAAGGGGAAAAGCTGTTATCAAATGATCCCTTAAACAAACATCAGACAGGCAGTGAATATGCAGCATGTTTGAATATAATTGTAGAGCAGTGTATTTTTCTCTCCTAAGACTCTAGTCTTTAAATTGGTCACATATCAGTTAATAGGCTCGATTCTCTGTACAGAATACTTTATATCAGATGAATGTGTGTGTGTGTGTGTGTGTGTGCATGTACAAGTGCATTCTGAAGAGGAAAGGAGATCAGAAATAATTGAGAACAAAATATTATCTAAATCAGAATGAAAATTTCCTTCATGTCTCTCCCTTTGTATTTTCAGAAAAGAGTTATTTGCCAAAGAGTGAATATCATGGCATTGACTAATGTTCTGATGAGGGCATAATTTTCTACTCCCAAAACAATGTACCCGGTGGTTTTCAGCAAGGAAATTGCTAAATTTCCCAAAGGAATTCCTTACTGTTGGTAAGACTTCTGAAAATTCACTAGTGAGAATAAATGCCACAAAGTCTAACATCAATACTCTGAACTGAATTTGCTTATGCCATACCTCTAAAAAATAAATTGTATTCTGCTATGTTGCTATGCCCATTCATGAGACATAACTATTTTAAGTAAAGCATCTTGGGGATTCCAGAAGAGCAGGATGGGGAAAGGTTGTACTGCTTTAGGCTAGGGGAAAACAGCAAAAAAAATAGTGGATGAAGTATATTCTTAGGGGAAACTTGGACAGCAAACTACAGGAAGTTCTGAGGAAGGAAGAAGGACACTGTGGATCATGGTGGAAGGCCCACGTGGATGCAAAGCAGCAAGCACAGACACAGCACATGACCCCAGGAGCTGAGAGCGGGAGACTGCATCAGCGTTGGAGAGTGAGGTAAGATCAGTCTGCAGAAACCTGTGGCACTGGTGATCTAGCTGGAGGGAGAGCCTGGTCAACTGCGCTGTCTGTGAATGCGGCCTGGAGTCCTCAGTGGGACAGGGTACCCACTTACCCAGTGGGACAAAGGGGCACATTTCCCTCTCCCCGTTTCCCCACAAACAGGTGGCTGAGAGAGGGCAGGTGGCATTACAGGTGTAAGTAGCAGCTGAGCAGGTCTTGGGCAGATGGTGGGGAGGAGATGCCATTATGAAACGAGGAGGGGCGACGGCCAGTGACTCTTGGTGCACATGTGGGATCAATGGATATTGCCAGAGAACAAAGTCCCTGTTCCCCACTGACCTTGAGTCTGGCTGGGAGGATTGATGGGGGCTGTGCACCCAGGTAGGACTGTGAGGTACTCCCTGGCGCTCAACGTCTCAGAGGCTCAGGGGCTCAAAACCCAAGGTGGAGCAGCCACAGAGAGCTGGTTCTGGGAACATGGCTCTCTCTCCATGGATGGGTGGAGCAGATCTTATGCACGCCATGGCTCAGAGAGCTTCCCCAGGTATCCCAGTTGGATCCAGAGGCCCAAAGACATGGGCCATCTTCTCTGCTTTCCCACGTGGGAGATGTGAATGAAGCTCCTGGTTGCTGAGTTCAGTCTAGCTCAACCATGGCATCCAGGATTCTCCTGGCAAACTTCTCTTTGGGGGAGGGTGTGTGGCACAGCGATGACACCACCTGTTGGGACGCTCCCATCCCATAACAGAGGGCCTGAGTTCAAGTCCCAGCTCTCCTTCCAGTTCCAGTTTCCTGTAATACCCACCCTGGGAGACAACAGGTAGTAGTTCAAGTTGTTGGGTCCTTGCTTCCCGCATGGACCCGGGTTGGATGCCTGGGTCCTGGCTTCTGCCTGGCTCAGCCATGGATGTTGTACCTATTTGGAGGGCTAAACAAGGATGGACGTTCTCCCCATCTGTCTTTTTCTCTTTTGTGTGTCCCTGCCTTTCCAATCAATAAAAAAATTGGGGGCCAGTGTTGTAGCATAGTAGGTTCAGTCACCTTCTGTAATGGCAGCATCCCATATGGGCACTGGTTTGTATCCAGGCTGTTCCACTTCTGATCAGGATTCTCCCGAATGTCCTGGGGAAAGTAGTGGCAGATGGAACAAGTGCTTGGGGCCCTGCCACCCTCTCGGGAGACCGGGAAGTCTCCACTCCTGACTCCTGACTCCTGGCTTTGGCCTGGTCCCATAGTGGTTGATGCAACCACCTGGGAGTAAACCAGTTGGATGGAAGATCTCTCTATGTCACACTGTGTATCTTGGGCTTTTGAATAAGTACCTAATCATAAAAAAATAAAAACATTTGTTTGGCACACTGGTCTTCCACTGTCCCAAAGGGCGTCCAACCTCAGGCCAGCAGGACTGGCGCTTTCCTGCATCCTTGTCTTGTGAAGTTTGCTCTTTTTACTGGCAAGTACTTAAACATGGGTTTCTTGCTATCCCCTCCACATCATGTCCAACAAACCAAGCTGCTGGTTTTCACAGACAGCCCCACACACCCTGGTAGCACTGCAAGGTCAAAGCTGTTAATCATAAGCAGTTTTCAAAGAGAAAAAGACACATAGAATTCTTTTTCTCAAAGAAAAAAACCTGAAACCTAAATATAAAATTTTAAAGGATATTGACCCTCTAGTTTCTGCAGGAAACTGCCATAACACAGGCCCCAGAGCAGTTTGCACATCAGCTCTTTCTGAAATCAAAGTCCCTTAAACTGTCATTTAGAAGACCTTTCCTCATTTCCTTTACAATCCTGGGCACGTTGATGTCAATAAAACCCTTTTCATCTGTATTTTAAGATATGAAGCACACTTTCTTAAATACCCTTAATCCACTTACAAACTAATGCTAAAACACAGTCTTTTTCTCTTATTCTGTGTTTAAGGACTGATCTAATAATATTACTTATGTTATACAAACTGGAATGGATTAGAATCTGTGATCACTGGGTCCAGGCAAATAGGTAATCAATTGGCATTCCCTTACCTCTTCATGATGAACATAAATGTGGAAGTTTTCATAGTGACTTTGCCAACCTATCAGTGCCTACAGAGCAAGCATCAACTGCTGTGGGTGTGACCTACGGAAAGTGGAGTATCATCATCCCATTTAACACTAATTCTGTGTATTATAAAGAGTTATTCATTTCATAGAAATTATTTAACTGGTCAGCATGAATTCCACCTTATTTCTATATTATTTTAATATCTGTAGGATATAATTTTTTATTTATGCTATTTGTTATTTTTGTATTTCCTTGTTAAATTATTCTAGTAAAGTTTTAGAAATTCCGCCTTTTTCCCCATAGACAATAGTTACCATCATTAGTTTTCCTGTGTTCTTTACTTTCAATTTAATTTTGTTCCACTCCACTTCTCTTTCTTTTATTGTTATTGGTTTTATCTACTTTCATTTACTTCCTTAGGGTGTATCATCGATTTAAACATTTTCTAATAATATCATTTTAAACATTAATTTTCCTATAAATTCTGCTATTCCTGCATGCCACAGATTTCAAAAACCCATGTTTTAATTATCATTCAACTCAAAATATGTTTCAGTCCTGAGATTTCTTTTAGATTTGAAGATTTATGTAGAAGTGTATTGCTTAAAATGGTTGGATATTTTAAAAATATTTCCTTCTTACTGATTTCTAATATAGTCCTGTTACATTTGGACTGTTTTACTTTATCTCTTTCAAATTTATTGAGATTTAACTATGACACTGTAAAATACTGTCTAATGAGTCAACGTTTCATGTGTACCTGAAAATAACATGTATTTACATTTCTGCAAATAGAATTCTGTAAATGTTGATTAGGATGAGCTTATTGACAATGATTTTTTTAAAGATTTAATTTATTTATTTGAAAGGCACAGTTACAGAGAGAGGTAGAGAGAGAAAAGAGAGGTCTTCCATCTGCTGCCTCAATCCTCATAGGGCTGGAAGTGCTGGAGCTGAGCCAATCCGAAGCCAGGAGCCAGAAGCTTCTTCTGGGTCTCCCACATGGGTGCAAGGGCCCAAGGATTTGGGCCATCTGCTGCTGCTTTCCCAGGCACATTAACAGGGAGCTGGATCAGAAGTGGAACAGCTGGGACTTGAACCAGTGCGTATGTGGAATGCCAGTGCTGCAAGCTAGGCTTTAACTGCTGCCCCACAGTGCCAGCCATGACAATGATTTTTGAAATGCATGTTTTGTGCTCTTTTTTTCTAATTTCAACATTTACAAAAATTATGTGAGAATCTCCAACTATGATTGGAGATTTATCAGTTTATTTTCTCAGCTACATTTTAATTCAAATATTTTGAATTTACAGTATTATAGTGCTATAGCTCATTGATATATTCACTATTTATCTTTATAGAATAGTGTGCTTTATCTTGAGTTACTTTTTCCCTGGATATTAAGGGCACAGGAGTGATGGGGGGGGGCATCCGCCCCAGGTGAGGATTGCAGGAGTGATGGAGGGCAGATCCACCCCAGGTGAGGGATGCAGGAGTGACGGAGGGCAGATCTGCCCGGGTGAGCGGTGCAGGAGGGACAGAGGGGGCATCCGCCCCAAGTGAGAGGTGCAGGTAAGATGGAGGGCAGATCCGCCCCAGGTGTGGGGTGCAGGAGTGATGGAGGGGGCATCTGCCCCGGGTGAGGGGTGCAGGAGTGATGGAGGGGGCATCCGGCCCAGGTGAGGGTTGCAGGAGTGACAGGGCATCTGGCCCAGGTGAGGGGTACAGGAGTGTCAGAGGGGGTATCTGCCCCGGGTGAGGGGTGCAGCAGTGAGGGAGGGCAGATCCACCCCAGGTGTGGGGTGCAGGCATGATGGAGGGGGCATCTGCCCCAGGTGTGGGGTGCAGGTGTGATGGAGGGGGCATCTGCCCTGGATGAGGGGTGCAGGAGTGATGGAGGGGGCATCTGCCCCGGGTGAGGGGTGCAGGAGTGATGGAGGGGGCATCTGGCCCAGGTGAGGGTTGCAGGAGTGACAGGGCATCTGCCCCAGGTGAGGGGTACAGGAGTGTCAGAGGGGGCATCTGCCCCGGGTGAGGGGTGCAGCAGTGAGGGAGGGCAGATCCACCCCAGGTGAGGGGTGCAGGAGTGAGGGAGGGGGCATCTGCCCCAGATGAGGGGTGCAGGAGTGAGGGAGGGGACATCTGCCCCAGGTGAGGTGTGCAGGAGTGAGGGAGGGGGCATCTGCCCCAGGTGAGGGGTGCAGGAATGACGGAGGGGGCATCTGTCCCGGATGAGGGGTGCAGGAGTGATGGAGGGGACATCCACCCCGGGTGAGGGGGTGCAGGTGTGAGAGGGCAGATCCGCCACAGATTCCCCAGCTCAGCACTGTCCTGCGGGGAGCCCAAGCGGTCCCGGGCACTGAATGGCTTCCTGTGCAGTACGGGGCTTGGGTGGGATCTCTCGGTGTAAAACTCGGGGCTGTTTCCCCTGCAGGTTCAAGGGCTCGGACTCCTGGCCCTCCCAGGCCGCGCTCCCATGCTTGCACCGACGCCTGACTTCCGCCAGACTCAACTGCACCTGGGTGAGAGCACCTGGGTCGTGGGGTCCCAGGGTTATCACTAGCAGGGGTGTGGCAGGAATGTGTGCCTCTGAGCGCGCACCCTGGCCCCACACCACCCCAAGCCCTGCTCTGGTTCCCAGCAACACCGGGCCGCTCCCAGGGTCACGTGACCTCTCCCCCCCAGCCTCCGCAGCCTGTGGCCGCCTGCCTGGTGCCTGCATACATGTGTGTGCACGCGTGTGCGGAGCGCCTGTAGTCCCCACACACACACTGTGTGCGCCCCGTCCCTGGGGCACCGCCCTGTGTATGCGGACCCAGCATGTGGGCCTGGCTAGTCTTAATAAGGGCCATAGCCGGCAGCAGGCACGGCGCTCAGTGGACAGCGGATGGCGGGGACATGGTGGCTGTGCTGCTTGTGCTGCTGGGGCTCGCACAGCTGCGCGCCAGGGGCACCTCTGCAGCAGGTGGGCACTGCTCCGGGACTGTGGATGGGGCTACGAACCAGGGCAGGGGACTACGAGCTGCTGCCGCCGCGCTGGGGGTCCTGGGCCAGGGCTCACATCAGGAGGCTGGCCACCCTGCAGGGCAGGGCCCTGGGTCTCGGAGGTCCCGCGGGTGGGGCTGCCATGCCCCTCCAAGATGCATGCAGCCGGGGCTGACCCCCGCGTGGGACCCTGCTCATGGCCCTCGGCTGCAGACCGCGGCTGCTGCCCGGGGCAGGCTGGTCCTTGGGATTATCATTCTTGCGGGGATTTGACCCCGCGTTTGCTGGGTCTGCGGGGGCATGCGGGCTCTCTCCTCCTCTGCCTTTTGGGGGTGGGTCTCCCAAGGTCACCACGAGGTCACCCAGGCCACTGCAGGGAGCCCCTCCTGGAGCCCCAGGGCCCAGCCTTGAGCTCCCGGGCCGCTGCTGACCCACTTTGGAGGCTTCCTCTTCCCGGTCCCCAGCCTCGACCGAGTATGGGGGACGCGGGGCACCCCCAGGCGGCGCTGGGTTCCTTGCAGGGCCCCAGTGGAGCGGGCTCTGGCCCTTCACTGGCTTAGTCCACTGTACCTCAGGCTCAGGAGCTGTGCGGAGCGGTGGCGTGCATGGGCGTGCGGTGCATGGTGGGGTGTTGCTTCCGACTTGGCTCCTGGGTGCCTTATATGGGTGTTCGGGTCTTGCCCGTGCATGCTTCTGTTCCCTGTGCGGGTCCTGGCCATGCTGGGTTGGCCACTTCCTGCTCCCTCTCGGGTCGGGGCCTGGCCAGCTCAGTTCTCCAGATACACAGCCGTGGTCCCCCGCGGGGGTTAGCCCAGGAGGGCTGCACTCTGGCCCGCCCCAAGCAAACCCTTAATCTCTGGCCTCTGGGGGAGCCTTGGCTTGGGGTGGGGTGGCAGAGGCTAAGACCCCAGCGGGTGGGACCCTCCGGAGCTGCAGCCCCGCCTTAGGGTGGGCTTGTATATAGAGGCGGCGCCTGGCCCCCTGCCCTCCTGGTCACTCTAATGAAGGTCACTGGAACCTGGGTTGCAGATCACGTGGGCGGAGTTGAGCTGTGGCTTTTCTGAGTCTGTGGTCCAGGGTCAGACCCTGGTGGCTGGATGTGGCGTGGACTGGAGCAACCAGGGCCCTCACCCCAGGGATCTGGGCCACCGGTGTCCCCTTGGCGTCCAGCTGCTCTCGTCTGAGGCCATGTCTGTCCCTTGAGGAGTGCCAGGTGGTGCAAACCTGGGGAGGGGCAGCCTGGTTCTCCACAAGGCGTCCACACATGGGTCCTTGGACACCGGGGCTGGGGCAGCTACGGCCAGGCTAGTACAGCGTCTCCTGGCACTGGTGGGTGGCCAGGGTGTTGGGGGACACCTCCAGCTTCACTTCTGGCCTGAGCTCTGCCTAGGGTGTGGGGTTTGCAGCTAGGAAGGGACCCTTTGCTCGGGGTCACCACAAATCCTGGGCTGCTCCTGTGACCTCCAGGTGGGCTAAAGAGGCAGGTGCCTGGTTCCTAGGGAGCTGCACTCTGCACAGGAGCCCTAGAGCTTCAGGACCCTGCCCCCAGGGGAGGGTGTTTATGGACGGGAGCCCCTGCCTGACCCTGTCTGCCTTGGCCGTGTCCAGGATACTCTGTTGTGTTCAAAGAAAGGGGGCAGTGCTGTGGCTCTCTTGGTTGACCCTCCGCCTGCGGTGCCGGCATCCTATGTGGGCACTGGGTTCTAGTCCCGGTTGCTCCTCTTCTAGTCCAGCTCTCTGCTGTGGCCCTGGAAGGCAGTAGAGGATAGCCCAGTTGCTTGGGCCCTGTACCCTCATGGGAGACCAGGAGGAAGCACCTGGCTCCTGGCTCAGATCGGCGCAGTGCCAGCTGTAGCAGCGATTTGGGGAGTGAACCAATGGAAGGAAGACCCTTCTCTCTCTCTCTCTCTCTCTCTGTGTGTGTGTGTGTGTGTGTGTGTGTGTGTGTGTGTCTGTCTGTCTCTCTCTTTCATTGTCTGTCAAAAAAAAAAAAAAAAAAAAAAAGCTGGGGTCCAGCCACTGATGATGGCCTGATTGCCTGGGCCAAATAAAAAGCTGCAGGTGGCCAGAGGTGAGGGCCCTGCGCCCCTCATTGTTCTCACAGCTGCCTTGGGTCACAGACCCAGCGCCCATCCTGTGACCTTAGGTGAGGGTCCTGCACCCCTCACTGTCCCCACAGATGCCTTGTTTGCAGAGCCCAGTGCCCGTCTTATGACCTTAGGGGGTCAACCCTAGCTGGACATGCGTGTGCTCCCCCTGCTTGCGTTCTGCAGGGGCGGCCTGCTCCTCCTGTTCTGCCGTGGGGGCCTCACACTCTCGCCCTCTCCCCATAGCTGGCTTTGTGAGGCCTCCACTGTCGCAGGAGGGGCGGGTGGGGGCCAGTGTGGAGCTGCATTGTGAGGCCGTGGGCCACCTGGTCCCTGAGATCCAGTGGTGGTTTGAAGGGGATGGCCCCAGCGACTGCAGCTCCTAGCTCTGGGATGGCACCCAGCAGGGCCACGTGCACATCCATGCTGCCTACTGCGAGCACGCGGCCAGCACGATGTCCATCGCCCAGCTCAGTGCTGAGGCACCTATGAGTGCCAGGCCAGAAACGACCCTGACCGCAACCACCTGACCCAGCCGCCCAGGCTCAAGTGGGTCCGTGCCCAGGCCGGCCTGGCAGTCCTGGGATGAGAGTGGCAGAGCCCTGCTTCAGTGTCCCTCTTGTGCCATCAGCTCCCACCCAGTAGAGCCCAGGCCCTCTCCTGCCTGGTTCCGTCCCTCCCACCCCACCCAAGCAGTCTCTGGCCATCGCCCATGTCCTGTCCATCCAACCGTCCATCGCCCTGACCCATTCCATCCGTGCTCCCTCCCTCCGTGGGTGCCTGTTTGGCCTTGTCCTTATCGGTGGGGCTGGGTCTGCTCCCTGGGTCAGCCCAGGCTCAAGGTTCTCTGGACCTCCCATGGAAGTGTGCTCAGCTGACCGTGAGACCACTGTGTTGGAGCCTGGGGTAGAGCCTGTGCTGGGCGGGTGGGGTGGGTGTGGGTGTGCTGTGGAGCTCCTGAGGGGCAGCCCCTCCCAACAAAGGGGGTTCCTGGAGGGCTGGGGCCTGGGGAGCGACGGCCGGGCTGCATGCGTGCTCCTAGCCGGGAGCTCCAGGTTTGTGCTGGCGCCGACCCCCACGAGCTGATGCCTGGGCCACACCCCCTTGCACGAGGGCCCCTCAGAAGGCACCCTCTGAACCAGGCCTTGGGGTGGTGGGGGTGGGCTGTGGGGAGCCAACCCCTCCTCTCCTGCCCCTTGCTGACCTCTCATGTGGCCTCCCAGCGGGCACTGGCACGACTTCCGTGCAGAGCGGGGAGTCCTGGGTGCGGCTCACCTGTACCTTCAACAACAGCGCCACGGGAGTCACCAGGCACCACTGGCTGAAACGGGGGCAAGCTGCTGAAGGAGGACAACCTGCAGGACCTGAGCACCGAGTTGAGTGAGTGCCGGCTGTGCCGAGGCGGTGGACCAGGTCTGCTCAGGGCTGTGGGCCAGTGGGCCAGCGTCTCAGCCCTGATCCTGCTCCCAGGGGGCCCAGGACCTGGACCTCTGTCAAACACACAAGGTGCGACAAGGCCTCAGGACTCTGCTAAGGCCAGGTCCTATCCAGAGTACCTGCTGGCCCCTCTCCTGCATGGCATGTTCAGTTGGTGGTCAGTGACAGGGCAGCACCCACCTTGCTGTGTGTCCTGCCTCTGTGGCTCCAGGCTCAGGTGTGTAACCTGCATCTGCAGCCTAAGTGGATGGGGCAGGTGTTCTCATTGGTGGCCCGGCTGGGGGCACAGGTTGTGGTGTCAAGAACCTGGTGACCTCTGGGCCTCTGCTGTGGGCATGGCGGGCCCTTGAGCTGGCTGTGTCCACCTCTCCTGGTACCCAGATGCACCTCAGGGCTCTGGCAGCTGGCCTACCCGGCACATCCCCATGGTGGACATATAGAGCCCACTTCGGCTGGAGCATACCTCTGCTGGGTGGGCCATGGCACTGCCAATCCCACCACTGAGAGCCTCCAGGGAGACAGCTGCCATGTGGCCAGCACAGAGTCCCCAGGGTGTGGGGCAGTCCGGCAGGGCACGGGATGGCACGCCAGCCCACACATCCTCTGCACCCGGCCGGCATCTGCAGGTGCAGGGACCTCTTGAACTTCTACCCTTGGAAACAGACCCCAGCAGGTAACACCTTGGTGGCCCAGCAGGACCACAGGTGGCGGGGGTGGGGGGGTGGGGGTAGGCTCCAACCTGCTGAGTGGCAGACTCCTCACTGCCCCTTCCTCACCCATTCTGTGGGAGCCAGGGGAGGAGGCCAAGATCACTGGGGTCCCTGGCTTCAGCCCCAGAGGCTGGGAAGAGGGGGAGACCCAGGGGCTGAGCCCTGTGGCCCTGGCACCCCGTCAAGGTCCTCGCTGGGCTCCAGCGCACTGTTGCGGGGGTAGGGGGGTCTCCAGAGCCCGTGATAACCACGACCACCACCGTCTTCGTGCTGGACTCTTCCTCGGTTCCCCACTGCGCAGGTCCTGGGGAGGGGGAGACCCACGGGTCCCCCAGTGGCCTGCCCTCCCCGCATACCTCAGGAGTCTGTGCCCAGAGCACAACTGATGGCCGCGATGAACGCACTTTTGTGGCGGAAATTTGCTGGCCGAGCCATAACCTTGTGCTTGTCCTTCGCTCGGCGGTGCGGGCCTCAATTTCCCCTCGGCTGCCTCCGGGGGCCCAGGGCTGCATAACCTTGGGCGTCCGACCCAGCGGCCTCAGTTTCCTCCTCAGAGCGCGGCGCGCGGGCAGGGGGTGTAGGCAGAGGCGGGGCGACCGCCCCCAACCTCAGCCCCGCCATCGAGACTCCGCCTCCCTCCCTCAGGCTCGGGCCGGTGGTGGTGGCGGCAGCGGCTGCTCCGCTCCACACTGCCCGGTGCCGCCTCGCTATGGACGCGCGCGGGGGCGGCGGGCGGCCCGGGGAGAGTCCGGGCGAGACCCCAGCACCGCCTCCGCCGCAGCCCGCGCCCCCCCCCCCCCAGCAGCAGTCTCCGCTGCCCGCGCCGCCCCCTTGACCCCGCGCCCCTAGCGGAGCCTGCCCGGCCCGGCCCGAGGCCAAGGGCCCCAGGGCAGCTCACGAGGGCGGCTCACGTGCCCGGTTCCGTAGCCGCGACAGCTGGTGCGGCGGCCTGGGCACCCCCGGCGCGGCTAGTGCGGCCAAGGGCAGCCCGAATGGCGAGTGCGGGCGGGCGCGGCGAGCCGCAGTACAACCCCGCGGGCCCCGAGGGCCCATCGCGAGGCCCCAAGGTGGTGGTCTCGTGCAGCGGGGTGACCGCTGGCGCGGGGCCGGCGGAGGAGGCAGCGAGGAGGCGGGGGGGGGGGGGCGGGCAGGGGAACCGCGCGGCAGCCAGGTCAGCTTCATGCAGCGCCAACTGGGCGCGCTCCTGCAGCCTGGTGTCAAATTCTCGCTGTGCATGTTCCACAGCCAGAAAGTGGTGGACTGCGAACAAGAGCTGCGCTGACTGGTGGGCCTCCTTCTATAGGGGAAGGTCCTGGCCCCAGCTCTGCCCACCCTGCAGCTCTACGTGGGCCTCTTCCAGTCCACAGCACATATGTGCCACGCTGCTGAAAGACAGGGGGCAGGGGCCACATCCTCCAGTCTCCCACGGTGGCTGCTGGGTGGCCATGGCAGGGGTCAGTCACCAGCCTCTCCTAGGGAGTGTGGAAGGAGGGATCAGGGTGGCTGGGGGCCCTGCTCCCCTGTTTCTTCCCCAACTCCCTGCTCGGGAAACTTGCCCTACTGTGACCTAGGGGTCCCTGCTCAGCTTCCTGCTGCCCAGCCTCTGACCCTCACCCCACATCCAGCCATCCCAGGGCACCTGAGCCACAGCCCTGCGCCCCCCCACCCCTGCTTGTGGTGCCCCAGGATGGTCTCATCGCTGCTGCTGCCCCAGGCTTCTCTGGCCAGTGAGTGTCCCTGGCAGGGGAGGTGGCATCTCTGTCTCTTAATCTGTGACACCTGCTGTGCAGCCCCAGCTCAGACCCTAATCCCTCTAATCCCTCCAGGATTTACTCCCTGATTCCTGGCTGCCTCCCGCACCACTCCAACCTCACACCCCGCGGGGAGGACCTGGTCTCCATGCTGGGGTCTCAGCAGGAGCTGAGGACCCCTGGGGCTGAGCAGCAGAGCTGCGAGCTGACCCCTCACGGCCTGATGCACCTCAATTTCCCCTCCATCACCCGAGCTGGTGTCTGATCAGCCAGCTGCCATGGGGCCAGATGACCTTTGGGGTCAGGGAGCTCCCAAGGCCAGATGGTGACCCAGGGGCCTGAGCAGGAAAGTGGCTGGTCTAGGCTACACAGTGGGGGTTGAAGTGAGGGCTGGGTCTTCCCAACATCGCAGGTGCTTCCCCATGGCCCTGTCTCTGGGACCAGAAGCTTCTGCCCCCACCCCCGCAGTGCCCAGGTCACTGGTGGGCAGTGGCCAGCCCGGGCCAGCCTGAGTTGGGCCCTGGCCAGCCTCTGGCTCTCGCAGACAGAGCTGCTGTGCATGCCTGGGTATAAATTGCTTTTCAATGATTTTGTCTTTCTTTTGGGTGATTTCCTCAGGATCCGACCCTGAGGTAGTTGCCAGGCACCACTTGGGCCGTGCTGGGGGAGGGGCGGGGCCTGTGGGAGCTCCTGCCCAGGACAACATCCGGGCCTTCCTCTGCCTGCATTGAGCTAGGGCGGTGGGTTCAGGCCCAGCCCTGCTCATGGATGCCTGCTCAGCCATGGGACGGCTGCCCTGGGCGGCCTCTGCCCCACCCCCAAGCTCCCATGAAGCTCCTCAGCCTCCCCATCAGTGCTACCATGAAGCCCCCGACCCTCTTCCCCCAACCCCAAATCCTGTGTGGAGCCCCTGACCCTCTCCACCCCCCCCCCCGGTGCTCCCAGAGAGTCCCTGACCCTCCCCCCCAGCAGTGCTCCCGGAGAGTCCCTGATCCCCCCACCAGTGCTCTCGGAGAGTCCCTGACCCCTACCACCAGTGCTCCGGGAGAGTCCCTGACCCCCCCACCAGTGCTCCCGGAGAGTCCCTGACCCCCCCCCCACCAGTGCTCCGGGAGAGTCCCTGACCCCCCCACCAGTGCTCTCGGAGAGTCCCTGATCCCCCCATCAGTACTCCCGGAGAGTCCCTGACCCCCCCCACCAGGGCTCTGGGAGAGTCTCTGAGCCCCCACCACCAGTGTTCCCATGAAGCTCCACACCCTCTGTCTCTCCCTCGGTTCTAGGCCCGCAAACCACTGCATGGTTTGAAAACGACTCGGTTGCCAACTTAGTTTGCTTTACTTAAAAACTATTTGACCGAAACGGAGAGGCAGACAGGTGTTCCCCAGAGGCTGGGACCTGCAGAGAGGGAGGATGCGGGCGTCCCAGGCTCTTTGCAACCGGACAAGCAGCTTGGGGCAGGGCATGGAAGGCAGGGCCAGTGGGAGCGGGCCCTGGAAGTAGGTGGGGCCACTGGGGCGGGCTTTGGAGGGGTGGGGCTGGGGTGGGGCCTAACCTGAGTCTGTGTCCCTGGCTTCCTGGCGTTCGGGCCCAGTGGGGGAAGCCAGACCGGCTCGACTTGGACCTCAGACGCTGGGAGCCTTCTGCCCTCCTGGGTGCCCGGTGGGCGTCTTTTTATGTGGGAAAGACTGACACTGCACACTGACCCAGGGCCGTGGGGCTGTAACTACTCCGAGACGGGCTGGGCGGGTGGGGGCGGTTGCGATGGAGGCGAGGGTCCCTCGGTGCCGGACGGCGGGGAGTTTGCAGGGGGCCAGGCGGCCAGGCCAGCAGGCTGCAGCGGGGGAGTGGGGGCCCGGCACAGAGGGCTGGCAGCCTGGCCGGTGCTGGGCCGAGATGGCTCTCTGGAGACGTCTCCCTGTGCAGGGAAGCCTTGTGCGCAGGGGCTCCCGCGGGCCCAGGTGTGCTGGCCTTCGAGGGCAGGTGTTCAGCGTACGGCCCCCCAGCAAGAGGCGTGTGAGAGGAGCAGCCTGGGCCGCAGGTGGAGCTCAGACCCATGGTGCTCCTCCTCTTGCGGCCCTGTCTCCTTGCTGTTTGTAGCTTCTTTCTTTTTAATTTCTCAGGCTTTGTTTTTTAAAAAGTTTTACCTGTTTTCACTTTACTTGAAAGGCAGAGAAAGGGAGACCACCTCATCCCTTGGTTCACTCCTGAAATGCCTCCAACAGCCAGCCCCGTGCCACATGCCCGCCCCGTGGATTTTTTTAAAAAGATTTATTTATTTGAAAGAGTTACACACAGAGAGAAGGAGAGGCAGAGTGAGAGAGAGAGAGAGGTCTTCCATCCACTGGTTCACTCCCCAGTTGACCACAATGGCCAGAGCTGTCTCAATCCAAAGCCAGGAACCTGAAGCTTCTTCAAGGTCTCCCATGTGGGTGCCGGGACCCAAAGACTTGGGCCATCTTCTACTACTATCCCAGGCCATAGCAGAGAGCTGGATCAGAAGTGGAGCAGCCAGGATTTGAACCGGTGCCCAAATGGGATGCTGGCACTGCAGGCGGCGGTGGCTTTACCCGCTAAGCCACAGCACCAGCCCCTTCATGGCCTGTCTTGATTACTCGGGGCCCCAGTGGGAAGGACGTGGTCAGGATGTGGTGAGGCCCCGGAGCAGCAGGATGGTAGACATGGGGGCCGTGACACAGCCGTGGGTTCCTTGACCTGGGCAGGACACTCGTGTGAACAGAACCTGGCCTGTGAACCTGTGCAGAAACTGAAAACCCAAAGCTGTGGAAGCGGAGCCCCAGGAGTTTAGGCAGATGATGCTGGGGGGGCAGCACCCGGGAGGGGCTGGCAGGCCGCCAGGCACCCACTCTTCCCATGCTTACTGTCCACTGTGTTGTTGGCAGACACCGGGGCCCCTGGGGTTGAACCCTGAACCCCAAGCCACCAGCCGGAGGGAAGCTTCTCCCAGCCAGGCAGCCTGTCAGGTGCTGTCCCTTGTGAGCACGTCCCTGGTACGTAGGCTCCTGTCCTGGCCCCGTGCCCAGTGCTCCAGGATGCTGTCAGTGGAGTGACCGCCCCGGCTCTGGGAGGACACTTGGTGTCCCCCCTGGGGGGTTGATGGTGTTTTCCCCATCGCCGACGGACCTGTGCTCGTCCCTGCCAGGTGCTTTCTCCCAGCCTGCCATCTGCCCGGGGAGGCGGGGCCTCTTCTGTCCCCAGGTGGAGTCCTGGGGTGGACCTTGGGCTGTCGGGATACTGCCCATCGTTCCTGTCCCTGCGGCTGCCGGAGCCAATGCCAAGTCCCATGGGCCTCAGCCTCTCACCTTTCTCCACACCCTGGACAGGCACCTCGGCCCTGACTCCAGACGGGCTGGGTCCATCTGCACCAGCGCCTTCTGAGCCAGTGCCCAGGGCCCTCCCCACCCCTACTCCTGGGGGCAGCTGTCCTTCAGGCCTTGTGATATTCTGTGTGCAGAGTGCCCTTGGCCTTGGTGAGGTCCAGAGGTGGTTAGCGCTGGGGGGGAGGGTTGCAGCCCCCACCCTTGATGTTGTCCTGGGGTGGTCAGCACCGGCAGGGGAGCAGAGGCACCGCCTTGGTGAGGTCCAGACGTGGTCAGCACTGCGGGGGCGGGGGACTCCCCATCCTTGGTTGTCCAGGCACGCAGGCCTGGGCCTTCCTCCGCAGGTTTTACAGGACTTCACCATGCTGCTGCTCATGGTGGGCAACCTGATCAACATCCCTAGGGCATCACCTTCTTCAGGAGGAGACCACTGCCCCCTGGATCGTCTTCAACGTGGTCTCTGACACCTTCTTCCTCCTTGACCTGGTGCTCAACTTCCGCACGGGCATCGTGGTGGAGGACAACACGGAGATCATCCTGGACCCTGAAAAGATCAAGTGCAGGTACCTGCACACGTGGTTCTTGATGGTCTTCGTGTCCTCCATCCCCGTGGACTACATCTTCCTCATCGTGGAGAAGGGCATCGACTCTGAGGTCTACAAGATGGCGTGCACCCTGCACATCATGAGCTTCACCAAGATCCTCAGCCTGCTGCACCTGCTGTGGCTGTCACGGCTACATCCACCAGTGTGGGGAAGAGGGGCGGGGCGGGGCCTCGGGGCGTGGCCTTGCAGCACCAGTGGGAGGAGGGGCTGGGCGGGGCCTCTTGGTGGTGGGGCGTGTACTCAAACCAGTGGAAAGAGGTTTGCGGCAGGGTCTGTGCAGCACCAGTGGGAGGTGTGGGGAGGGGCCTCAGGGGTGGAGCCTCGTGAAGGCGGGGCCTATGCACGCACTAGTGGGAGGTGGGGGCGGGGCCTGTGCACACACCAGTGGGAGGAGGTGAGGGTGGGGCTCTGATTGGGCAGGGGTATGAGGGGCACACTGGCAGGGGTGGAAGGAGGCAGTGGTGGCCCCAGCTGCAGAGGCAGGCTTCTGGCTGTAGGGATGGAGCCATGAGGGCCTCCAGCCAGGGTCTTGACCTTGATGGGGACCAGGGTGAGGCAGGGCCAGGGTGTTGGGGAAGCTGAGGTTAGAAGGGGGACCAGGGACAGTCCCCTCGCCCTGTAGTCCCGCCTCCAGCCCTGGACCCAAAGGGACCCCACTCCCACCATGCCTCGCAGGACTGGGAGTCCAGGGCACCAGGGTGGCCTGGGAGGTGGCGGGGCGGGACCACATGTGAGGCCTGCGGCGCCCCGGCACCTCTCGTCCAGTTCCTGCTTCGGGATGATGGCTTCCCCGGGGCTGACCCCAATGAGGTGCTAAGGATCTCTGAGAGCAGCCGCGGCCTGAACCTCCAGTGCTGTGGGAGATGGCTCGGCGGGGGGCGGGCTGGGGCGGGGCGGCGTAGCGCCCCCTGGCAGCCCGCGTCTGCGCCCCCGGGCCCCCATGCCAACCCTTCGGATCCCGTCTACAAGGCGCTGTCCACACCTAGCGTGCTTCCCGTCATCAGTGCCCGCAGCCCCTCAGTGAGCAGCGAGTGCTACATGCGCCTGTAGGAGCGCGGCTCCCACCCGGAGCCCTTCTTCCCCAATGATTGGGACCTTCTGGACCCAGGCGTGCCTGCCCCGCATGCCCCTCAGGCCCCTCCCGTGGTCCCCCAGCTAGTGGCCTTCCCCTTCTTCCGGTGCCTCAGCCCTTCCCGGCGGCCCAGTCCTCCGCATCAGGCAGCTTCCTGCTGAGCAGCTGAGTTCCCAGGGGCTGGGGCGCGGGGAAGACGTTGGCGGGAGACTTTGCCGAAGTGCTGGGGGAGTGAGGAGGAGGAGGGCAGCTCTCCCGCGAGGACAGCAGCACCCTTGCGGGGAAGCCCCAGCCGCGAGGGCCCCTGCCGTGTCCCTGTGCAGCCACAAGGGGGCCTCCTGCTCCTGCCTGCCGCTGGAGCCTCATTAAGTTGTGGGCGGTTGGCCATTGGCAGTTGGAGGGGACACCCTGCAGTTGGCTGTCCCCACCCCCTACCGAGGACGACTCCTCCCTGCGGGCAGAACAGGGCTCCCTGGCCAACCTCCCCCAGCCTCGAGGGCCCGTGCAGTGCCCCCTGTGCAGCCGCAAGGGGGCCTGCTCCTGCCAGCCGCTGGAGCCTCATTAAGTTGTGGGCGGTTGGCGGTTGGCAGTTGGAGGGGGCACCCTGCAGTTGGCTGTCCCCACCCTGCACCGAGGACGACTCCTCCCTGTGGGCAGAACAGGGCTCCCTGGCCAACCTCCCCCAGCCCCCCTGTGTTTCTGGACCTGCTCATGAAAGCAGCAGCCCCCAGTACCCCGAGCGGGGGCCACCTCCCACTCCTCGGCCATCCCCCCCCGCCGCCGCCACCGCTACCACCTTCCCAGGCACCCGCGGACCTGGCTGCGTCCCCCGAACCCCCCACCCCATGGCCAATCCCAGCTCAGGCCCGTTCTCTCGGGTTCCCAAGCCAGGGGACAGCGGCTACGAGACCAAGACCCTTTTCTCCCCCTGAGGGGAGTCTTCCTAGGTGAGGGGCGGCCGAGGAGGAGGAAGGGGCCCCTCTGCCATGGGCTCCCCCGAGCCACCCGACCCAGGAGCGCCCCGGCCGCCCACAGACCAGGGTCCCTTCCTGCTCCTGGGGTCCCAGGAGAAGCTGACCTTCGTAGTCCAAGTGAGCACAGAGCAGCTGCTGATGTCCCTGCGGGAGGACTTGACAAGGAACTTGCTAGGGGACAAGGGGCGGACACCCCGGGAGGCAGGACCCAGGAAGGCCGGGAGAGGCCCCGGGAACAGAAAGCCCGGGGGCCTGAACATGGACCTGCCAGCCCTGGGTAGCGGGAAGAGAGCCCCAAGTCTGAGGCGTCCCGTGAATGGTGCGACAGCACTGGAGAGTGGGGCACAGAGAGTCCCCGATGAGGGGAAGGAGGCGGCGGCGAATGGGGGCCCAGGGTCCCCCTAGAGAGCAAACACTGGAGAATAGGGAGCTGACGCCCCCAAGGAGGGAGGAGAAAGCGTCAGAGAATGGGGGCCTGAGACTGCCCAGGAGCGAAGAAGCCACCAGAGACGGGCGCGGGGAGCCCCAGGACCTGGCAGAAGATGGAGGAGAATAGGGACCAGATTCAGAGCACTCGCCGGAGAGAGCCCCCACAGCAGGCATGGCGGCTTCACCCCAGAGCAGCGCGGGGACAGCCCTGGCCCTCTTGGCCCAGCCACCAGGAATGGGACGCTGAAGCCGGGACCTAGATGAGAGCCCACGAGACTGGGGGGAGGGGGCGCCGAGAGCTCCCGGGGCCGGGAGGCTGGACCTCAAGAGTGGGGGCCGGGCCGCTGTGGGCACGGGGATGATGTGGACGCAAAGGTCAGATGAGTAGAGAGCAGGAGGCCTCCGCAGCGGCAGCAGCCGCGGTCCCCAGAAGCACAGCTGAGGAGGCCGGAGCCAGCGACCCCTAGAGCCAGGCCAGAGGTGGTGTCAGAGGGAGAGCCCGGATCCCAGACAGCAAGGCCTGGACAGTGCACCCAGTGGAGACGGGAACCCTCCCAAGCCTCAGAGGCAGGGCCCCGGGATGCCATGGTCCGGCAGGGGGAAGCATGGATACTTGGACTTGGGACCCCCACAGCGGAACAGCCAGCAGATCAAAGGTGAGAAGGCCTTAAGGAGCTCAGGTGGCGGCCCTGGTTGGGGGAGGGGGAGCAGAGCCTGGAGGCTGGGCAGGCCGGGCATGGCAGACCCAAAAGCCACAACTACCCTGGCTCAGTCCTGCTCTAGCTCTGCCGCCTGGGGCCCATGTTCTTCCTGTTGCATGCCTCAGTTTCTCTATCTGCCAGGACAGATGGTCAGGACAGCGCCTCCCTCCCAGGGCTGCGGTTAAAGGAGTGAGATGAACCAGAGCATGCAAAGCCCACCTGCTTCAGCCACTGCCACTCCCACATGTCAGGGGCTGCAGCTCAGCTGCCCACAGGGGCCAGACAGCATAGGAACAAGGACTGGGCCAGCTCGGCTCCAGAGAAACCGCCCAGTCCCGAGGGGCAGCTCCTTCTCAGGAAGCCCACCTCCGCTCTTTCCTCCTTTTAAGCCAGAGTGCTGTTTGTTTTCCCCATGGCTGCAGCCAACTCAGAGGCAGCACATCCTGGGCCTTGTGGGCCTCTGGGGGAAACTGTAGGGGACTCAGGTGTCTGCCCACTGTGCCAGCCTCGAGGTGGGAGTGGGGAGTGTGCCAGGCACCGAGCTGCCAGCTGCGTCGGCCCTGGTGAGCTGGGGCACAGCAGTGCCTTCCCTGGAAAGGCAGTTGTGCTAAGGACGCAGGAGCGTTTCGCCCCTGGGGGACTGTGTCAGAGGAGACAGAGGCCCCCATCTAGAGGTGAACATGGGGGAGGTGGCCCCCAGAATCCCTGGAAGGCGATGGCAGCTCCTGTCTGTCCTGGGGACGCCTGGGCTCTCCTCTCCAGGTGAGCCTGTGGCTGGAGGGTGAGAGCCAGGAAGGGGCTGGGCACAGGCCTCTGTCTCCTCTGCACCTTCACCAGGCCACAGTGGGCAGCGTGGGGCCAGCTGTGTTGTCAAAAGCTGGAGCAGCTGCAGACCTGGGTGGGCAGAGGCTGGTGCTGGCCTATTTTTTCTTACTGGGTGAACTCCTATGCATCCTCCGAGACCTTACCCACAGTTCCGTTTCCTGGGAGGCCTTCCTGATTTCTAAGGGCTGTCACCCCAACTCTTTTCTGGGGTCCCCCAAGCCCCTGTTGCTCCTCTGTGGCACCCCCAGGACCCCATCACCCTGAGGTGGCATCAGGAAAGGTGGACAGGAGGGAGGAAGCCATACACAACCCAGGGGAGGGCGTCCAGGTGTCGGGTCAAGGGCACTGAGTTGGGCACCAACAAGGTGCATCTGCCAAGGAGCAGAAGGTCAGGAGTGAGGGGACAGTGACCTGGTCTGCATCCATGCTCCCCCCCAACCTGGAATCTCATCTTGTCCCAATCTTGCCCCTACAGGCCTGAAGTTCATTTATGCAGTGATGGAGGACTGAGTAGCCCTGTTCATTGGCAGTGAGGACACGGGAGGATCTGATTGGCCAGGGACGCTCGGCAAGTGAGTAAGGCAGGCTTGGGATTCGAAGCCGGGTTTCCTCCTGTGGGGACCTGAGACCAGGGGCTGCTAGGGCAGAGGAGGGGCCTACAGACTGTTGGACAACCCAGCTTTGGCATCTGAGAGCCAGTGTCACTGTGGGCACTATTCATCCATTAACTTCACAGGCACTGACTGAGCCCTCCCAAGAGTTCAGCTCCATCTCTGTCTCCCTGCCACAGTGAGAGGGTCTGGGGGCTTCAAAAGCCCCCAGCTGGTGGAGAAGCAGGGCTTGCCTTAGGAAAGCAAGTTCCTGGCAGGCATGGGTTCAGAGGTGAGAGGAATGGGGGGGTGATGCCTGTGGCCAGAGAGAGGTACAGGGCACAGAGACTGAGGGCCCCTGGACAGAGCGCTGGCTGCTGCTGGGAGCTGTGGCTAGGGAATGGAGGCTGGGGGCTTACTGGAGCACAGCCAGGCCTGGAGGCCTGCCTCAGTCTCTGTGGTTCAAAGGGCTCACTGTATCTCTCCCCTAGCAGCCAAGCTCTTGCGGCTCTCACTGGCACTGCCACCGCTCGTGCTCACGCAGTTCCCAGGCCTGGGCTGCGGTGACCCCCATGGAAGGTCATGAATGCCAGGGCAGCTTGCGGGGAGGCCAGCGGGGCAGGGTCCTCAGGGCTAGCAGAGGACAGGGAGGATGAGGACAAGGACTAGGAGGGGGACACAGTGGCAGTGACAGTGGGTGCGGTGCAGGGCCACATGGCCCTGGGACGTTGTGGGCAGCCCTGGTGCCTGTGGTGGTGAGCAGTGCCGTTGTGGACAGGGCCTGCCAATGCAGGGGCTGCTCAAGTCTCTGCGTGCAGCCAATGAGCCCGAGGACAGGGCTCTGGAGGGGAAGTGCAAGATGGTCTCCTTTCACAGGGACTTGACCTTCTGCCTCTTCCACCAGGTGGGGAACCTGGAAAGCAGGGGATTGAATTTCAAGTGAGATTATTGTACTTTTTTATCCTTTAGTGGTAAATACTGAAACATGTACAAAATAAATGATATAGTATGTCATACTTGCTTTCAAATACTACTTTAAAAAAATTTATTTGACAGGTAGAGCTATAGACAGTGAGAGAGAGAGAGACAAAGAGATAGGTCTTCCTTCCAATGGTTCACTCCCCAAATGGCCACCATGGCTGGTGCTGTGCCGATTCAAAGCCAGGAGCCAGGTGCTTCCTCCTGGTCTCCCATGCAGGTGCAGGGGCCCAAGCACCTGGGCCATCCTCCACTGCCCTCCCGGGCCACAGCAGAGTGCTGGACTGGAAAAGGAGCAGCCGGGACTAGAAGCTGGTGCTCATATGGGATGCTGGTGCTGCAGGTGGAGGATTAACCAAGTGAGCCACGGTGCCAGCCCCTCAAATACTTCTAGGATAACAGCGATTGGCAGTTAAAACCATGGCAAAATAATGAAAGTTATTTTCTTAATAACTGATGAGAAAAAAAAACAGTTTGGTAGAATAAAAAGGCAGGGCCGGTGCCGTGGCTCACTAGGCTAATCCTCTGCCTGTGGCGCCGGCACTCCAATTTCTAGTCCTGGTTGGGGCACCGGTTCTGTCCCGGTTGCTCCTCTTCCAGTCCAGCTTTCTGCTGTAGCCCAGGAAGGCAATGGAGGATGGCCCAAGTGCTTGGGCCCTGCACCCGCATGGGAGACCAGGAGGAAGCACCTGGCTCCTGGCTTCAGATCAGTGCAGTGCGCTGGCTCCTGGCTTCGGATCGGTGCAGTGCACCAGCTGTAGCAGCCATTTGGGGGGGTGAACCAAAGGAAGGAAGACCTTTCTCTGTATCTCTCTCTGTCTAACTCTGCCTGTCGAAAAAGAAGAAGGAGAAGGAGAAGACATAGGACTGGAATATTATAAAAAATACAAATAGTCATTAAACATGAAAAACTGTTCATGAAGCCAGTGTTCAAATTCCTCAGTAATAAAACTAATGAAAATAATTGGAGCTGTTTGATGAATACCAGTCATGTTTTATTTGATTATCCCTACTACTATCATTTTTTCATTTCTTTATATTTAAATAAAGCACATATATGTCTTTATAAAACGTGTGATGGCACACAAGCCCAATTCCATAATGAAAAAAAATTGCAGACTCCAAGATGTCTGAATGGGGAAAAGATGGCTGCTTTTGACTACAGGAAAATAGCAGAAGAAAAGCAGAGGCAGTGCATCCCCAGGGACTAGTTGCAGTGAAAACTCTACAGAAGGAAGAGGGATGCAGAGGTAGTGGGGAAGGTGCAGACCTGTAGCAATGAGTGGGGACACCTCCCATGACTCCCGCAGCCAGGGACTGGAGGAGGTGCCAGCTTCGGAAATCGCAGTGTGAAGAGACTGCGCAGCCTAGGCCATTGGTGATTTTGTATGGGGAAGAGCTTTGCAGACCACACTGAGTCTGGAATGGAGCCCTAACAGAGGGCATCTTATCCACCTAATCCAGTGAAAGAAAAGGCATTTATTTCTTCAAGCTCCTGACAAAGGTGCCCTCTTGACACCAGTAGAGGTGGTGCTTGCTTTTGTGCAGGGGATTTTGTGAGGGAAAACTTCACATTACCCACTGACTTTCACTTGAAGGGTTAGACTAGAGACCAGGCAACCACATAGGACTGTGAGGTGCCCCCTTCCTGTCCACATATCACAGGTTCCAAGACTCAAAATCCCAAGGCAGAGCACCCATGAGCAGCTGGCTCGGAGAACCTCTTTGCTCTCTCTTTGGACAGGACAGACATGCAGGTCAGCACCCCGTAGCTGTGACTGCGGGAATACTGTGACTGCATGATAGGGCACAGGGTGTATCTGGGTCTCTGGGCAAACACTGTGGCATCAGAGGCTCAGAGGTCCCTGATGGCGTAGGCTGGGTCACTGCCAAAGGTTCCTTGCTTACACTGAGTACCACACAGATCCGTTATGCAGTTCATGTGCCAGCATGGATGGGTGTTGTACCCGTTGTGGGATCACCCCAGTCATTGATCACCTTGGAATAGTAGAGGAGGTGAGACTGAGATTACACCAACAGGCATGATCACCATCTGCCCTGCTGACATGCCCATCTTGGGTGTCATCCTGGATTCTCACCATACTTTTGAGCTTTCACCAGAGTTCACTGGCCACACCTAGCAGATGCCTCTGGTATTCACTTAAAGAACAGACACTCAACTTAGTCACAGAGACATAATTCAAGTATAAAGTCCATCAGAGGAGAAAAACAACAAGTATATTGATAAATCTGAAAATAATGCAGAAATACAAGAAGCAAGAATAAGGAAGACAATATGACTTTCCCAAAAGAACACAGCAACACTTCAAATAAAAATGTGAAGACAAAGAGATTGATGAAATGCCTGAAAAGGAATTCAGGAGAGTGATGATGTGGGAAACAAATTCATGAGTTAAAGAAATCCATACATGACAGGGAAACTTTTC
The DNA here is from genome assembly GCF_051225735.1 of Oryctolagus cuniculus. NCBI lineage: Eukaryota > Metazoa > Chordata > Mammalia > Lagomorpha > Leporidae > Oryctolagus > Oryctolagus cuniculus. The sequence continues at coordinate 33,419,773 of NC_142885.1, forward strand.
CTGTAAGATTGAAGAGAAATGAAACAAATATTAGAAATGAAGAAGTCAATAAATCAAATAAACTACAATGGAAATTCTTTTTTTTTTTTTTTTTTTTTTTTTTTTTGGACAGGCAGAGTTAGAGAGACCAAGAGAAAGGTCTTCCTTCCATTGGTTCACTCCCCAAATGGCGACTATGGCCGGCGTGCTGCACGGATCCAAAGCCAGGAGCCAGGTGCTTCCCCCAGGTCTCCCATGCGGCTGCAGGGCCCAAGCACTTGGGCCACCCTCCACTGCCTTCCTGGGCCACAGCAGAGAGCTGGACTGGAAGAGGAGCAACCGGGACTGAACCCGGCACCCCGACCGGGACTAAAACCTGGAGTGCTGGCGCCACAGGCAGAGGATTAGCCTAGTAAGCCGTGGAGCCAGCCACAATGGGAATTCTTATCAACAGACTTGGTTAGCAGAAGGATGAATATCTGTGCTAGGGCAAAAATCTTTGGAAATGGTAAGACCAAATAAAAAATAAATTAGAAAAATTAAAAACAGCATTGGAGATTTATTGGATAATATGAAACAACCCAACAATTGAGTCTTTGTGAATATGTAGAAAGAGAGAATGGATTAGAAGGGCTATTCAGTGAAATAATAACAGAAAACTTTCCTAATTTGGAGAAAGAAAGGGAATCCAAGTATGGGATGTACATAGAACTCTTAAGAGACGTGATCAGAAAAGATCTTCACCATGACATATTGTAGTCAACTTTCTTTTTTAATTTACTTTTATTTTTTAACTTTATTTAATAAATATAAATATTAATATAATATTAATATAAAATTTAATAAATATAAACTTTATTTAATATAAATTTTGAAAGTACAATTTTGGATTATAACAGCTTTCCCCTTATAATAAGATTTCCTCATCCATTATTGGTGGGGATGTAAACTAATACAGCCACTGTCAAAGACAGTATATCTCACAAATATGAAAATAAGTCTACCATATGACCCAGCCAACCCATGCCTGAGAATTTACCAAACAAAATGAAAACAGCATATGCAAGAGTTATCTGTACTCCCATGTTTACTGTAGATAAATTCAAATATCTAAGATATCAAATCAATGGATGTATCAATGTATCAATGGATGATGGGATAAACGGTGGTATATATTTAGTATGGGCTAGTACTCAGCTATAAAAAGAATTAAATCCTGTCTTTTGCAGCAAAATGGATAAAACTGGACACCCTTATACTTCATGAAATAAGCCAGTCCTCCAAGGACAAATACCATATGTTTTCCCTGATCTGTGATCATTAATATAGTACCAAAAATTTACATTGACATTGTAAGGTTCAATGATTGTTTAGAGCCCTTATCTCTGCTGTTGAAGAATTGTTTTTTTATCTTATTACAATTTTTGAAGTCTTTATTTTCTGTAGGATTAAAATAAACTGAAAGTTGATTAAAAGAATGAATAAGAAAGGAAGGAGAATGGAGGGTGGGTGTGTGGGTGGGGGGGAGTATGGGGTAGCTATGCTCCTAAATCTGTATATATAAACTACATAAAATGTTTTCACATTAAAAATTTAAAAAAAAAATTAGAAAAATAAAAAATAGAAAAAGAAAATTGTAAATTTACACATGTTATAGTAATGAATTTTGATATTATTATCAGTTCTAGGTGACATAATTCTTGTGGAATGAGTTTATGACAATGCAGCATTATTACCAGGAAGAGAGCAATGTAAAAGTCCCTTCATGCATAGACAGAGATGCTGTGAAAAAAACTTTATATAACATTGTGGGTTTTTTTGAGCTTTATTTGAGAAAGGATATTCTTTTTGAAATTTTATTGAAGGTATACAAATGTCTTGCATTTCATATATTCAGATTTAGGAAGATAGTGATTTTCCCCACCCTACCCTCCTCCTATACATACTTCTATACTTCTTCCTCCTTTCTCTCCTATTTCCATTCTTAATTTTTAGAAAGATGTATTTTAAGTTTACTTTATAAGATTAATCCTAAGGTAAATAAAGAGTTCAGCAAATAACCTTGATCATAGCATTACATGTTTCCCCCACTTCACTAACATAGTTATAGAGTGTACCCTTTACTTCCATTTTTATTGGCTCGTAATATTGGACATGATTTATGTCTAGTCTTATATTTTGCAATTTTTTATTCTCTTTGCCTATGTTACCATTCTAAACACAATTCATGTCCTACCTGTGCCTTTTCCTCCACCCTTTCCTTCTTATCCTTTTAATAGATCAGACATGAATAGCACACACTCTCTCTCCCTCTCCCTCTCTCCTTCTTAGATCAAATAAATAAATAATGTTTTCAATAGAAAGTATTTTAAATGGCACTAACTGTGACACTGGAAGCATTCCCTTTCCATTTCAGAGTGACTGGGTTTGAGTCCCAGCTCTGCTCCTGATTCCAGCTTCATGCTGGTAGTGTGCATCCTGTGAGGCAGCAGGTGATGGCTAAAGTACTTGTGTCCCTGCCACCTACATGGAATTCTGGATTGAGTTATTGGCTCCTCACTCAGCCTGGCCAAGCCCCTAGCTGTTTCAAGTATCTGGGGAGTGGACCACTGTTTGGGAGCTCTCCACTGTGTTCCTCTGCCTCACAAATGAATAAAATAAATATATAAATATATTTTTTAATGCATAGTTTTTTCTAGTTCTGATGCTTGAATATTTGATTAATTGAATCACTTTAATATTTTAGAAATCATTTGCTTAAAAAGTTTGACATGATCTATGTAACACAATACTCACTATAAGTGGAACTTACATGCATTTTAGTGTATGAATGGGTTCTATAATTATAATCCCACTCTATTGCACACTATTAGAAGAGAAACTTGAGGAATGAAATTTGTGTTTCTGCACAGAGAATGACTTGTGACTTGGCAGCACTCAGGGCCAGGAAAGGTTCACATAGCTGGGCTTGGCCATGTGGGAAGTGTTTACAAATGGCACATGGAAGCACAGTACAGATCAAGCTCATTAGGCTAAGGGTAAGTATCCACCTCATTCTGATATTCTGAGCATGGTTGGTGTGTAGTTGCTAGTGATTGCCTGAAACTGACCCGCTATCAAAAATGAATTCCTAAATTAGGTTTTACTTTGTTTACTAACTAAGTGTGGTTGAGGTGTGAAGGTCTAGAAACAGCCTTGACCAATTTAAGGTAAGGGTATATTTTCCATAAAACAATCAAAACTCCATGCTGCTTGCCTCTCTGTGTGCAACAGGCTGCTTGACCATGGAGTGCATGGTCATCCCCAACCAACCTAAGGACCACCATTAATCTATACTCTCTGCCCAGAGATTAGCCATTTTTGGTTTTCTGGCTATCAAAACCATATAGTATGCATTATTTTGTGTTTAATTTCTTTCTGTAATCTTAATCATTTTGAGATCTCTTCTTGAAACATATCACCATTTAAGTAATTTTGATTATTAAAGAGTTTTCTATTATAAAGAAATATCACACTTTTTCCAGTCATTGGTAGATACTTGGATTATTTTCACATATAGCTCTGTGATAAGGGCTGTGGTGAGCCTTTATGTGGATCCACGTTTTCATGTATTTTGGGTATATAAGTGAGATTTTAATTACTGGATCATATGCTAATTCTCCTTTTAAATATTTATTTCTTTATTTGCAAGGCAGAAAATGAAAGAAACAGAGACATAGGCATACAGAGAAAGCTCACATTCCCTGGTTTATTCCCCAAATACCTAAAATAGTCATGACTGGGCCAGATTGAAGCCAGCATCTGGAAACTCAACCCAGGTCTCCCAACTGGGTGGCAGGAAACCAACTAATTGAACCATCATCTTCTGTCTCTCAGGAGTGCACTAGCAGGAAGCCAGGATTAAGAACTGAGACAGAACTATAAAGCAATATACTCCAATGTGGGGTGTAGGTGTCTCAGATTAGCATCTTAGCTGCTGTACCAAATGCCAACCCCTACATATGATAATTCTGTTATGACATTTTGAAAAGCTGCCAGGTTGCTTTTAGAGTGGCTGCACTATTTCGTTACTCTCTATCAGCAACATTCAACGATTCCATATTCTCCATTCCCTTGAATTGTTTTTCACTGTTGTTAGAAGCATTGTTCAGCTTGTGTAGTGTTATTTCTTAAATTTTTATTTACTGTTTTACTCCTTTATTTACTGTTCTCAAATTGCCAGTAATGTTGGGCCAGCACCACAGCTCAATAGGCTAATCCTCCACCTAGCGGCACCGGCACACCGGGTTCTAGTCCCAGTCGGGGCGCCGGATTCTGTCCCGGTTGCCCCTCTTCCAGGCCAGCTCTCTGCTGTGGCCCGGGAGTGCAGTGGAGGATGGCCTAAGTGCTTGGGCCCTGCACCCGCATGGGAGACCAGGAGAAGCACCTGGCTCCTGCCATTGGATCGGTGTGGTGTGCTGGCTGCAGCACGCTGGCCGCGGTGGCCATTGGAGGGTGAACCAACGGCAAAAGGAAGACCTTTCTCTCTGTCTCTCTCTCTCACTGTCCACTCTGCCTGTAAAAAAAATTACCAGTAATGTTGAAAATATTTCACACAATTAGTGAAAATTTTTGTATGTTAGTGCAACATGTCAATTCAAATCAGTACTAATTTCAAATTTGTCTTCTATGTGGTGGAGTTCATTATGAAATCAGCATCGCTTTTTAAAATTTTTTTCCTGAGATATGCACTCATTCTGTTGTTATTTTGGATGCTATCATACGCCTTTTATAAAGAGATTTATTTATTTGAAAGGTAGAGTTGTCGCTCCCCCTCTTCATGGAGGAACGACACTGGACCCTGCGCTGTTCTTTCGTCTGCTTGGCCCTTCCCAGGTTTGCTGCTGGTTCTTCCCGGGTTGGCTACCGACCCTTCCACCTCCATGGAGGGTGGTTCCCCCTGCCACTTTCCCCACTTCCGCGGGGGAGCGGCCTACCACCGGCCAGCTCTCTTGGGGGCTGCACAGGTGTTCCTTCAGATAGATGTTCCTCTTAGATGTTCCTGGTGCATGTTGTCTCTCTCCTCCTTTATAGTCCTCTTCCATCAATCCCAACTCTGCTACCCACACGCTGAGTACGCTGCTCTCCTGCAATCAGGAGCAGGTCCTGCTGTTTATTGGTTGAACTGGAGGCAGCTGTGTAGAAGCTGTTTCCTCCTCTCCCAGCGCCATATTGTGGGAGAGCAGATGCATAAAATAAGTCTTAATTCCAGTAACTTAGTCTAGTCCGAGTTGCTCCCCACATAGAGTGACAATATTAAGAAAAGGAAGAGGAGGAGAAGGAGCGGGAGGAGAGAGAATAAAAAAGAGAAAGAAACCTTCTAACTTCTAGTGTTCTCTCTAGTTACCTGCAACAGTTGGCGATGGGCCAGGCCAACGTCAGGAGGTGGAAGTCCATCTGTGTCTCCTATGTGGTTGACAGGAAGCAAACTACTTGGATCATCATCTCCTGCGTCCGAGGTATGTTAGCTGGAACCTGGATCAGAAATATGGTAGCACTTAATACTATATACTTCAGCATGAGATGTAGGAATCCCAAGAAGCAGCTTAGTCCCCTGAAATATGCCTATCTCAGGATGGTATCACATTCTTAAGTACTGTTCCAGAATGTTCATTAGTAGCTTATAGAAATATTATTGACTGCTAATATATATTGATATCATTCACTGCAAGTTTACTGAACTTATTAATTCAAGTGGATTTTTAGTGAATTCTTTAGTAGCTCTTTTATAGGATTATGTATTTTACATGAAAATCAAGTTTTACTCTTTGGCTTGCAGTCATGAGTCCTTTTTGTCACTTTTATCACATGCTTTTTTTTTTTTTAAACCAAACACCTCCAGTGTGACATTTTAAAAAGTGTCCAATAAAATATTTTCATCTTGCGCTGAATCATCTAGAGAAATATTTAGTCTTTCACCATTTACATTAAATATGGAGTTTGCTGCAGGTTTCCCATAGGTGCTTATTTAAAAATATTTGTTTTTACATTTATGAGGCAGAGTGACACAGGGAGAGATAGAGCGACAGAGAAAAAGACAGTTACACAGCTATCTTCTAAATGCTGGTTTACATGGCAAATGCTTTTAACAGCCAGAGTATGGTAAGAACAGGAGTTAGGAGCTGAGAACTCAATCCAGATCTCAGGCATGGGTGTCAGGAACTGAACTGTTGGACCCATCACCACTGTTTCCCAGGGACTGTGTTAGGAGGGAGGAGATAGGAGATAGAACCAGAACTTGAACCCAGGCACTGTGATATGGGATCTGGGATTCCTAAAAAGTATGTTAACCTCTGAGATAAATTACTGCCCCATACAGGTGCTCTTTATCAACTTGTGTAAGTTATCTTCAATCCTTTGTTTATGGTTTTAATCATAAATGGTGGTAGGCTTAGCCAGATGCTTAAGATGATCACATATTAATTTCCATTAACTTTATATTCATTGTTTTTCACATATTAAGCAAGTTATGTACAAGAGTAGTCCAAATGTTCATGGAAAATTCATAAAAAAAGTTCATTTTGTTGCAAAATGTTCTCAAATTCATGGCTAGATTTTTCTTATTATGTGCTTTCCATGAGCTTTTGAAGATCCCTCATATTTGCAATTTCATATTATTTTGTATGAAGATTTTAATGAATTAGCATCTTCTCTCATATACTATAGATGAATTAATATATTTTTCTTTAATCAAGTTTGATAATTTTTTGTCATTATTGACTTTTTCTTAATTTGTACTATTCCTTATTCTTAATTTCCATGAAAGTTGATGTAGTAAAGATAAAGTGAAAGGAGACATTGAGTAATCTATTAATACACTGTTTCTGTTTACTCAGATGTAGGAAGGAGAAAAGCACTGCACCATGTGCTTCCCCTGACTGACTTATGAGACAAATGCAAGATTGTACATATGTAAACTGATAAAGTCTGCCCTTTGACTTTGTGTTTTATCAAGATGACAGACTGAGGTTACATTCTCTTTTGAGTCAAAATTTATATAATGCAACTTGAATCAGAAAAACACAAAAAATTATAAATGAAGAACAGTATGAACATATGATAATTTGGTGAATCAGAGTTCTTATTACTAATTTGTCTCATATTATATATCATTTGCATGCATAGCCAATATTGGCTCTGGCTAAAGCCTGGCCCAGCCCAAGCTGTTGTAGGCACTTAAAGAATTAACCAGGAGATGGAATATACACTCTCTCTGTCTCTCTGCCTCTCTCCCTCTCTCTCTCTCTTTCTTTCTCTCTCTCTATCATTTTCTTGTCACTCTTCCATTCAGCTAAATAATAAATAAGTTTAGGAAATGTTAGTAACATTTTATAAATATATGGGGCTTCAATGAAAAGAAGATGAAGAAGTACATTTAAAATTATAATAAGCACCATCAAAACTATCACAAATCAATTTTTGATATATAATAAGGATAAATATAATGAAAATTAAATAACTTTATTGGAAAATCAGCAGGTTAGTAAGATATGAACATAGACAACATTTTAGCCAGTAAACAGAATGAATGCCATTTATAAATAGTAAGAAGACATTTTGAAAATTTCAACATTTTAGGATCCAATAATTTTAAGAAAATGTTAATCTACAAATTCTATATTTTCTCAACTGTGAAGTGACAGAACTACCAATTAAAATGTTATCAGTAAGTCATGCAGAAAAATTCATGATTTATTTAAATCATCTTATTTAACCATTGTATCAAATGAAACATGCAAAGAAATTATTTTTGAGGGATCAGAAAAGTCATAGGTAGGAATTTGATGATTATATGAAAATAATGTATGCAGGTAACTAACTCAGCTAGTAACTTCTAAAAATTATATTTTTATGAAAAATATTAATTATGACTATATTCTCATATTAATCACTCTTATAAAAATTTTGATCCATAAATGTGTAGAAAACATAAAATTACCCATAAAACATTAAAAAATAAGCAAATCCAGAAATCATTATTAATGGATTTGTACATTATTCTTTCATGAAAGGTTCCATAATGAGAAACCTGGTATGTCTTTTAAGACTCTTTTATCTGCCACAAACAATTTATGTAAAATGTTATACTCCTGTGCATTTGGTAATGCATGCATATGATAAAATATATGCCACGTGTTCCTAAAACATTTCAAATATAATAACTACATGTACTCAAGAAGTTACAAACATCCTTAAAATGTCCAAGAGAGTCAAAAGGAAAATTGAAGAATTTCCCAAGATCAAACATAAATCAACAGAGAGAGGAGAAATCAAACTGAGAGGCAAGTGCTATCCTAGGGACACTGGCTGAACACTTAACTTTCCCTCTGGCCAACTGGATGAAGCAAGGCAGTATGAAAACCGGAGATTTCCAAGGATCAAAGTATACCAAATATGAAAACCAAATTGGAAGTAATGGAGCATACACAGAAATAAGCCACAAGAATGAAGGTTCACAGAAATTATATATCAGAATTATGTTTCAAATATTTAATTAATTAAACAGAAAATGAAAAAAATTGAACTAGTGTTGAGAATTAGAAATAATAAGATGAGGGAACTGCAAATTTGATTAGCCATATTTATAAAAGAGCCAAATGAAATGTAAACATTTGAAAAAATATGTAATAAAGTAAGCAAAATAAAGTAAACACAGAATTTAGACATTCAGCTCAGGTGATGAGAATGATTAACTGGAGGATCGAGCTGCCAAAATATATCACAGGGTGATATTGCAGTAGGAAATATAAACTTGGTTATATATAGGGTGAAACTAGAATGAGAATGAATAAATCACATTTATTTGTATCTTTAGATTTAGAAAATTGATACAATTATGAGATATAATAACCCAATAAAATAATTTATAAATACCAAACACGGCAATCAGACATAAAGCATTGATTTAGCATTTCATTGCATTAAAATAGAGATAAATAAATAGAAACATTCAAACAGAAATAAGTGTTACACTGCATAACCAGGTAGAAATAAAATTAGAGAAGAGAAAAAAAGAAATACAACCTAAAAAAGTGACAGAACAATCTACACAGCCCTTGTATAATCCAAGAAAGATAGATACCAAAAATTATCATTGCAGACAGAAATGGATATCCAGTTTACATTTTAATACTTACCCATTTTTAATGAAAAAAGTAAAATAAAAATATTTTTCAAAGTAAGTCATGAAAGATTTGATTGCCATCAGATATGTCTAAAGCATATGTCTTCTTTAAGAAGAAAGAAAAGTTTTCCTATCTGATTTTCTGAAATCAGAATGAATAAACAAGAAACTTGTAAATGCATGGAAATCTTAAATCATGCTGGATGTTGAAGTAACGAAATGTAAATTCTAGACAAAATATGAATCAAAGCATTTAGATATAAGAAAAGTATAATTCTACACAATTGAATTCATCAGATAGGAACCTGTTGTAGTAGAATAATTTATTTGTTCTCAGATACAGCTATTGCAAGACAGTCATTATTAAAATTATTTATTTTTACTTAATGTCAGAGAGAAGAGAGATGGATAGATAGATGATAGATAGATGGATAGATGATAAATATATAGGTAATCATAAGTTTGCTGCTTCATTGCTGATGAGCACAACCAGGGTTGGGCCAGGCCAAAACCAAGATCGTAGATCTCCAGATGTCACTCTGATGTTGTGGGTGACAGGAACCCAAGTACTTGAGCAAGCATGTGCTGCCCCTCAGAGTGTGCACTAACAATTAGCTGGATCGGAAACAGAGGCAGAATTTGAACCTTCACAGCACCAGCCTCTCCCCAATATTCTCCCCAGAGAAAAGGGTCATCCAGACCATCCTGTTGCTGGTGACTTTCTTTGTGGTCATGTACTGGGTGGACTTCATCATCTCATCCTCTTCCCTGATACTGTGGACATGTGACTCAGTTACCTTGGGTGTCCAGATTGTTGTGGTCCATGTCTAATCCACTGTTAGTCCAGAACAGCTTATCAGTTCTGTTAAGAGAATACTCAGGCCGGCGCTGCGGCTCACTAGGCTAATCCTCCGCCTAGCGGCGCCAGCACACCGGGTTCTAGTCCCAGTTGGGGCACCAGATTCTGTCCCGGTTGCCCCTCTTCCAGGCCAGCAATCTGCTGTGGCCAGGGAGTGCAGTGGAGGATGGCCCAAGTGCTTGGGCCTTGCACCCCGTGGGAGACCAGGAAAAGCACCTGGCTCCTGGCTCCTGCCATCGGATCAGCGCGGTGTGCTGGCCGCAGCGCACCGACCGCGGCAGCCATTGGAGGGTGAACCAATGGCAAAGGAAGACCTTTCTCTCTGTCTCTCTCTCTCACTGTCCACTCTGCCTGTCAAAAGAAAAAAAAAAAAGAATACTCATTGTTTAGTACAATATATCATGGAAAAGCTTTCAATTTTAACAAGTTTATGACAAAAAATGGTTGTCTTTTAGTGGGCATATTTTTCAGTAGTTAAGGTACCACTTGGGAATCCCACATCCCATATTGGAGTGCCCAGTTTCGAATTTTGCCTCTGTTTCTGATCTAGCTAATTGTTAGTGCACACTGTGATTGGCAACATGTGCTTGCTCATGTACTTGTATTCCTGTAACCCACATGGGAGTGACAGGATCTTGCCTTTGGCCTGGCCTGATCCTGGCTGTGCACATCAGCAATGAACAATGAAATGTATGAATATTTACCTATTTATCATTTATCTATCTATCTATCTATCATCTATGTTCTTTCTGACATTAAATAAAGAAAAAGCAAATACATAATTTTAAGAATGACTGTCTTAGTGTAGATGTTTCTGAGAACATATAAATTATTCTATTGCATTAGGTTTCTATCTAATCAATTCCATTTTATTTCATTATATTTTCTTATATCTAAATGCTTTCAGACCTATTTTGTCCAGAATTTACATTTCTTTAATTCTATATCCAGCATGATTTAAGATTTCCATATGTTTATAAGTTTCTTGTTTATTCATTCTGATTTCAGAAAATCAGACAGGAAAACTTTTCTTTCTTCTTAAATTGAATACCTTAGATATTTCTGATGGCAATCAAATCTTTCATGATCTACTTTGGAAAATATTTTATTTTACATTTTAAGTTAAAAATAGGTAAATATTCAAATATAACCTAGAAAATAATTTTTGTCAGCAATGATAATTTTTGTATCTCTCTTTTTTGGATTATTTAAGGGCTGTGTAGATTGTTTAGGTGTATTTCTTTTTCTCTATTCTCCAATTTTACCCTTACTTGGTTATGCAGTTCAACATTTATTTCTGTTTGAATACTTCTATTTATTTATATCTTTTTAATACAATGAAATGCTGATATCAATAATTTATGTCTCTTTGTGTTAGTTATGAATTGCTTTACTGGGCTAGCATATTTCATAATTGTATAATTTCTCTAAATCTAAAGATACAGATAAATGTGTCTTATTCATTCTCATTCTAGTTGTCATATAATGAAATTTATATTTTCTACTGCATTGTCATTCTGTGATATAATTTGGCAGCTCAACCTTCCACAGTGGTCATATGACTCAGTTATCATTGGTGTCCATTGTGTTGTAGTCATTGTCTATGCCACTGTCAGTCCATTGGTGCTTATTTGTTCTGATAAGAGGATACTCAATATTTTGCACAATATACCATGAAAAAGTTTTTGATTTTAAAAGACTGATGATAAAAATGTTTGTCTTGGACCTTTGTTGATGATAAAAATGTTCATCTAGACCTTTGTTACTATGAACATGAATACTTTAGAAATACACATAACAAATCAAGTTTTCCCCCTCGACGCCCACATGCCAGCTTTGAAGAAGTTACAGAAAACGGAACTCCATCCATAATCCCAAAGAAGAATTTTGGGTATTACCTCTTGAGGGGGGAATGTTAGGTAGGAAAGTCAGTTATGAGCTTATATGTGTGTGACATAAAGGCCCAAAGAGAGGACATCTGTGTCCAGCATATGCTGCATCTCAGGGTCATCCTGATGGTGTTTCAGGGGCAGCCCGGTGTTCACATCCTGCCCTGCCCTGACCCCTTCTACCTGATATCTCCCAGGTGCAGCCCAGTATCTGCACTCAAACACCCTGCTCCCTTCCTCCTGTCTGATAACATTTGCATCCAGGAAGTCCTTTGTTTCAGACCTTCAGGAGAAAACTCAGGGAGAAGTTTCTTAACATTTGCATCCAAAAAGCCCTTTGTTCCAAGAGGAACAGGTGGGGAAGCAAGACCCATCTCCTTAAAAACCCCCATCCTCAACTGGACTGCACGCTCAGCCCTCTGCCTCTCTGCTGAGCCGCCCACCTGGCCTGGTCAGGTGTAATCTCTCTACTCAACCATGTAACCTCGCTCCTTCCCCGTCCCCCCACCCAGTCCCCCAGGTCCTGTCTGGAGAGGTGCCCATCCATCCTTACGGATGTCCCTGCCCTAATAAACCTTGCTATTTTACCTCCCACTAAAAAAAATCAAGTTTTTCTTGATTGTTACATTTGAAAATATTTTTATTCTCTTTAAAATAGGTAAATATTCGGCCGGCGCCGCGGCTCACTAGGCTAATCCTCTGCCTAGCGGCGCCGGCACACCGGGTTCTAGTCCCGGTTGGGGCGCCGGATTCTGTCCCGGTTGCCCTTCTTCCAGGCCAGCTCTCTGCTGTGGCCAGGGAGTGCAGTGGAGGATGGCCCAAGTGCTTGGGCCCTGCACCCCATGGGAGACCAGGAAAAGCACCTGGCCCCTGGCTCCTGCCATCGGATCAGTGCGGTGCGCCGGCCACGGCGGCCATTGGAGGGTGAACCAACGGCAAAGGAAGACCTTTCTCTCTGTCTCTCTCTCTCACTGTCCACTCTGCCTGTCAAAAATAAATAAATAAATAAATAAATAAATAAATAAAATAGGTAAATATTCAATTGTAGCTTATATACTAATTTCTGTTAGCAATGTAAATATATTATTTCTCTCATTTGTGAAATGAAATCCAGTCATTTTAAACAAAATGGATGGAACTGGAAAACATTATACCTAGTGAAATGAGCCAGTCTCAAAGGGACAAATAGTATTTATTCTCCCTGATCTGTGACAATAACGGAGCACCTAAAAGGAAATCTGCAGAAGTGAAGTTGATAGTATGAGAAGCAATGACTTGAACAGCCTTTGTCTTGACTGACAAATAACAGTTTGTTATTTCATTTTATTATCATTTTTATTTTTTCTACTTAATACCATTGGTGGAACTCTTTACCTAGCATAGAAGTAATCATAGGTGTATAAAGTCAATTGAAAATAAACCCCAGTAAAAATAAGAGTGGGACTAAGAGAGAGAGGAGCTGTACAGTTCTGCACATATTCTCAGGGACTTACCCTTTAGGGTAAAGCTAAAAGCTTGTCATGACACACCAAATCCCATTAAGCTGGGTAGTAATAATGCCATCTCACATGTTAAAGTGATCATATTAAGTGTCTAATTGATCATATAGGTATTATTAAGTGTCAAAGAATCACATAAATAAGACCAAGTGTCTGGTAATGACAATAGATAGAATGAAAAAGGAGAGAATGATCCAATGTGGGAAGCAGGCCACACCACAGACTCATAGAATGACAAATGACCTAAACAGCACTCTGGCCTTAGAATCAGCTCTTAAGGCATTTGGATCTGGCTAAAAAGCCCATGAGAGCATTTCAGGCATGGAAAACCTGAGTTTAACTTAATTTTTAAATTCTGTATTGTATATTTGTTTATTACAGTTTTCAAATGTTTATGGTTATTTGGCTTTTTTCCAAATATGATCAATTTTGCTGTTCCTTGTTCTTATTTCTCAAGCTCATTATTATCTCAATTCATTCATTTTTGATGTTTATTTAAATATTTGAAATGTAATTACATTATCTAATCTGTGAAAATTCTAGTAGCTTATTTCTTTGTATGCTTCATTAGTTCCAATTTAGTGCACATGTTGGCTATGCCTAACCTTTGGGTAATCGCTAGTTGGCATGTTTTCTTATTTATTCCAGTTCACCAGAGGGAAATCTGGTTTACCCAAAGGGATTTGAGGCTCAAGTATTCAGCAACTGTCCTGGGGACAAAAATAGTCCTTCAGCTTGATTTGTCCTCTCAATATTTCTATTGATATATGTTGGCCTCTGGGAAATTCTCCAATGTTCCTTTTGATGATCTTGCACATTTTATCATTTTTGTACTGGAAAGTAAGCATAGTGGATGTAATGTAAGAGTTTGAGGAAATGAGGCATATGTTTTATCATATGCATGTATACATCAAATGCACACAAGAATAGAATATTTCACAGGGATAGTTTGTGCAAGACAACATGATCTCATAAGAAATACTTAATTTCTCAGGCCAGCACTGTGGCATGGCAGGTAAAGCTGCCACCTGTAGTGCTGGCATCCCATATGGGCACTGGATCGAGTCTGGGCTGCTCCACTTCTGATCCAGCTCTCTGCTATGGCCTGGGAAAGCAGTAGAAGATGGCCCAAATCTTTGGGCCCCTGCACCCACTTGGGAGACCTGGAGGAGGCTCCTGGCTCCTGCCTTTGGATTGGCACAACTGTGGCCATTGTGGTCAATTGGGGAGTAAACCAGTGGATGGAAGACCTCTCTCTCTCTCTCTCTCTCTCTCTCTCTCTCTCTCTCTCTCTGCCTCTCCTCTCTGTGTAACTCTGACTTTCAAGTAAATAAATAAATCTTTTTTTAAAGAAAGAAATACTAAATTTCTTATCTTGGAACATCTAATGACCAAGTAATATGCTTTATACTAATAATGATTTTACAATGGTGACATATTTAATGTTTTATAAATAATTTTATGCTTTATACAAAGCTACGTTTTATACAAATTTGTGAATAGCTATACATTTTCAGACAAATCTAAAATATGTCACATTTCACATTTAATATTTGTCTGTTTTATAAAGATAACTTTTAAAAATTCTTAGCTGAATTAGTTACCTGATTTCATGTTCTGACTGCAATAATCACAATCCCCACTTAATACTTTTCTGATTCCTGAAAAATAATTCTGGACCAATGCAATGTAAGATAATCTTAAGTAAAATTTGCATGTGTCTAAATGACTTCTTGGTAACACTTTAATTGGTAGTATTTCTATCATTTCATAGATGGTAGAGTACAGGATTTTTAGATTTAAGCCTTCATGACATGACTGGGTCCATAAACCTTGAAAGTTTCAAATGTCTTCCTATTTGGAAATACTATTCTCTCTCTGGGTGAACTGGTTAAAATATTGTCTATAAGTATATCTCAATATCTTGTTAATTTAGTAAAGTTACTTATCATTTATATGTTCATATGTATGTTTATAATATACTAACAATCAGTTTGTGATAGGTTTTTTTTTTTTGGACAGGCAGAGTGGACAGTGAGAGAGAGAGAGAGAGAGAGAGATGGAGAGAAAGGTCTTCCTTTTTGCCATTGGTTCACCCTCCAATGGCTGCAGCAGCTGGCGCACTGTGACCAGCGTATCGTGCTGATCTGAAGCCAGGAGCCAGGTGCTTCTCCTGGTCTCCCATGCGGGTGCAGGGCCCAAGCACTTAGGCCATCCTCCACTGCACTCCTGGGCCACAGCAGAGAGTTGGCCTGGAAGAGGGGCAACCGGGACAGAATCCAGTGCCCCGACCTGGACTAGAACCCGGCGTGCCGGCGCCACAGGCAGAGGACTAGCCTATTGAGCCACACCACCAGCCTTGTGATAGGTTTAATATCACCTATTGTGGTTTTAAATACATAAATTTATCCTTCTTAAAGTGAACCACTATGCTATAAATATTTTGAATTTTTCTAAATTTCCAAATCTTATTTATTTAATTGAAAGGTGAAGTAACACAGAAAGAAAATGACAGAGAAGGAGAGTGTGAGAGAGAGAGGACTAAATGCCCAGAAGCTGGGATTGGGCCAAGCTTAAATGAGAAACCAGGAACTCCATCTGAGTATCCAATGTGAGTATCAGAGACCAAAGTACTTGAGTCCTCATCTTCCACCTAACAGGGTGTGCATTAGTAAGAAGCTGGGTAGGAAGCAAAGTAGGACTTAGTCTAAGAGCACTCCAAATAGAATGTGAGGGGCCCAAGAAGTGGTTTAACCTATGTACCCTGATATTTTATCCATTTAAAATAATATTATGCTTACACATAAATATATGTAAATGGGATGCTGTGTGTAACATATCAGATTTAAGCATTGGTTCATCAGATCAGCATGTTTATGTTGTTCTTCGTACAATGTTATGTTTTTCTTATTTTAATGTCATTATCTAAATTAGGACACAAAAGAAAATGTACATTCAGTTTGTCATGTTGATAAAACCCAAAGTCAAATGGCACAATATATCAGTTTACATTATGCACAATATTTCATTTGTCTCATAAAATAACTGAGTAGCACATAGAGCAGTTAGTTATTTTCTGCATGCTACATCAGAATAAACTGAAGTAGAGTGTGATGGCAGATTGCCCTGTGCATTCTTTTTCACTTTATTTTTCCCACAACTTACATGAAAATTCAGAAACATGGAATATGATAAAAAACCTACAAGAATAAAAATTATCAAAATTGATGCAAGAAGAATCATACTAATTAATATAAGTATTAATTAAAATCTTGGTGCTAAATAAAATGAATTTGCTTGTATGAAGGGTCCTCAAAAAATTCTTAGAAAATACTGTCTCAGAAAGAAAGAAAGACAGAAAATAATGCATATTAAGAAAAACCCCAATGTGAATTTAAAGAACATGTGACCATCTTAAAAGAAAATTCATCTGGCTGAATCCACGACCCATTTATGATTAAAACCCTAAGCAAACTAAGATGTGAAGGAAATTCCCACAACTAGATAAAATCACCTGTGGGGAGCAGGAATTGAGTCTAGTAATTCACATACATGTAGGAAATCCCAAGTTCTGTATCAGAGTGCAAGGGTTCAATTTCAGGTTCTATTTCCTGACTTCCTCCTAATGCAGATCCAGGGAGGTAATGGTGATGTCTCAAGTGTTTGAATCTGGGAGAGCTACATGGAGCTCCCACGTCCTGGCTCTGTCCTTGACTCAGCTCTGGATGTTGCAAGAATCTGTTATGGAAATCAGCATATGGGAGAGATCTCTGTGTGTAAATAACTTTTTCTCTTTCCTCTGGTTGTCCCTGTTTCTTTCTTTTCATTCAAAATGTATAAAATACCAAAATCTTAAAAAGAGCACCAAAAGAAAGCCTACAGTAAACACCGCATATAATGGAGGAATGCAAAATGATTTCCCCAAATGGTTAGCCACAAGACTCAAATATTTTCTTGTGCATGTCTTTTAAATGTCATCAGGAAGGTTTCTGCTAAAAAAAAAAGTAATGTGGTGAAAATGGAGAAAAGGATTCTGGACTGAAAAGCAAGGAATAAAACTTGATTTTTTGTGATAAATATGTAATCCTAAGTATAAAAGAATACTAAATAGTTCACTGAAAATCCATTCCAATTAATAAATTCTACAAAATTGCAGTGTGTGAGATTAGTATAAAATAAATTACATTTCTATGAAAAGTATAATGAATATTCTGTACAGTGCTTAAGAATGTATTGATACCATTCAGAGATGGGCATTTTGCAGGGGTTAAGCTGCCCTTGGGACCACATCCCATACTGGAGTGCCTGGGATGGAATGTTAAAATATTCTGATCCAGCTTCCTGCTAATGTGCCTGGGATGCAGCAGATGATGGCCTAGAGTTGGGTTCCTGACTGCCACATGGGAGACACAGATGGAGTTCAACTCCTGGCCTTGGCCTGGCCCAGCCCAGGTGTTATGGGTATTTGGGGATTAAACTAGCAGACAGGGTATCTCTCTCCACCTCCACCTCCCCTTCCTGCTCTCCTATTTCCTCTATCTCTTATTTTTTTTTCTTATTTGTAATTAACTTTATATACAGAAGATCAACTCTATACTACATAAAGATTTCAACAGTTTGCATCCCCCCCACACAACATATAAAATGCTGTTTGAAATCAAGTTTTGCAGTTAATTCTCATAGTACAACTCATTAAGGACAGAGGTCCTACATGGAGAGTAAATGCAGAGACTTCTGTTGTTAATTTTACAATTAACACTCTTATTTATGACATCAGTGATTACCCAAGGCTCTTGCCATGAGCTGCCAAGGCTATGGAAGGCTTTTAATACCACAACCTCTGTCAGAATTTAGACAAGGCCATAAACAAAATTCAAGTTCTCTCCTCGCTTCAGAGAAAAGTACATCTTTTTTGATGGCTCCTTCTTTCTACTGGGGTCACAGTCACAGAGATCCTTCATGTTGGATATTTTTGACACAGTGCCTTGGCTTTCCATGCCCAAAATGTTCTCACGGACTTTTCAACCACATCCAAATTCCTTAAGGACTGAATCTGAGGTCAGAGTGTTACTTAAAGAGATTATCATTCTGTAAGTCTGCCATGTGGACTGCTTCCCATGTTGGACATTCCCTCCTTTTTAATTCTATTATTATTAACAGGCATATGATGCTATTTATATGATTTTTTAACATTTAATCATATCTATCTGCTCACTTTAACACATATGTTCCTTTAACATTTTTTAAAAAAATTATTTTATTTATTTGAAAGACAGTTACAGAGTGAGGTAGAGCAGGAGAAATAGAGAGAGAGAGGTCTTCCATCTGCTGGTTCACTTCCCAAATGGCTGCAAAGACCAAAGATGAGCTGATCTGAAGCCAGGAGCCAGGAGCTTCTTATGGGTCTCCCATGCATGTGCAAGAACCCAAGCACTTGGGCCATCTACTGATTTCCCAGGCCATAGCAGAGAGCTGGTTTGGAAGTGGAGCAGCTGGGAATGGAACTGGTGCCCATAAGGGATGTCAGCACTGCAGGCAGCGGCTTTAACCTAATGCACCATAGCACTGGCTCCCACTTGAACAATTAAGATGGCATTTTACCACCTATTTTAATTGGATTTGGAGTCCCATGAAAACTTTTTAAATTGTACCCTTAGAAGTATGCCTGGGGGCCTGCGCTGTGGTACAGTGGGTTAAACACTGGAATGAAGTACCTGCATCCCATGAGGGAACTGGTTCTAGTCCCAGCTGTTCATCTTCTGATGCAGCTTTCTGCTATGCCTAGGAAAGCAGTAGAAGATGGCCTAAGTCCTTGGGCCTCTGCACCCACGTGGGAGATCTGGAAGAAGCTCCTGGCTCCTGATTGTCATAGCTCCAGCCATTGTGGTCACTTGGGGAGTGATCCAGCAGATGGAAGATTCTCTCTCTCTCTCTCTCTCTCTCTCTCTCTTTCTTTCTCACTCTCACTCTCACTCTCACTCTCTCTCCCTCTGTATGTACATCTCTCTATAACTCTGTATTTCAAATAAATAAAATAAATCTTAAAAAAGTAAGTCCATAGGACTGTATGCATAACTATACATCTTAACAGTTACAAACTTCCTCCTCCCTCTCTTATTCCTCCTCTCATCTTTTACTGAGATCTAGTTTCAATTGAGATATAATATATATATATGATTAATCATATGTTAAGAGTTCAACATATAGTATGAAGAAAAGAAAAAATTAAAGACAAAAAAGGGAGAGAACGATCCAATATGGGAAGTGGGATACACAGCAGACTCATAGAATGGCAGATGTCCTAAACAGCACTCTGGCCTCAGAATCAGCCCTTAAGGCATTCAGATCCGGCTGAAAAGCCCATGAGAGTATTTCAGGCATGGAAAGCCAAGACACTCTGGCAAAAAAAAAAAAATGACCTAAATGAAAGATCTCCGTGAGTGAGTTCCCAGTGGAAAGAACAGGTCATCAAAGAAGGAGGTACCTTTCTCTGAAGGGAGTAGAGAACTTCCACTTTGACTATGACCTTGTCTAAATATGATAAGAGTCGGTGAACTCAAAAGGCTTCCATAGCTTTGGCAACTCATGACAAGAACCTAGGGTGATTACTGATGCCATAAGCAAGAGTGTCAATTTGTTAAGTCAACAACAGGAGTCACTGTGTACTTACTCCTTATGTAGGATCTCTGTCCTTAATGTGCTGTACATTGTGATTTAACACTATAACTAGTACTCAAACAGTATTTTTAACTTTGTGTTTCTATGTGGGTACAAACTGTTGAAATCTTTACTTAATATATACTAAACTGATCTTCTGTATATAAAGAGAATTGAAAATGAATCTTGATGTGAATGGAAGTGGAGGGGGAGTGGGAAAAGGGAGGGTTGTGGGTGGTGGGGGAAGTTTTGGGGGGGAAGCCATTGTAATCCATAAGCTGTACTTTGGAAATTTATATGCATTAAATAAAAGTTAAAAAAAGAAAAATAAATAAATAATAAAAATAACTGTTCCTCGACAATCAAGATGAAGGCTGTTCAAACTGTTGTTTCTCAGAGTGTCAATTTGACTTCTACAGCTTTTGTTATAGGAGTTCTATTAGTTCTTACAGATCTGGGAGAACATATGGTATTTCTCCCTTTGGGACTGGCTTATTTCACTAAGATGAAGTTTTCCAAATCTATTTTGTTGCAAATCATGGCATTTCATTTATTTTTTATGGCTGTGTAGTATTCCATAATTTATATATCTCATAATTTCTTTATCCTGTCTTTGGTTGGTGGGCACTTAGGTTGATTCCATGTATTATCTATTGTGAATTGAATTGAAATAAACATGGAGGTGCAGATAACTCTTGTTTGCTGATTTCATTTCCCTTGGGCAAATTCCCAGGAGTGGACTGGCTGGGTCATATGGTAGGCCTATTATCAGATTTTTGAGGTATCTCCAGACTGTCTTCCATAGTGGGTTTACCAGTTTGCATTCCCATCAACAGTGAATTAGGGTACCTTTTTACTCACACATCCTCTCCAGCATTTGTTCTTTGTTAATTTCTGTATGAGAGCCATTCTAACCAGACTGAGGTGAAACCTCATTGTGGTTTTGATCTGCATTTCCCTGATTGCTAGTGATCCTGAACATTTTTTCATGTGTCTGTTAGCCATTTGGATTTCCTCTTTTGAAAATGTCTGTTTAAGTCCTTGACCCATCTCTTAACTGGGTTTTTGTTTTGTTGTTGCGGAGTTTCTTCATCTCTTTGTAGATTCTCGTTATTAACCCTTTATCAGTTGCATAAATTGTAAATATTTTCTCCCATTCTGTTGGTTGCCTCTTCATTTTCTTGTTTCCTTTGCTTTACAGAAGCTTCTCAATTTGAAGTAATCCCATTTGTTAATTTTGGCTTTGACTCCCTGTGTGTCTTGGGTCTTTTCCAGGAATTCTTTGCCTGTGCCAATGTCTTGTAGGGTTTCCCCAATGTTCTCAATCAATCTGATGGTGTCAAGTTGTAGATTAAGATCTTTAATCTTTAATCCATATTGAGTGAATTTTTGTATAAGGTGTAAGGTACGGGTCTTGCTTCATACTTTTGAATGTGGACATCCAATTTTCCAAGCACAATTTGTTGAAGAGACTGTCATTGCTCCAGGGATTGGTTATAGCTCCTTGGTCAAATATAAGTTGGTTGCAGTTTTTTGGATTGAATTATGGGGTTTCTGTTCTGTTCCACTGGTCTATCCATCTATTTTTCTACCAGTGGCCAGCTTTTTTGATTATAACTGCCTTGTAGTATGTCTTGAAACCTGGTATTGTGATGCCTCCGGTTTTGTTTTTGTTGTGCAAGATTGCTTTAGCTATTCGAGCTCTCCTGTGCCTCCATATGAATTTCAGCATCATATTTTCTAGATCTGAGAAGAATGTCTTTGGTATTTGGATTGGTATCACATTGAGTCTGTAAGTTGCTTTCAGAAGAATGGACATTTTGATGATATTGATTCTTCCAATCCTCAAGCATGGAAGATATTTCCATGTTTTTGTATCTTCTTCTATTTCTTACTTTAATGTTTTGTAATTCTCATTGCAGAGATCTTTGATATCCTTGGTTAAATTTATCCCAAGGTATTTGATTTTTTTTTGTAGCTATTTTGTTTGGGATTAATTTTAGAAGTTCTTTCTCAGCCATGGCATTGTCTGTGTATACAAATGCTGTTGATTTTTGTGTATTGACTTTATATCCTTCTACTTTACCAAACTCTTCTATGAGTTCCAATAGTCTCCTAGAGGAGGCTTCTGAATCTCCTATATATAGAATCATGTCATCCGCAGATAAGGATAATTTGACTTTCTCATTCCCAAGTTGTATCCCTTTGATATCCTTTTCTTGCCTAATGGCAATGGCTGAAACTTCCAGGACTATATTGAATAGCAGGGTTAGAGTGGGCATCCCTGTTGGCACTGGATCTCAGTGGGAATGCTTACTTTTCCCCATTCAATATGATCCTGGTTGTGGTTTTGTCATAAATTAAATTTGTTGTGTTGAGGAATGTTCCTTCTAAGCCCAATTTGATGAAAATCCAGTTTTCATCATGACAGGGTATTGTATTTGTCAAATGCTTTCTCTGCTTTCAATGTTATTGATTTCTTCTCTAATTTTATTCCTTTTCTCCTACTAATTTTGGGTTTGGTTTGCTGTTGTTTCTCTTGCTCCTTGATGTGCATAGCTAGTTTATTTATTTGGTGCCTTTCCAGTTTCTTTATGTAGGCAGCTATTGCTATAAACTTTCCTCTTAACACGATTTTTGCTATATTTCACAAATTTTGGTATTTTGCATTGTTGTCTTCATTATTTTTCCAGAATTTTTTTATTTCTCTTTTAATTTCTTTTGTGACACACTGTTCATTCAGAAATATACTGTTCATTTTCCATGTGTTTGCATATGATGTAGAGATTCTTGAGTTGTTGATTTGCAGCTTCATTGCATTGTGGTCTGAGAAGATGCATGTATGATTTTTTTTTTTGAATTTGCTGAGACTCAATTTATGGCCTAGTGTATGGTCAATCCTAGAGAAAGTTCCATTCACTGGAGGAAAAAATGTGTACTCTGTGGCTGTAGGGTGGAAGGCTCTGAAGATATCTGCTAAGTCTATTTGATCTATTGAGTCAATTAACTCTGTTTTTTCCTTGTTGATTTTCAGTCTGGTTGATCTGTCCATTGCTAAAAGTAGGGTATTGAAGTCTCTCATTAGTATTGTATTTGAGTCTATATCTCCCTTTAAAACCCTTGTTCTTTTCAACAGCCAGGTGCCCTGTAATTAGGTGCATATACATTTATAATAGTCATATCTTCCTGTTGAATTGATCCTTTAATCATTACATAGTGCCCTTCTCCATCTCTTTTAACAGTTATTATTTCATTAACAAGACCTTCTTTTTTATTTTTATTAAAAAAAATTTTTTTGACAGGCAGAGTGGACAGTGAGAGAGAGAGAGAGACAGAGAGAAAGGTCTTCCTTTACAATTGGTTCACCCTCCAATGGTCGCTGCAGCTGGCGCACCATGCTGATCTGAAGCCAGGGGCCAGATGCTTCTCCTGGTCTCCCATGTGGGTGCAGGGCCCAAGCACTTGGGCCATCATCCACTGCATTCCTGGGCCATAGAAGATAGCTGGCCTGGAAGAAGGGCAACTGGGACAGAATCAGGCACCCGACCGGGACTAGAACCCAGTGTGCCGGTGCCACATAATTAATCTATTAATTTTCTGAATTCCTTTTCTGGCATATCCTTGATCTCTTCTTCATCAGCCTCCATTATTGAAGATTTTTATTGCTCCTTTGGGGAGTTCATAGAGTCTTCCTTATTCTTATTCCATATTTTTCCTTTGTTCTTCAGCATTTCTGGTTGATTTTATTTTAAAATTTATTTCCCTCTGCTATTGGCTGCCATGTGTTTATGCAAGTGAATCATGCAGTCCTGTCTCCTGGAATCCTGTTTATTTCTAGATCCTGGTGGAGATAAGTACCAGGGCTTTGATGCACTAAGCCCTGCCTACTGGGGCTGGGCACTCTTCTCACTGGTGTGTACAATGATCTTAGATTTTTGAGATTTAGGACTAGTCCTAGTTGTACAGCTTGCATAATGTGGAAGAAAACACTCTGAAATGTTGTGATCCTTTGGGGCATGTTGTGAGGTGCACCTCACAATTGATGGGTGTGTGTGAGGGATGCAAATGCAGAAGCCCTCTGCTTATGCTCGAAAATGTTAATTATCAATATGGCTTCTCTCCACTGGTTGTAAGTCCAGTTGTGGGTAGAGGGGAGACACAGACAGACCATGGTGTGCCAATTTCTCTGCCTGTTCTACAATTTCTCCTTCTTCCTGCTTGGAACTTCAAACATAGTTAACCAAGATTTCCTGCCTGCCTCTATCCACAGCTCTGTGGACTCACAACCTCTCCCCATGGTTCGCTGGTGGTGGGGACAGCACCTCTTTGCTTATTCCCTCTGCAGCTCCTTTGCTGCACATCCACCACCTCCCCCTCCTCTTTGCTCCCCCAGTGTAGACCTGAGCAGTCTCTGGTGGAGTCCTGGGCCACTCTATGAATTTCTGGCTATTCTGCCACTGGCTTGTATCCTCTCTGCTCACTCACTATCCATTTTTTCCTATGCAACTTGGAATGTCCTGCTGCTATACCACCATCTTCCCAACACCCTGCTTCTTTTTCTAACCCTGTCACTCTGCTTTTCAAATAAATACATGTATGTTTAAAAAGTACAAGATACTATTCAAAATAGCAAAAAATACATAGAATGAAAATTAAGAAAAATGTGACTAATTTTATAATGAACTCTAACAAATAACAGAAAAAAAAACTTTTAAAATCAGTAAAGATTTGAATGGACATTTTGCAAAAAAATAAGTTTTCGATAACTATGTAAAATATCCTCAAAATCATTATTTGAAAATAGTGAATAAAACCTCCCTTCAAAATACACACTTCACATGCTGTACCATGGTTCTCTCTCTCCCTCTCTCTCTCTCTTGCTCCCTTTGCCTCTCCTCTCTGTGTGTAACTCTGACTTTCAAATAAATAAATAAATCTTTAAAAAATATGTCAATATATGTATTTATTCATTTGGGAGACAGAGAAATCCCAAACACTGGCTCACCACCTGATTACCTGCCACAGCCAGGAACTTGACCAGGCTAATTCCAGGAGCTTGGAACTAAATCCACATCTCCCATGTAGTTGGCAGGGACGTAAGTACCTTTACCATCACCTGTTCTCTCCCAGGATGCACATTAACAGGAACTTGAACTCAGTAGCAGAACTTGGACTCAACCCCAGGCACTCTGACATTGGATGCAAGTGTCCCAAGTGGCATCGTAATTGCTTCATCAAATCCCTGCCATGTTAAAAGATGTATTTATTTACTTTATTTAATAGAGGGAGAGGAAAGAGTGGTGGAAAAGGCAAAAACATGCCATGGATGAATTTTAGAATGATTATGTACGAAAAGAGAGCAGCAGTCTGCAAGGAGTATTGTGGGGAGCAACTCGGACTAGACTAAGTTACTGGAATTAAGACTTATTCTATGCATCTGCTCTCCCACAATATGGCGCTGAGAAGGGAGAAACAGCTTCTACACAGCTGCCTCCAGTTCAACCAATAAACTGTAGGACTTACTCCTGATTGAAGGAGAGCAGTGTACTCGGCTTGTGGGTAGCAGAGTTGGGATTGGTGGAAGAGGACTATAAAGGAGGAGAGAGACAACATGCACCAGGAACATCTAAGAGGAACATCTATCTGAAGGAACACCTGTGCAGCCCCCGAGAGAGCCGGCCGACTGTAGGCCACTCCCCCGCGGAAGTGGGGAAAGTGGCTAGGGGGAACCGCCCTTCCACGGAGGTGGAAAGGTTGGTAGTTAACCTGGGAAGAACCAGCAGCAAACCCGGGGAGGGCCGAGCAGACAAAAGAACAACGCAGGGTCCTGTGTCATTCCTCCATGAAGAGGAGGAGTGACATAATGGTGCCGTGACTCGGATATGAAGCCTAGGCAGGGTTTAGTGTCATTCCTCCATGAAGAGGAATAAAAATTGAAGTAAATGGTGGAGTCCAGCTCCATCAAGTCCAGGGGTTCCTGAAGGTGTGGGAGGCGTTGGCACAAGAAGAAATGAGAGACACACTCACAGCAAGGCTGATGGCATGGCTCTGTCTCTGGAGTACCAGGTTGTTTCTTTATATAAGTCACATAATGATTCTTTCTTCTTACTATACCAAGTTTGTTGTTCATTTTTATCTAGTCACAATCTCTTTGATTTTCAAGGACATACTCAGAGCATGGGTTACAATCACAGGTGTGAGATGACAATTTTCAAAGGCATGTTCAGAGCATGGGTTACTAACACAGACAGGTGCGAGATAACAGGCTGCCCACACAAACCAAGGCCTAGAGTGCTATCTAGCTATGCAGACATTGGCTACACAAGCTAGAATATTACCTTCCTAATCAAATCTTTACTAGAAGCCCCAATGTTCAGAGAAGGCCCTTTTTTCAATATATCCCCTCTTTTGCAGTTCTTTCTGTAACACTTTAATTTCTTTTTTGTACTTATCTAAAGGTTCCCTTAGATCTATTCCACAGTTTTGGCATCCTAACCATTGTTGTATTTGTTGCATATATTAACTTAAAGTTTTAATAACATTTATCTTTTTTCTAGTGGGAAGAATATACCAAGGAGCCTGTTACCTTGTAATTCTTTTCCACAAACAGATCAACCTTGCATAAAGCATTAACCCCTTCTCCTACACTAACATTCTGTTTGATTAAAATTCTACAAAGCAATGGACATTTTGGGGATCATGAGACTAAGAGTTCTTCCCTAAAATTAGAAATATAACAATCATTAATGGGACCACCAGGAAGGTCTGGCTTTCTTATGCAGAGTGTAGATCCCAACAAACCTAAAACCACCAAGAGGACCACAGCTGTTGTTCTCATGCCTTTCTGAGACAGACCTTCTGTTATGTCCTTGTCAGCAAGCCAAAGTTGCCTTGGCCTCCCACTCTGTTAGCATTCCTTTGCATGTGTATACCACATTTTCATTATCCATTCTCCAGTTGATGGGCACCTGATTCTACATCATGGTTACTGTGAATAGTACAATGCTACACATGAGTGCACACATCTCTTCAACATACTTTCAACTCAGAGATACACGCCCTGTAGTAGGATAGCTGAGGCATATAGCAGTTCTGTTTCTAGGTTTCTCAGGATTGGCCACATTGTTTTCCAAAACAACGACAGTCATTTCCATTCCTACAAAGAGATCCCCTTTCCCTACACCCTTACCAGCATTTATTACTTTTATCTTTTGATCAAACTGTTCTAACTGGAATAAGATGGTGATTTTGATTTGCAGTTCCCTGATGACTAGTGACATTGTACATTTTTCCATATACTTGTAGGTTGCTGTAAATCCTATTTTGAGAATATCGGTACAGGTTATTTGCCCATTTTATAATCAGATAATTTTTTGTTATTTAGATCCTTGAGTTTCTTCTTCATTATGGATATTCATAAGTATTCATTCTCAAAAACAAAGTTCTCTAAGGTGCACTTCTGTGTTTTTCAGTCATTTTAGAAGAGTCATCTTGGGGGCTTCCAGCTCTCTCATTCCCTCTGTTCAGTCAGTTGGGTCTGTGACCTAGACTCTAGATCTTATTACTTTAGGGCCTCTTAGTGGCTCCAGTCTTGAAGAGGTTTTACCTATAGGTTCTGCATTAACATCCCAAGAGGAACTTTCCTAAACCACAAACTTCATTGTATCATTCCCTAGCCCCACAACTTATTGAATCCTTAAAGCACACATAGAGAAATGCAGGCAGCAGAGTGTAGCTTAATGCAGTGCATGTAGAGGGATGCTGGCATCGCAGAGTGCAGCTTAACCCAGTGCACCTCAACACAAGACCCAGGATGAGGGACTTTCTGCAAGGACTTTGGAGGGGTCCATTCACTTCTTCCACCTTGTGAGGACACTTCAAAAAGGAGCCATCTTTTTCCTAATGTTTGGATGTTGAACTCAGTCATACTGGTATATTTAAAGGGATACAATGCTCCCTTTCAACTCTTAGACATATGGTAAATAGCAGGCCTCCAGCCTTCCCTTTCATTATCAATTTTTTGACGAGGGCACCAACATAGAAGCAGAAAGTGAGTCTGAATCAAGTTACTGAGTCTGCTGGTCCTCAATTTTACTCTCCCCAGCCTTGAAAACAGTGTGAAAATTTTCAAATACCCAAGACAAGGTCTTGTTACAATAGCTAAAAAGCACTGAAATCTCTAGGAATGTCTTGCTTTTCTCCCTACAATTTGAAGCACAGCTTTGCGGGCTACAGACTCCTCAGTTTGTGCTTTTTTTTTTTTTTTTTTTGCCTTCTGCACTGTACCACATCAGCCCTCTGCCTTGTGGTCCTCCAGGGATTCCAATGAGCAATTTGCTCATGAACATAGGGGAAATGATGGAAGATACCTCCCTCTCAGCTCTACAGATATGAACAACGCACCTGAGCTGTCACGGGCAACAGAACATTTTGTGGTAGTGTCATGATGCCAGGAAAGTGGTCCCATCATGTTGAGACCTATCACTCAGATGTTAAATTGAAAGGAAAGGCTATTTGGGGTGTAGACTTTAGGAGGCAATTGGAACATTCTACATGTGCTAATTTTGCAAAAAATAAATATCAATTTCTATCACTAACTTAAGCAAAGATCTTTTGGGGGTACTTTCTCTTTAATCAAATGGACAGATACTTCTGGAAACTGCCATGGAGTATCACCAACTGTGATTGGTCTATTTCTTGCTCTGACGTTGGAAGGTGCATTGTGATGTCATTCCAACTGCCTGTTTGAATCCCTGGCTGGGCAGAGGACTTTGTCTGTTTTTTCCAGGAAGCAGTTGAATGCTGGCCAGCGAGACTTGGACAAAGCTATAAGTTTTTCCATATTTTGTTGTTTTTGCTGTTTTATTGTTCTGTCCATTTTGTCCTCTCCCTTCCCCACAATCTTTTACTTCTTATCTGTGCATTTTTATTTTATTTAAATATCTCCTCATTTCTCTTTTGATTTTTCTTGTCATTTCTTCTCTTTATTTTCCATTTTCATTTTCTAATTCTTTAATTCTTGTGTATCTCACCTTCTTTTTCTCATGTGTAATCACTTTCTTTACATAGGAGGTTTAGTATTGTAAGTTTAGCTATAAGAGTTGGTGTTTTCTTTCTGTTACAGTTCTCCGTGTTTCTGTTTTGTCACTTTTGATTATTTTGTGTGAATCACTGATTAGTATAGTGTAATTCATTATAGTGTTTGTTCAAAATATTAGCATAGTGAATAGAATTAATCTTAATAATTAGTGTACTTCATATACTGTTGTTTTTGTTATGCCCAGATAAGTAGATCCCCCAATAAACTATCAACAACCTCATCACACTGAAATCCAAAAGCAAGATTTCTATTAAAAAGGTACAAGCCACGACAGGGACCTCATCCAACCAACCGGCGCAGCAGAGGAAGGAGGAAAGGCCCAGGTCTTTGGGGACGCTTTTAAAGGGGAGATACATCATCAAGGGCTTAAGGTGCGGGGCCTTTTGTGATTGGGCAGGGTGGGGGGTGTGTGTCTCTGTTTGGCTTGGGTTCAGGAAGTTACCTCAGTTGGTAATCTCTACTGAGCTGGCCTTGGTCTGCTGAGCTAGCTGTCCTTGGTAAACTTGGATATCTCCAGAATGCCTGAATGCCTGCTTTTACAAGGACTGCTATGGGAAATGGAGGCTGCTTTTGATTGTTTCAAAATAGAGTCACTTTGGCTCTTCAGATCTGTCTGTTCTTTTTAGTGCTGTTTATTTTGTTCTTTTTGTTTGTTTGTTTTTTGTTTTGTTTTGTTTTGTTTTTCCTCTTATCTTCCCCACAAATTTTTGCTTTTCATCTGTGTGTATTTTATTTAAAAATCGCATTTCTTTTTTGATTTCTCTTGTTGTGTTCATAATATCACATAGTGAATTAGAATTGGTCTTATTGATTAGTACAGTGAAGTTCATATGCAGTTTTTTTGTCTATTTGTTCTTTAAGAGCTTTATTTTTATTTTTAGTTTTCTTCCCCTAACTCAATTTTTTTATCTCTGTGTATTTAATTTAAATATCTTTTCTTTTTCTCTTTTTCTTGTTATAATAGTAAGATGAGTACATTGAATAGAATTAGTATGTAGTATAGTAAATGTAGTGTTACCTGTTAGTTGACTTATTCATTTGTTTCTTTCATTTTATTTATTTATTTATTATGTTTATTTCATTCATTTGTTTTTGTTTTGTCACTTTTATTTTGTTTGAAATAATGATTAGTATAGTGTAATTCACATATAGTGTTTGTTCAAAATATTAGCATAGTGAATAGAATTAATCTTAATAATTAGTGTACTTCATATTGTTTTGTCTGTTCTTTTTAGTGCTGTTTATTTTGTTGGTTTTTTTTTTGTTTTTCTTCTTTTCTCCCCCACAAGTTTTTGCTTTTTATCTGTGTGTATTTTATTTAAAAATCTCATTTCTTTTTGATTTCTCTTGTCATTTCTTCTATTTATTTTCTTTTTTCATTTTCTAATAGTTTAATTCTTGTGTATCTCACCTTTTTCATTTTTTTCTCATCTGTAATTGCTTTACACAGGAGGATTAGTATTGTAAGTTTGTTATAAGAGTTGGTGTTTTACTTTCTGGTATGGTTTTCCATTTTTTTGTTTTGTTGCTTGATTATTTTGTTTTAATTATGATTAGTAGAGTGTAATTCATATGTACTGTTTGTTCAAAATATTAGCATAGTGAACAGAATTAATCTAAATAATTAGTGTAGTTATATACTGCGGTTTTGTCTGTTCTTTTCAGTGCTGTTTATTTTGTTCTTTTTTTTCCCTCTTTTCTCACCCTCAAATTTTTGCTTTTTTATCTGTGTGTATTTTATTTAAAAATCTCATTTCTTTTTTGATTTCTCTTGCTGTATTCAAATATCACATAGTGAATTAGAATTGGTCTTATTGATTAGTACAGTGAAGTTCATATGCAGTTTTTTTGTCTATTTGTTAAGAGCTTTATTTTTTATTTTTTATTCTTAGTTTTTCCCCCAACTCAATTTTTTTCTTTTTATCTCTGTGTATTTAATTTAAATATCTTTTCTTTTTCTCTTTTTCTTGTTATATTAGTAACTTGAGTATAGTGAATAGAATTAGTCTGTAGTATAGTAAATGTAGTGTTACCTGTTAGTAGTATTAACATATTGACTTATTCATTTGTTTCTTTCTCATTGGGTTGCCAGGTCACCGTAGGTGCTGTAGGAGACTAGCTAGTGTTACTCCCAGTACACTAGATATCAAGATATCCCCACAATGAGTGGTGACAGATCCTCCCACACAGAGGAGGAGGTGTTCCAGGGATATGAAGTCCTCAGAACCCTTGGCAAGGGCAGCTTTGGCAAGGTGAAGCTGGCCCGCCATGTGGAGAGTGGGACCATGTTGGCTGTGAAGATCATTGCCAGAGGGCACGGGGATTCCTCTGAGTTCCCACAAGCAAGGGTAGAAGCAGAGATTATGAGTTCTCTGCATCACCCTCACATTGTACAGCTAATGCAGGTAGACTACACGGCAGAGAGAGCCTACCTGTTCATGGAATATATTAGCGTGGGGGACCTTGGAAAGTTAGTGGCAGTGCGCGGCCACCTTGAGGAAGGAGAAGCATGCTACTATTTCAGTCAGACCCTGGAAGCAGTGGAGTACTGCCATAAGCAGCATGTTGTCCACAGAGATATAAAATTAGAAAATCTCCTTGTGGACAGAAACATGTGTATTAAACTAATTGACTTTGGCTTAAGCCAAAAATTGGCTGAAGGCCAACAACTCAATTCATTGTGTGGCAGCCTCGAATACTGTGCCCCGGAAGAATTCTTAGGGAAGGAATTCGATGGCTACAAGGCCGACGTGTGGAGCCTGGGCGTGCTCCTATACACCATGGTGAAAGGGTGGCTGCCCTTTGAAGGGAACAGCTTTGCATACTTGAAGGCAGCCATCCTGGCTGGCTCTTACCTAATCCCCTCCTCTATAAGCAGGGAACTGGAGCAGCTGCTGGACTGGCTGATGACCTGTGACCCTGCTGAGAGGCCCACAGTGGCAGATGCTATGGGCCACAAGTGGCTCAGCATGGAGCAGAAAGGGCCCAAACTGAGTGAAGACACAGCCAAACAGACTCAGAGTTCAACCGAGGACGAGGACCTCAGTGAAAGTGTGGAGAGCCTGAGCTCTCAGGAGGGCCTCCGAGAACAGGACGGCCCCCTGTGGGGAAAAGCCCAGCTACGGGCTCACCTCAGAGGAGGAGGAAGCGAAATTTACATGGGGCTCCCAGGTCCTTCGCATGTTACTGAAGGTCCGAAATACCTCTCAGGCCTCCTCTTCCAGCTGGGCTGTGAGGAGGAGGATGGCTGCTTGTCCCCTGCTCTGAGCTGGGGGAAATCCCAGGAGGGCTTCCGTGGAGCAGCGAGACCTGAGCTCACTGAAGTGGAGCTTCTAGCATCTCCCCAGGATGCTGAGGCCCAAAGCTACCTGGTGGAGCTGGGCTTTCAGCTGAGCCATAAAGCAGCCCCCCTGACACCCGGTCTCCAAGCCAGCGCCACGTCCCCAGTGCTGCCTGAAGGTGACCCATCATCAGGGCTAAATGCCTGCCATGGAGCCCGCAGGATGGACGGTTCCCCACCTGGCATGATGATGATCCACACTCCTCGCCCAGTCCTCAGGTATAACAGCTCCGTGTCCTCTGCGTCCACTCTCAACACCAGCAGCAGTGAGGCCGGCAGGTCAGATGGTCCCCACCCTGTCATAAGGAGGAGGACCTACATTCTTGGGCCAGTTCTCAGCCACAACAGCTCCTTGTCCTCCATAGCCACTATCAGCATCACCAGCAGTGAGGCTGAGAGGACAGATGGCCCCCAACCTGGGATAAGGAGGGAGACCTACATTCCCTGGCCAGGCCTCAGGTACAACAGCCCCGTGTCCTCCATATCCACTCTCAGCTCCAGCAGCAGTGAGGACCACATAGCAGACAGGAGCTGTTCCCAGGGAGTGACAGAGAATGAGAGCCTCCCAGAAAACCAACAGGACGAGGAGGCAGGGACCTCCCCTGCTAAAGCTGCCGAGAGCAAGGGCCGCCGGGGGTCTGCAGGAGGATGGTGAACTGCCTTCTGTGGGTGTGTTGTATCCTGCCAGACCCAGAGGAAGACCTCTGAATTCAGAGGAGAAAGGTGGCCCCATAGCTTCATTCACTGGAAATGCTCAAGAGGAAATTATGATCCCTGCCTGGGAGGAGGGATTGTGGGGAGGCAGTAATAAATAACAGGCAGGGAGTGAAGGCAATGGGTCTCGTAGGAGGAACTAGGATCAGGCGTCAGACCAGACCACACCACCAGGTCCTGTGTCTCATGTGCAAGCAGCTGATCAGGTGAGCATAACCTCACTTCAGTGTCAGGTCAGTGGCATTTCTCGGTTGTCACATGGTTCAAGTAGTCAGCAGAATAGCATTTTTATTGGTTAGCATCCATGACCATTTGCTAGGCACCAGAAAAACAGACACCTGACATTGAAACGCTGTAGTGAATGTATCCATTTATAAGGACTTACTATAGAAGCTCCTTTAGAAGAGGCATAACATACTGGGGCAAGTGCCAGCCTCAGGGGCTTTCTCTATCTGGATTCTGAGGACAGCCACACTGTGTGCATTCAGCAGAACTTACAGAACTGCATGCATAAACATCTCCTTGATTCCATAAAAAGTAGAAAAAAGGAACAAAGAGACCAGGCCCTGGGACTTCCAAGAGCTATACAAACCTTGCCTTCCTGTCTATGAGGTGTGTGGTACTGCGCAAGTACCTCATATTCTGAGCCCTGGTCACCACTAAAAAGTTGGGGAGGAGGCTCTGAAAAGTCCTTGTGACACAGTGAGGTCTGGAGTTTCTGGGATGACAAAT
The DNA here is from genome assembly GCF_051225735.1 of Oryctolagus cuniculus. Taxonomy (NCBI): domain Eukaryota; kingdom Metazoa; phylum Chordata; class Mammalia; order Lagomorpha; family Leporidae; genus Oryctolagus; species Oryctolagus cuniculus. Next base: position 33,453,705 of record NC_142885.1, read on the forward strand.
CCAGCCATGTGCTTGCTCAGGGAAACCCAGGTACGTGTGGCAGATAAGCCTTCCTTCTAGCATGAATGTACTGGACTCTCAGGTTATACTCAAATAGTCTCCCATCCTGTTTTGGGATGTGTGCAGGGGCCACTGGCTGCTTGGGGGATGACTGGCAGCTGCTGGCCCCAGTGGCCCACTTCGGTATGTGATATCTGGGGTCACTATCAAGTCCAGCCTAGTATTGGCAGCTATAGTCAAATTGAGTAACTTTGGTCTGCATTGATAGATATTGGAGTGGGGGGATTCTTTTACCTTTTAAATTATGCTAATAATACAAAACACAAATGTTACTATTTTAACCCTTTTTAAGTATACAGTAGTGACATGAAGAGCATTCACAGGGTTGTGTGCACATCACCACCACTCCTCTCCTCCACATGAAACACTCCCCACCCCCCTCCCCAGCCCGGCACCCCCAGGTCTACTCCTGTCTTAATGAATGGGACAACTCTGTCTCAAGTATTATGCAGTATTTGCTCTTTGAGAGCCAGAGAGACAGGCAGAGCTTCCATCAGCTGGTTCACTCCTTGCAGGCCTGTAATGGCAAGTACTGGACTGGGCTGAAGCCAGGAGCTGGGAACTCAATTCAGGCCTCTCATGTGCATGAAATGAACCCAATCACATGAGCCATCAGCTGCTTCCTCCCTGTCTGCAACAGCAGAAAGTTGGAGTCAGGAGCCAGAGCTGAGAGTGAAACCCAGTAACTCTGACATGGTACACAGGCATCTTAACTGCCTGCCCTTGGTGTTTGTCTTTCTGTGGCTGGCTTGTATTATCCAGTCCTCAGGATTCATGCCTGCAGTAGCAAGTGTCAGAATATCCTTCCTTTGGAAGGCTGAATAATACTCCGTGGTTCAGTTGGACCACATTGTTTTCCCACACTCATTTTCTTTTGATGGCCCCATGGGTTGTTTGCATATAGGGGTAATGTGAATAATGCTACTGTGAACATGGGTACAAATTACTCCTTGAGACCCTGTCTTCAATTCTTCTATTATGTATGTACTTATGTATTTGAAAGACACAGTGACTGAAAGAGAGCTCTGCCTCACTCCCCAGATGGCCACTACAGTGAAGGCAGGCCAGGATAAAGCCAGGAGCCCTGCACTCCATCTAGGTCTCCCACACAGTTGACAGAGGCCCAAGAACTGGAGCCATAATCTGTTGCCTTCCCATGAGTATTAGCAGGAAGCTGAATTGAAAGCAAATTAACCAAGACTGGAACCAGACACTCCAGTATGGGATGTGGACTTCCCAAGTGGCAGTTTCATTGGCTGCACAACACCCACCCCCGTTTCCAATTCTTGGAGTCATATACCTAGATAAATATACACCTAGATGTATATATACCTAGATGGCTACTTGACAATTCAATGTTTAAAAATTTGGGTGGCAGTTCTATTTTGTGGTGTAGCAGGTTAAGCCACCACTCGGAACACCCACACTCCATATTGGAGTCAGTTCATATTCCAGCTGCTCTACTTCCAATCCAGCTCCCCGCTAATGCATCTGGGAAAGACATGAAGGTTGGCTCAAGTACTTGGGCCCCTGCCACCTACATGGGAAACCCAGAAGAAGTTCCTGCCTCTGGTCTGGCCCAGATTGTCTGTTCTGGTCATTTGGGAGGTGAAGCAGTAGATGGAGGAGTCTCTCTCTGTCTCTCTCCTCCCACTCCCTGCCACAGACTTTGCCTTTCAAATCAATAAATTTTTTTGGTTATAAGGAAATAGCTTTATATTTATTTTAATTTAAAAAGATATTTATTAATTTGAAAGGCAAATTTACAGAGGCAGAAGCAGAGAGTGAAAGACAGAGAGAGTGAGAGAGAGAGGGAGGTATCTGCATCTTCTGCTTCACTCCCCAAATGCTCACAACAGCCATGGCTGGGCCAGGCTGAAGCCCAGAACCTGGAGCTCCACCCTGGTCTCCTACGGGGGTGGAAAGAACTCAAGTATTTGAGCCATCACCTGCTGCCTGCCAAGGTGCACATGAGCAGAAAGATGGAATGGGGACCTTAACTTAGTCTAGAGTCCAGGAAAAGCAAACTCTTCAGCTGGAGACCAGGACAGAGGGAGGTGCTGCCTCTCCTATTCCCCTCCCCCAGCTGTTTATGCTGCTGGCCACTCCCCACCTATGCCCATGCATGTGTGTTCTTTCACCTTTTTAATAAACTTCATCATTCTGGACAGTGTATATGTGCCTGTACTTGGAATGTCTCCCTAAGCAGAAGGCACAGACCTGGAATACACATTCAGCCACCCCACTTACTTCACTTCTTATGGGTGAGCCATCCAGGTGTCTGAGAAAGCCCAGCAGTGAACCAAAAAAGCAACAGTGGTAAGTGGAATTCAATTTGTTTCTGTCTCAGCTGTGCTGAGCTTTTACCTCCTTGTGAAAATTCAAAAGTGTCTCCCTCAGTCTCACTGCTCTTGATCTCAGGCAGATCTGTTAAGATGCAGTTGTGGGGACCTTGTTCCTAAGTTTCAGCTATAGGGGAGGAAAGGCGACAATGAGATGTCTTCGTAAGGAAGATCTGGACAGAGGAATGGGAAGAGAGTTGGACAGTTTGTGGCCTTGTGCCCAAAATCTTTGTTTCTAGATTGTAGTGTGTTTTTTAAATTCATTCTTGCTGCTGAAAAACCTGGAACTTGGAATTTAGTTTCTACTGGATGCAATACACCTGGCTAAAAAGTTCTGTCTTGAGATTTTGAATTGTGGTATTTTCCTTATTAAGATGGGCAGGTGGGCCAAGCACTCACCTTTTGCTAGCAAACTTCTCTTCATCTGACTGGAGTGGTCCTCAAAACAGGTGTGCAGTGTATATGTGCCACACCCCCTGTCAGCAGGTGGTACTTCCTAACATGGCAGGAGTTCCTCAACAGGAGCCGAGGGAGGGACTTTGCCCGACCATGGAAGCCTCAAGTGTGACTTCAGCTTTTCAGTGGATGATGGAAATGGACCCCACCTGACCATGGTGGACCCCATAGCTAGTGCAAACCATGTACCTAGTCAGCAGCACTACCATTTATCTTAGCTTTATGCTGGTTTCTGCTGCCCTGGAATACACACCCAGGTATGGGTTTCAATGCTACCTGAGGTCACAAGCTCTAGATATGCTGGTCCTAGCCCCAGAGAATGTTCAGGACACAGAAGCTTCAGGGCTTACAACCTCTAGCAGCTGGTCTTCAGGCATAGGCTGTGTTATTTTTACAACCCAGGAGCTTTTCCTCCTGGTGTGAGGAGCAGTGCCCCACTAGAGATCATTTCTTGCAGAGATGACATCCCATAAGCTCATGTTGGATGCTGGGAAAATGCCCCAATTATATGTGCATTTGCTCCCAAGTTGTTGGCACCTTTGGAAAAGCACCAGCACTCTTCAACTGGCCAGATTATGTAAGGCATGTTCATTAAGACATTTTAATAGGGGCATTGGGTAATGAAGATGCCCTTACATATAGATCAACCCACAAGGAGCCCTGGAGGCAGGTTGCTTAAAGCCGAGGACCTCAAATTGGGGTATAAAACCTTTGTAATGTATCCAATACAATTAATACAAGGGATCTGAATCACATATATAAGCATAACAGGGTTTGTGGAGAGCCATATCACTTTTGTCTTGTCAGGTTCTACCAAAACTTCAGCTGTATATGACTCCTCATTCGTCCCTGTGGACTGACTCCTAAGGGTACAGTTTAAAAAACCCTAGAAAATCGAGATACAGAGTGGTTTACTGACAGCAGTAGTTGCACAAAGTATGGAGTTTAAAAGGCAGGTTATGCCATGGTGGGTCTTACTCAGGTGATAAAATCTCAGACATTGCCAACTAGCACTTGATCGCAAAAGGCCAAACTTACTGCTTTAACTAGAACCTTGCAATGGGGAAGAGTTAATGAGTTATTATGTCCAGACTCCAGTTTGTTTTCCTGGAGTTCCATGCACATGGAGCAATTTGGAAAGGAAGAGCCCTCCCGACTTCAAAGAGCTCTCCCATTAAATAAGGAGAAGAGATGTTAGCTCTCCTTCAGGAGCACTGGAGTCTTTAGAAAGTGGTTGTCATTCACTGCAGGGGACACAAGAAGACAGATAGCCATGCTATTCAGGGAAATGTGCTAGCAGATAAGGCAGCAAAAGTCGCTGCTGCAGGGCAGGTTCTAGAAATAGCTTTTCTACCTGAGCTTTTTGGTCACTAAGTATCCTCACTACACAAACCCTGTCATAGAATGTTCTCCTCAACCAGGCAACATGAAGGATGCCAGTGGAGGTGGGTGTTCAGTCATAAGCCCATGCGCTGAATGGGGAGTTATTAATATATGACTCTCACTATTTGGAAGAGAATGTTTAATGCCAGGAGTTCCTTGGGTATTTGGAGGGTAAAGGCTGCATACTGTCATAAAGAAAGTACCTCAGCATGTGGTGACTGCTTTAGGTTTTTCTTATCTCCATACCCCTTGGAGACCTTAGTCATCAAAGTCAAAAAGCTAATCATATTCTTAAGAAAGTCCTGGCGAAGCTTTGCCAAGAGACCTCAGAAAGATGGCTTAAATTCTTACCTATTGCCCTCAGGATGAAAGTGGCACCTAAGGCTGCTTTAAAACTGCCTGTCTAAAATGCTATGTAAAAAGGTCTTCTTCACCTCTGATACCCTCTTTCACTCAGGGATACAGATCAGGTAAGAGTTTATTATTAATCTTTTTCCTATACAAGAGGCTAATGGACTGTGGTAATAAAATTCTCACAGTGCCAGGTCCCAAAATCATGAACAGCCTATCCCCAGGAGACCAAGTCTTAAGAGACATTTGGAGCAAAGACTCTTCCTCTGATCAATTGCAGCCTAGATGAAAGGGATCCTACCAGGTGCTACTCAGCACTCCTACTGAAGTCAAATTCAGGGCATCCCAAGCTGGGTACATTTGTCAAGGATCTCAGTTCTACCTCTTTAGTCTTCACAGGGGCACACAGAGAACAAGTCTGCTCATTCTTGTGAATGCATCCAAGATCTCGAATACATCTTCAAGGGGCAAAAGGGTAAGTAAAACCTTTGCTTTTATCATATTGAACCTGCTACACTTAGTGGCACACATATTTTGCCTATCTTTTATTCTCTCAGGAGGCTGCTGTTGTGAGGAAAACTCCATAGTTCTTGTAGTATGATAGTAGGAGATCCTGCTAGGCCATAGAAAACCATTTAAAAATCTGTTTATTGTGTGGGCCAAACTAGAGCCTACACTTCAGGCCAGATTTTACAGCAATTGCTTGAGGCTGTGGGTGCTCTAAGACAGTCATGGACAAGTAGCTGGCCATAAAATGCATACTGGCAAAACCAGGAGCGTGTGCAGTGATTAATGGAATCTGCGGCATCTACTCTAACAGTTGTATATTCACTGAAAAGGATATTACCAGTCTTTATGGCTATGCTAGATGGTTTTATAATCTCAGCAAAGACAATCTATCAATGCCCATGTTTTGGGAAACAGTGGAATATACTCCTCCTATCCTGAAGGGGATTCAACTTGCAATTTATCTTTTTTCCAATTATGCTCATCCTGATTGACAAACTTTTCTGTTTCAGAATTCGACAGCTTCTCAAAATGATGATGACCATGCAAGGGCAACAGCGATTGGCCGTGACAATGAAAATTCCCCAGCTCATGAGATGGATTGATTAGATGAGCTAAGAAGAGGTTTCCGAACCCTGGATAGGTAGGGACAACGCCCCTGGCCAGCAGGAAGTAGCTACAGAAGACGGATCATCATCCTTCAGCACCCCCTTAAGATTAAGGGTTGGAAATCTCTGCGGGGGGATGAGATGGGATAAGGCAGGTAGCTAGCTTAGGGCCACAGAGCTGGAAGTCCCAAGTCACAAGCGCTCGCCCCCATGTAATTCTATCCTACTTGTCCAATAAACTGCCCCTTACTGGGGCGTGTTTCCTTCTGGGTGGGGCACGTGCCATGTGAATTTCCACCACACTTCTACCTCAAAAGCAGCCCGCACTGGAAGAAGTGTGTCCTGCTCTTGGGAGATGGATGCTGAGGTGCTCTCTCTGCACTTTTCCTCTTACCTCCATTTTCCCTGGCCCACTCCCCACCCATGCTCACGTTTCCTTTATCACCCCTTAAATAAATGTTATCATTTTGTGTACTGTACATGTTTCTGTGCTTCAAATGCTTCTCTAGGTAGAAGGCAAAGACCTGGAATAAGATTAGACCCCACTTCAGGGTTAAGGTTCTGTTTGCAACAGAAGGATCCCATATCAGAGGGCCAGTTCAAGTCCTGGCTACTCCACTTTCTATGCAGTTCCCTATTTAAGCACACCCTGGGAAGGTAGCAGGTGATGGCCAAAGAGCTTGGGCCTCTACCACGTGGGAAAGACAGATGGAATTCTGGGATCTTAGCTTCATCTTGGCCAAGCTTCAGCCATTGTGTCCATGTGGGGAGTGAACCAGTGAATGGAAAATGTGTTTGTGTGTGTGTGTGTGTGTGAGAGAGAGAGAGAGAGAAAGAGAGAGAGAGAGAGAAACTCTGCCTTTCATATAAATAACAAATATTTTTAAAAAACAAGTTGTACCAGGAGGTGGGGATCAACAGTTGCTATCTCAGAGCCTGCCTACACAATTCAGGCCATGAATGAACCTAGAATGTTCTGTGTGGCACCTGAAACATGTAAACCATACAAGCAGAAACAAACTCTATGAACAAGGTGCCTCCAATAGGTTTTCTACTTAATTTAATTGGAATATGGAGGCTCAGTGGTGAAGAGAGTTGACAGTAAGATGCTGCTACCAGTAAAGCAACATTGAGAACCTGGGCCCATCTCACTCTAAACACAGGCTTTTTCCTTTACACTTCCCTTCTCTGATTCTCATTAGAGTGGTGTAAGATACACACTTGGGGGTGGGCATTTGGCTTAGAGGTCCTTGGGACTGCACATCCTATATCAGAGTCCTTGGTTTGAAGCCTGGTTCTGCCTCCAACCCTAGGTTCCTGCTAGTGCACACCCCGGCAAGTAGCAGTTGATGGCTCAACAATGTGGGAAACCCAGATGGAGTTCCAGGCTCCTGGGTGTTGCCTGCCATGGCCTGGCTCTTACAGGCATTGGAGATTGAGCCAGCAGTTGGAAGATATCTATGTCTCTATTTCTTATAATAATGATAATAAATGAATAACATAATAAAAAGCCTAAACCCTGACACTGAGCAGGTGTTGGCAAAAGTTCATTCCTAGAATTTCAGCATTTACCACAGATACAGGCAATGACACCTAGGATTACACTGTCATCTCTTCTAAAATGAGCATGGAGGCATCTGGGAAATGTCCCAGCTCAGTTAGTGGAGGAAATGAGCACCCAGTTGAGCCTGGAAAAGCCAGCTGGGTGGTTAAAGTGAAGGCAAAGCCAGGATGTTGGAGCTGCTTCCTCCACTTCTATCACTTGTCATGTCACACAGGGTGTGATCACACTGGCCCTGCCAACTCCACAGGCCATTTAGGTTTACCTGTGGGGCAGGTGTTTAATTGGAGTTTAAGAAGGCCATGTCCCACTCTGGAGTGCTCGAGTAAAGTCCTGCAACTGGCTCTTGACTCCAGCTTCCTGCCAATACATAGCCTGGGAACCAACAGTGATGGCTCAAGTGATTGGATCCTTGAACAGAGTTGTTGGTTCCTGGCTTTGGCCTGGCCAAGCCCTGGTCGTGGTGGGTATTTGGAGAATGAACCATCAGATGGGAGCTTGCTGGCTCTCTGCTGTTCAAATAAATGTCTACATGCAAAATTTAAGTGAAAAATAATTTTGCCCATAACATTGCTAGTAGGCACTTGCTTTAACCCAGGGATACAGTAAGAAGCAAGATGTGTTTAATTAGGGGCTTCTGTTGTGAAGCAGCAGGTTAAAGCACCACCTGTGATGCCAGCATCCCATGTCAGAGCGCTGGTTCAGGTTCTGATGCTCCGTGTCTCATCCAGCTGTTGTGTCTGGGAGAGCAGTGGAGTATGGCCTGAGTGCTTGGCTCCCTACCATCCACATGGGAAACCCCAGTGGAGTTCCTGGCTCCAGGCCTAGTTCAGCCCTGTTTTAGCCATCTGAGGAGTGAACCAACAAATGGAAGATCTCTCTCAATCTTTCTGTCTCTCTTTCTCTCTCCCTCCCTATCTCCTTCTTTCTCCCTCTCTCTCCATTTTAAATAAATAATTTTTTTAAAGAAAGATTCAGTGCTCCAACCATCATCCCCAGACATGCATGTTGATTGCTAAGCATTCACCACCAACAACAGCTAGTGGAGCTGTGTGATTTGGGAAGCTTGCGGCGCTGCAAAATAAAAGTCATCACCCCCATTTTACAGAGAGGGAAAAAAGACAGTCTGACACTTGTCATAGGTGAAATTGGTATAGAGAAGGCCCTACTTCCAAGTTTAGCCTGATAGGGCTGCCAGATTTAGCCAAGAAAAAAACAGAAGTACCTGAAACAATAACACCCAAATGCCCAGTTCCATTTGTAGATAAACTTCGAATGACATGACCCCTTAGTGTATCATATCCTAAATGTTCCATGGAATGAAATATATTTGTTTTTTTTCCATTCATCTGACATGTGAATTGATCTGGATTGATCAGAAATGCAAATGCATCTAAATATTGCATAGAATATTGAATAAACTCACAAATTATGCATTGGGCAACTGTTGAGAAAATTCATCTTGGAGTCCTGTATTTTTCCTTTAAAAGATATTTTAAAGATCCTTATATTTATTTGAAAAGCAGAGTGACAGCACAGGAGGGAGAGACAGAGATATGTTCCATCCACGGATAGACTCCTGAAATCCTTGCAACAGATGGGGCAGGGCCAGGCTAGAGCAGTGAGCCAGGGCCTCATTCCAGCTCTCCCATGTGGGGGGCAGGAACCCAATTACTTGAGCCCTTGGCGTTGCCTCCCAGGGTCTGCAGTAGCAGGAAGCTGGAGTCAGGAGCAGAGCCAGGCATCAAACACAGGCACTCTGATGTGTAACAGAGGCAGGGGAACTCCACTTTTTGAATAAGTTATCCTTTCTTTTTTGAATTCCCTGTGGTACTGAGTAAAAAAATTCAGTTGAGCATATTTGTGTGGCCTATTTGGGTTCTCTGTTCTATTTGTCTATGTCTGTCCTTTCCCCAGTGTCACAAATTCTTGATTACTGCATCTACATAGTGAGACTTGACATTGACTGCAGTGAATCTTCCCACTTTGTTCTTCCCACTCTCCCAAGACTGTCTTAACTCTCGATATGAATTTTAGAATAAGTTCACCTAGACCTACAAAAATCTTGCTGGGATAGTGATGGAATTGTATTAGAGTTATTTACTATTTTGGGGAAACCAGTGCCTTTATTACATTTATCCTGTAATCCATGGGCACAGTACGGTTTCCAGTTCTTTAGATGTACTTTGCCTTTTTTAAATCAGTATTTTGTTATTTATAGTGTACAATATTATACATATTTTGTTAATACTATACATAAGCATTTGATTTTCTCAAATTAGTTGAAAGTGGCATAGTTAATTTCAGGTTCTACATTTCCATTGTTAGTATTCAGAAAGAGAATCAAATTTTTCATGTTTTGTAGCTGGAAAACTTGCTAGAGAGAGAGAGAGAAAGAGAGAGAGAGAGAGAGAGAGAGAGAGAGAGACTCAGGCAGCATGGCCCTTTGCAGTAACCAGGAGAGGCCAGGCCCACACAGCTGGGACAACCTGTCCCCAAATCATCATGACATGAAGAGAGCAAGTCCCACTCACCTGGACCTGAATCCATCCACGTGTCCTGAACTTGCTTGCTACCTAGAAAACAAACTCCAGCTCAGCCGGTCACTTGACACACGAGTGGCCTCTAACTGCTGTAGAATATGGAAGGAGCAGTGCTTGGCAATGATGACATCATGGAGTGCAGTCACAATGGTACCCTCCTAGATCAGCAGGTCTCAGGATCAGGGTTCCCAACCCCCTGAGGAATAAGAATCCCCTAGCAGGGGGCCTGTGGTCTCTTCTGGGATCAAGAGAAAAGGACAGATGTGTGGGAGGTATGTCATGGGCTCAGATGTCCCGGTGCCTTCTGTCACCCACTGGACAAGGTCCCAGATCCATGCCACTCTCCATCCTCCTTTTCCTCCTCTACAATTATATTTTGTATTGACTTTTGAGCATTTGCATTTTGGATTAATATGAGTGCAATGGGTGCCCTCACAATTGGTATACAACTACCTGAGGTCTCCCTACTTTCCCCACCCTTGCAAATGACCAGAACTGGGGAATCCATGTGGCACAAACTCCTGCCACAAGACAGGCTTACTCCAGCACTGCTGATCCAGGCTGTGCCTCCTGCCCTCCTCTGGCCTTTCCTTGCTGCTGCTGTTGCTTTTGGGTGTCAAAGAGTCCAGGGACTAGGGTGAGTGGTGAGGCAGGCTGCCTGCCTCCTGCCTGGGACCGTGAGCCAGCAGGGACCAGACTGCAGAAGAAACAAGAACTCTGTTCTGGACAAAGGCAAGAGTGAAGTATTGAGTCACTGTGACTTCACCACCAGCCCCTGACACTGGTGCTGACCACACAGAGGCTGATGGTGTCAATAAGCATGTGGGGCAGGAGCACCCACAATCTCCAGGGCTCCCAGATGAGGGACATCTATGTCTGGGGGACACCTTCACGTCAGCACCATTAGGCCCCTTCCAGCTCCTCAGCTGGGCATGGTTGCCTCTGGTCCTGCAGGGACAGTGAATGCCTTGCAGGATTTGTGGAGCCTCCTGGGTCTTGCTGTGGCCAAGCTTGTCACTACTCTCCCTGTCCTGGGGGGCCTGAGCTGTAATATCCCACTGGGGACAAGTGTGAGCCTGTGTGTGTGTGTGTGTGTTCACAAGCCCATGTGTGTTCCTAGCTATGCAGGTTCCATTGCTGCTGTTGTATTCACCTGTCTCCTCATCACCCTTGTCTGGTCTCCCCTGGAGGTGAGGATGGAGGGAGGCCAAGGGCAGGGTCCTGTGAGGAAGCTGGGCCCTGGCTGGTGGAGGTGACTGTGGTGTGGTGCTGGGTGTGTTCTGCAGAGCAGGGATCCCCACCCTGCCCCAGACATCATCACATTCAGGGGCTCCAAGGATGAACCACTTCCCAAGGTCTCAGGGCAGCTGGGTTACCAGGTGCTGCTGACCAGGCCATGGGTTGAGTAATACAAGATGAGAACTGGGAGAACTCACCTCAGGGACATTGCTTCTGTCACTCAGAAGGTCATATGGGGGCACCTCCCATCTGTCATGCCCTCCTCTGCCATCCACCTGAATCACTGGAGACTAACCAGGAGGGAGTAATGATGAACATGTCCTTGCAGCCTGTCCTACCCTCCTGATGCCCCACAGGGTCCCAGTCCCTGCTCCTGAACCATGACTCACGCTGTGACAACCCCACACCATTGCTGGCCTGGCCAGGGCATGTGACCATCAGGGTTAAGGAAATGACACAGCTCCTCCCACACAGAGGAGCCTGAAGCCTCCCAGCCCTGCTCCTGCTAGGACAGTCATTCAGGCCTCACCTAACCTGTGCTTAGTCTTGGACCCCACCCACTCTTAGGCTGCTACACTCCTGCCTGATGATTCTCCATCATCCCCTCTTGGTCCTGCTTGTGCTGACCTCCTGTGAGCTCACAGCTTGCCCAGTAACTGAGCCCACAGTGTCCAGTGTCTCCAAGGACTGCACTTCCACAGTGTCTGCTCAGGACAGCCACCAGCGCGTCCTTATCCCAAGGAGACTCTTCATGTCCATGAACTCACCAGTTGTCTCCATCACCCACTGGTCTACTTCTTCAGTTGTTAAATTATAGTATATATAGTAATTATTCTTAGTCATTTTGTTTCTCTGCTCTAGGTTGAATCCAAAGATTTTGTTCAAATAATTAAAAGAAGAAATATTTATAGAAGATAATTCACATTTTTCCATTTCTAATGTTTAGGTGCCTATCAACAAACACTGTGCATTTTCTGTGAATCCATAGAGTCTTGTAGTTTCTGGTCCATAACATGAAGCATTTATTGAATGAATGCATTATTTTGAAACAAACAAGTGTCTGTTGCATGTTACAACAATGTAAAAAAGCTCCAATATAAAAACATTTTAATAGGTTGTGAAATATACAATTATAAAATCTCTAAATATTACCTATAAAATTAGTACCTTGTTTTAAATTATTCTATAAAAACAAAAATAACACATTGGTAATAACTCTTGAGGTTCAAGAATATCCCCCATCAATACTACAAACCACAAACACATAAAAATCCTACAGATATTATTTAGATATTTAAATAAAACTATGATTACAGTAAATATATTCATTTCTCAAGTACAATACATTAGAATTGTGGCTTAGAGACACTAAGAACACAATTATAGGTGCAGTTGCATCAATTTTCATCATCCATATATAGCTCACTTGTTGCTTGCTAAATTATATGGTCAACTTAATCAATTTTTAAAACAAATTTTACTGGTGTAATTGTAGAGAGGCAGAGCAAGACCAGAATAGTAATCACATATACAAATCCTAGTAAACATTAAAAAAAAGTTTCTATTTGGAGAAATAGGACTTAGGGCCCAGCACTGTGGCATAGCAGATAAATGGCATCCTATATGGGTGCTTGTTCATGTCTTGGGTGTTCCACTTTTGCTCTAGCTCCCTGCACCTGGGAAAACAGTGGATGATGGCCCAAGTCCTAGGGCTCCTGTGCCCATGTGGGAGAACCAGGTGAAGCTCCTGTCTCCTGGCTTCAGATGGACCCAGCTCTGGCCATTGAGGCCACTTGGGGACTGAGTCAGTGGATGAAAGATCTCTCTCTCTCTCTCACTCTCTCTCTTGCTCACTCTCACTTTCGCTCTGATTCTCTAACTCTAAGAAAGAATGCTATTCTGTTAGTATCAAAGACACTGCCCACTCCAGAATTATCAGGCTCTTTCCAGCCCCATATCCAATTTCACACAAGCCCCTCTTCTCTGGTGGGCTGAGCAAGTGTCTCCACCCCCACCATCCACACACATCTTCCAGTTCTGCTCTTTCACTGTGTGACAGGGGAACTGGATCACAGCCTGGTGAGGACCTCTATGTCCAGTGTTTGCCTCATGGGGGAAGAGGAATTGCACCAACATAGGTGACATGGGGCCGGCTGATGCATGCTGCATGTGTGTAACTCATCTTCTGAATCTTTGCTCGCAAGGGCTGAGATAACACCCATTCTGGCCAGGTCCAGAAGAGAACTGGAGTAGCCCCTGCTCAGCATCTGAGGCTCCTGTGTTCTCTGCACCCCTCCTCTGGAGACAGTGGTGGTCCCATTGCATCTCCTACACATGTGTGTGCCACCCTGGCCTGCTTTTGTCTGCTGCTTCTTGTTAGGATATGGAGCCTCAGGAAGAAAGTGATGTTTTTAAAATATTGGGGAAATGATTTCAGACACCTGGAGGCAAATGTGGAGCTGTAATCTGAGTCCACTCAGGGCAGCACACATAAGGACTTGTCCATGTGTGCTGGGAACTTTACAACTTCAAGACAACAGTGGGGATGCCTAGTTGCTTCATGTTTACATTCAGCAGTTCAACATACTTTAAATGTATTTTAATTCATGCTATATATTGTGGCTTTGTGTTTCAAATAATGTTTACTCTTCTGTTTTGACACCAGATAAGACAGTTTCTAAAGAATAAATTTTTTATCTTTCTTAACTTCAGAATATTAATTTTGGAAAATCAGCTAAACTTGTGTGTTATGTGGCTGTAAATGATGTACATGCTATAAAATAAGTGTCACTGTTATGTGGGATTATAATTTCTAAATGTTACTCATTGAAATGAGCATACAATAAAAAGCATTTATTGTAAAAAAATCAACCAGAAAATGCATATTTCTGGGATTCTGTTAGAATCCTGGTAAAGAGATAATGACTACTTATAATTGAGTTATTCCAATGGGTGGAGCTTAAATTTGATGAGCAAAGCTTCACAGAGTCACCACTTTATTGTAAGAATGCCATAGAAATAACCCCTATGTTGTGGCTCCTTCACCCACAGCAGCCCCCAGTGTCCAGATTCCAGACCCAGTGATATTTTTACACAATATTTTACTTGCTTACAATAAATGCATGGTAGAAATGTCATGGGCATTGCATGGGTTTCACTTGAAGAAGCCGCTCTGGGGGTCCTTGCAGCCACTGTGTCACACCAGCATCATGTGCAGGCACCCATGGCCGGTACTCACCTCAGTGCATACATATTTGCTCTCTTTCCATTTGCAATGCATTTTCAGGATGCTGTGAGTAGGTCTTCCTCAACACAAAAAAGCAAACTGGAAGAGCAAGTTTGGGTGTGACTTCCAGTGACCAAAGTGGAACAGAAGCATTGTTTCCTCTGTTATTCTTGACCTGTACACCCTGTCCTGTGGTCTGAATGGCAGGATCACTCCATCTCCCAAAATATCTGCAGCTCAGGGTTGTTTCGGGGCCAGGGATTCTGCATTATCATCTCACCACCAGGTTCCTCTAAGACTGGGTGTATGTGAGACTCACCTGTCTTGTTGATATATCATGGATACCTGTGTGAGGGCTGCTGAATGGTGACCCCAAAGATGCCCACACCCCAATCCCTACACCTATGAATATACTTCCTACCCAGAAAAAGGGGTTTGACAGACATTATGATTGGGGACACCAAGATGGCACATTTGACTGGTTAGTCCCCTGTAAGCTTGGATCCCTTCTAAAAGGACAGCAGGGCCCAGAAGCAGAGGAAGAAGCATGTGAGGCCAGGGCCACATGCCAATGAGTGCAGACACCCTCCATACACTGGCAGTGCAGCACACAGATTGTGCCCTGGGGTCTGCAGAAGGAAAGAATACAACAGTGGAAGGCCTTTCCCAGGTAACATGGTGTGGCTTGTTCTGCAAAGCCACATTATTGGAGAGTATGGCAACAGTGTCCTTCCCAAAAGAAGCACCAGAGACAAGTTGCAGTGACCATGTCCAACTTTATTTGCAGCATGTACACTTTTTAAAGGGCAGGGAGAAAGAGAAGGGGTGCAACTAACTCTGGGGAACACTAACTATAGGACAGAACTGACACTGGCGCCCATATGCCTCTCCAATCAGCTTGAGGGTAGGTTTCCATGTGGGCAGTTTGCCTGACTGGCAGAAGGTGGGGGTGGGGAAAAATGTGCCTGGGCTCAGGCTCACTGCTGGGATCACCCACTATGAGGTCCTTGGCTTCCAGTCCATGACAGATGGTTGGACTGTGTAGATAGCCTTGGGAAAGAACAACAAAGGCCCAATGTCTCCCTTCACTTGTAAATGCAAACTGCTCTTCACTCTCAGGAACTACATTGATGGAGAAGAAGGCATTAGCTAGGTCCACTATATAGCAGTACCATCCCAAAACCAGAGTCAAATGATCCAGAGGTTGGTAATCAAGGGAACAGCAGGCTGCAGAGGTGGTGTCACCTTGTTTAACTCTCAATAATCTATATTCATTCACCAGGTACCATCTTGCTTCCACACCAGCCGTATTAGTTAGTTGTGGGGACTGTGTGCAAGATACACAATGTCAGCTTTCTCCAATTTCAGGGTAGTCTGTCCAATTTCTTCACTTCCTCTAAGCAATCAATATTGTCACACCCAGACTACTAATTAGGGTGCTTCCAAAGTCACTACCACATGCAGCGGGTGTCCCCTGACCATGGCTTTATAATTCACACCCACAATGGGAATTCACTCTGTGTGGTGAGCACAGTCAATCCTTTGAGCACATCTATTTTAAAATATACTCTGGTGCTGAGGAGACATAAATTGTGTATGCCTGGGCAGAAGATGGCCTATGCCTAAAGTCATTGTTGCCTGTCACACCAGATTGTGTGGTCTCTATAGCCATCAACAGATGCCACAGAAACACTGGAGCAATCAGGAATCTTATACAGAAGGCTGCAGTCAGCTCCAGTGTCAACCAGTATCAGCACATGCTGAACATTAGGAGGGACAATAGGTTGTTAATTCCACATGTGGCCTCCCATTCACCTGGGTCCCCCACAACTCAGTTCCTCAGCCTTTCCAGTAGTCTAATAGGGAAAACTCTTCTCTTGGAGCCCCCATGAAATCTTGGAGGCATATTGGGTGAATTGAGTTCTTTTCTCTCATGGGCATTTTCCAATAGTGCTGTCCAGTGGGCAGCTGTCACCTAACATTAACAGCACATCATTGGCTGGTGATTGATTTTATCCCTTCTTATTCCTGCCATTGGCAGGTCGATCCAAATTTATATCTGGGACATTTTAATGACCCATTTTCTTGTTTGTCCCTCTCCCCGAGGCAGAATTTTCATTTGTTTGCCTTTACTTTTTTCCTAGCAGTTGTACCACCCTGTGATCCTGCTGCTTTATCTCTACATCATCTACATCTTTCCATAACATCGGTCACCTCACAAACATGGTGGTCAATATAGGTCGTTATTATGGCTGCAGAGACCCAAAGGCAGGAGGAGGTAAAGAGGCCAATTTTTCATTTGAGTGGTTAAGTGCTCAACACCAGTGCCCCTAGTATTCACATTAAACATTCCCTGCCACATGGGCATTTATCTAATAACGTGAGCCAAGTCCACATGCATGGTCCATTTACTCACACAGTAGCCCTTAAGCACTCCATCAGGGAATGATCCCCTTGAAAGTCTCCAAGGCAATGGCGGCCAGCGCCGTGGCTCAATAGGCTAATCCTCCACCTTGCGGCGCCGGCACACTGGGTTCTAGTCCCGGTTGGGGCGCCGGATTCTGTCCCGGTTGCCCCTCTTCCAGGCCAGCTCTCTGCTATGGCCAGGGAGTGCAGTGGAGGATGGCCCAGGTGCTTGGGCCCTGCACCCCATGGGAGACCAGGAAAAGCACCTGGATCCTGGCTCCTGCCATCGGATCAGCGCGGTGCGCCGGCTGCAGCGGCGGCCATTGGAGGGTGAACCAACGCCAAAGGAAGACCTTTCTCTCTCTCTCTCTCTCACTGTCCACTCTGCCTGTCAAAAAAAAAAAAAGTCTCCAAGGCAATGGCTGATTTGCAGACATTGTCATAGTAATGGGTGAAATGTAATGGAAGTTAATTTCTTCATTTCTAATGGGGACAACTGGAGGCTATCAACTCCATCACTCCACAAGCACAAAAGCCATACTTTTCTTGGTTCTCCTGGCCTCTGTCTGCTTGCTTCCCCAACTCCCTCTGCTTGGTTGGGTGTAAGCAGTATTAGCAAATTCACTTCCTGAGGGAGGCCTTGTGGCCCACATCCTGGGGCTATATGCTGGTTGAGCTCCAGCTGACACTTTCTTCCATGGTGGGCATGCAGAGGTGGCAGGGGCCCAGCTCTTCACCGGGTCCTTCCTCACTGGGCTGCTCTCTTCCCATTCATACTCTGCCCTCTACAGACACAGCCAGTCCTGCTCCAAAGCCTGTGCCCAGATATTCAGCTGCTCTCCCCAGCACATAGCTCCTTTACCTGGGCATCACTGATATGGGTGTCTTTACACTGACACCTTAACACAGTGAGGAAGCCTTCATGCTGCCATCCTAACATGGTGAGTGACATCCATCCTGTCCACACAGCACTGGTCTGATCTCCTGCCAGCATTATGACTTCCAGGACATGCAAAGCCCATTTTACCTGTTTCCACTCCTGAAGAGGAGTCCAAGACATTAGGACCTCTGCCACAAGGTATTATGGTCCTATAAGAGGCCACATGTTCCCTGGCAGGAAACCCAAATACTGTGGACTGTGAGAGATGTCAAACCCATGCACAGTCATCAGGGATGCTGAGGCACTCTGGGCCAGATTCTGGAAGAACACTCCCAGAGCTGTAAGCAGATGCAGAGTCTTTATTCAGCCAGGAGCAGCACCAGCAGCACAGGTGACCTAGCAGAACAGCAGCATCCCACAAGGCTCTTTCTACGCAGGGCTACACAATAATGGCCATTAGCCAAGGAGGTACTTGGATTGAGATCCTGGCTCCAGACTACAGTCCTGGCTGAGGCCTGAACATCGCAGGCATTTAAATCGTAAACCATCAGATAAAATCACATGTGCATGCTCGCTCTCTCCTACACACTCTCTCAACTAAATAAAATTTTCAAAAGTTAAATGATAGTGGAAGAGGAAGCATCAAATCAATAGTGACGCTTATACAGCTTAGTGTGGTAGCAGTTTATACTAAGGGAACTGCAATGGATTCCTTTGAAATTTCATAAATTATTGGACACTGTTATGCCAAAATGCAGATATAATAGTACATATATTTTAGACTTTTTCTTAGGTATTCATTAAAATCTTGCAATCCACTGGTGAACTTCAGCTTAATATATATCTGTTGCATTGGAAAGATCCACAGGTGTTTTTTTCATTTTTGTTATATTTACAATAAATTTAATGTATATACATAGCAAGATGTAAATCATGTATTTCCAGCCTCCTCTTGAGAATTACAACTGATTTGGACTGCTTAAA
Source organism: Oryctolagus cuniculus (assembly GCF_051225735.1). NCBI lineage: Eukaryota > Metazoa > Chordata > Mammalia > Lagomorpha > Leporidae > Oryctolagus > Oryctolagus cuniculus. Next base: position 33,472,251 of record NC_142885.1, read on the forward strand.
TTCCTGATTTCCTAATTCTGTCCAGAATTTTGAATCTAAAATATTCATGACTTCCATATGAAATATATTTTGTACCAGTCTATAACCATCAGTGTGATGATATATTTATGATGTATTTACCAATTGATTTTCTTATACTTGTTGAAACAAATAATTATAAAAGTATTTTCATTATTTTTGAAGTATGTCTTAAATGTTCCTTTTTTGATTTATTGAACATCTATTAGTATTTTATTAGTAGAAACTATTTTTTGTTTTCATTCTTTTTCCAATGATATAAATTGTTTTTGTATTTTTAATTAAGATTTATAGAAAATTTTTACTCCCAACAATCTTTCCCAAGGCATTTCAGAGTACATTGACACTCCATGGGTTCTCACCAAGTGTATCAGTGTGTATTTCCCAAAGCAGGGACAGTCTCTGGTATATACAAATGGTAATGACTGAAGTCAGGCAATTGGAACATGTTACTACTACTGGAGCCTCAGGACACTTCTAGGCTTTGCAGTTGTCTCAAAAATGCCTTTTATGGGTGCGAGCATTGTGGCATAGGCAGCTAAGCCACTACTTGCAACACTGGTATCCCATGTGGAGCACAGGTTCCAGTCCTGACTACTTTAATTCCAATCCAGCTTCCTCTTAATGAGCCAGTTAGGGCCACCCAAGTGAGAGACCCAAATGGAGGTCCTGGCCCCTTTCTCTGTGATTACTGAATGCTTTGGGACTTTGAAGAGAAGCAGACATGACTGTTTCCCATTGTACAAAGGGGGCTGATCTCTGGCACATGCTTCCCAGCATTGCCCAAACAACAACATGAAATGGCCACACAGCCACCTGGTGTACCAGGTGTTTTTTAAAAATCCCCTTTTGCATACACTAGAGAGGCAGAGAGAGAGACAGAGGAACAACAGACAGACCTCTCATCCACCGATTCCTCCCACAAATGTTCAAAGTAGTCCCTGGTTGGGGCCAAAGCCAGGAGGTGGGGTCCCCAGCCAACTCCATCCTGTGTTTGACAGGAATCCAATAATTACTTGAGACATCTGCTGCCTCCCAGGGTCTGCATTACAGGGTTCATAGGAGCACGGTTGCAAAGTGAACCCAGGTGAACTCTAAGGTGGGACACGGGCATCTTAACCTCTGCACTAAAGATTCGGCTCCATGTTATGAGCTCCTAATTTGTTCCACCTGGCAAGGGAAGGATGCACTCCTGAAATGTTCTCACTTTCCTCCCTTGAGAGTGCTCAGGAACCATTCTATGGTTTCTCAGCTGTCTCTGTCATAAGAAATACAGACCCTGAGCCACAGTGGCTCAGACACTCATGAGGCAGATGGAGTTCCTGGCCCAAGATGTAATATCTTTTTAAGAACCTTACTGGTCATCTCTGCCTTTCCCTTTCCAGGATTCCCCTGGTTAACTTCTGCTGTTTGACACAGCAGGGACTACACCCCTTGGGACAGCAACATCCTGTATCAGAGTGCCTGAGTTCAAGTCCCGGCTCCACGTCCAGGTGTAGATTTCTGCTAACACACACTTGGAGGCAGTAGGCAGCGGCTCCAGTTGTTGGGTCCTTTCCTTTCCAGGGTTTCTGTCTCTTCTTCTATTTAACGGGTCCACCGGCCTATTGCCTGGTGGTCGTAGCATTGCACTTGTCACGGGCATACCAGTGGATGGAAGATATCTCTCTTTTTCTCTCTCTCTCCCTCTCCCTCTCCCTCTCTCTCTCTCTCTGTTTCTCTTTGTCTCTTTCTCAGCTTCTCAGAGACACTGAGTCAGTCCAGGGACATAAGTTTGGTTCTACAGTTGCCAACAATCCCCTTGGAGGGAGGCTTCCACCAGTTGTACACCACCATTGGGGCCTGGCTGGGATGTGGGCCACCTCCTACCCTTTGCTCAACAGTCAGGCAGCAAGGGGCCCAAGGCTCACTGCACTGTGCAGAAGAAAAACAGCCAAATTTCATAGTTCCCTGTGTGCTTCCTGTGATGATGTGCTGACAGAAAATGATCATTTTCTTTCTTTTTTTTTTGGACAGGCAGAGTGGACAGTGAGAGAGAGAGACAGAGAGAAAGGTCTTCCTTTTTGCCATTGGTTCACCCTCCAAAGGCTGCCACAGCTGGCACACTGCGACCGACACACCACACTGATCCGAAGGCAGGAGCCAAGTGCTTCTCCTGGTCTCCCATGGGGTGCAGGGCACAAGCACTTGGGCCATCCTCTACTGCACTCCCTGGCCACAACAGAGAGCTGGCCTGGAAGAGGAGCAACCGGGACAGAATCCGGAGCCCCAACCGGGACTAGAACCCAGTGTGCCAGTGCTGCTAGGTGGAGGATTAGCCTATTGAGCCATGGTGCCGGCCCGATCATTTTCCTTTGTTTTGTAAACCAGTATGGAGAAAGACCCATGAAATTCAAGGGGACACATTAATATGTTGTTGAAAGTGAATATCCCCACTCACTAAGATTCCAGAAGAGTCCCACACGCCTTTCTAATGACACTCCCTCACTGTCTTGAGAGATTCTCATGCTCATCTTGAGTATATGCATTCTTGCATTCACCTTAGAACTGCCTCCTTACTGTGCACTCCCAGCAGGTCTGCTTTAACCTGTACTCACATGGTATTGGACTATGTCTGGTTTTTTTCACTAGACTTGATGCATGTAGACACGTCCTGTGGCATAGGAACAATCTTGACTACAGTTATCAGAAGACACCTAGAATTCCAGGTTCCAGTGTTATACTAATCCATGTATTTGTGAGGTTTAAAGAATATGGAGCAAAATATTGAACCCAAATAATTAACAAAACCAAACTTTAATATAAATGGGGTACTGGAATGAACAGAGTCAGGTTTCATGGTATCCACCAGAGGAAGTTCTTAGCACCTGAGAGGGAGACAGAAAGAAACCAAATGAGAGTCTTGGTCAGGGCCTGCTGCCAGCTGAGTCTGGAGGCACTGCTCAGCAGTGACAGAGACTAGGACAAAACTCAGCTCGTCTGCAGTGCATGAGTTACTAAGAAAACCTAGAATCTACAAAACAATTCTAAGTCAGACATTCTGCAAACCATTTGACTTAATAGTCCAACAGAAAGAATACAGATATTTTTTCCCAAAACCCTCAAATGAGATATAAATACTTAAGAGTAAATAATTTGTTCAGCAACAAAAGTTTAGTAACAAAAGCTGGGGCCATGCCCCATCACGTGCTTCAGGCACAACAAGTGTCAGTGTCAGTGTCAGAAAGGGGGGCATATCCTGGGACTATGAGGCCAAGACACACCAGCCACACTACAACTGTGCTGCAAACTCCACCATGGGTTCTGCCTCTGTCCATCCAGATATAGCCCAGGGGACAGCCTGCCACATCACCACCTTTCCCTGGGGAGTAACAGCAAGCAGGCCTGGGTCACAGGAGTCCACTCGGGCACTTTGACAGGTCTGCAGCAAGATTCACATCTAATGACTCACCCAAAAAGCCTCAGCACAGCAGATGGACTGCTGGGTTTTTGCATGCCAGGCCTCAGCCCAGACCTGGGCTGGTGCTTCAGGCTCATCTGCCCAATATGCACAGAGCACATAGGAACCATCATCCTTGAGGATAGGCACAATGACATCTGGCCCTTCCAGTGGGGGTGGATCTCCACACACCCTGAGGTGTGAATGCAGAGGGGAGGATGAAAGAGGTAGAAAAGATGAGGGCTTAGCACAAAGTCATTCAGTTCCAACCCTGTTCCACCAAATCTTCCCAGCAGTCTGAAAGGGTCTGTCAGCCAACAGGGAAGGAATCAATCTCTATGAGCCATCTGATCTAGATCCTCCCCTGGTGCAGACAAAGTGAGCCTTCACACAGATAGCTAAGACCCAGCAGGATGCAGAGAAGGATGGGACAGGAAGACAGAGGAGAGAAGGATGGCAGCCGAAGGGCAGAAGGCACTGAGGATCAGAGGGTTCTGTGTCCCTCTCCCAGCCCCCTGGGACAGGAAAGGACAAGCTGACCAGAAGCCTGTTTAGTTTCAGGGAGAAGAATCCCCTTGGTCTGGAATGCTTCCAACCAATGAAAGCAGTTTAACACCCAATATGACCTTGGCATTGATCCCATTTCACTAAGCACTGCGGAGAGCATTGGTGCATTGGACATCCTGTCTTTATTGTTGTACTGCAGGGATGTGGATGAAGCACAAGCAGAGGGGCTGAGGGAGCTGCCAAACACTTTTTATGGAGGTGACATAAAAGTGTGGCATGAGGAATGACCTCGGCATGACTGGACCCCAGGAAAACTTATGTAGGTTCCAAAGAGGATATGTAGTTGGTGACCTGCACAGTGTTTGTGACCTGCCTCAGCACATGGGGCTTTCAAGACATGGTCCACAGTCTGTAGGATGAGATTTGAATGGGAAAAATGGCTCATGGGTCCCTTTCTCTCCTCCCGTGTCTGCCATGCCAGATGTCCAGAGTAAAACACCCTCAACCCATCTGTAGATTTACCTCTGATTAGCCTCAGCCTGGTCTGCACGTGCCACCTTCCCTTCCTCCTCTTGTGATGAGGGCTCTTCCACTGCAAAGATGTGCAAATGGGGCAGGACATGGTAAATGAGATGACGAACAAAAGCGATGGTATATTAAAGCTCAGGTACCACCCACAGTCACACAGGGATATCTATGTTGTCCAGCTGTGGCACTACCTTGCTTAGCAACAGCTCCAAACAGGAGGACATGCCTGTTTAGACAGGTCCTCTGCCCAATAGTGGAAATCTCCCTCCCTGCTGGGCGTGTGTCCTCTCACTCATTTGGCATCCTGATCTTCCAAAAGTGATCAGCTGCTCTCAATCCCATGGCTATATGTTGTAAGTTCCAGGTGTGTGTTACTTTTTTAAAGATTTTATTTATTTTAATTGAGTTAGGGTTACAGTGAGAGGGAGAGACAGAGAAAGGTCTTCCTTACATTGGTTCACTCCCCAGATGGCCACAACAGCCAGAGCTGTGCCAATCTGAAGCCAGGAGCCAGGCACTTCTTCCTGTTCTCCCATGCAGGTGCAGGGGCCCAAGGACTTGGGCAATCTTATATTACTATCCCAGGCCATAGCAGAGAGCTATACTGGAAGTGAAGCAGCCAGGACTAGAACAGGTGCCCATATGGGGTACTGGCACTGCAGGCAGAGGATTAACCTACTGCACCATGGCGCTGACACCCAGATGTGTTTTAAGTGACCAACCACACAATGGGGGCTCATCCAATCCTAAGCCATGGTGAGGGACTCCCAGATTCCTCCACTGTGCCACAATATGAACATGTGAACCCTCAGGGCTCCACACACACAGGAGCCTTTTGGTGCCATGCTGACACTGTGGTTCTTAGTAGATCCTGAGAGGCACGAGCCAGCACAGGCAACCACAGGATGGAATCCTCAGTACATTCCCTAGGATTCCAGATGATGAGTGGAGTCAGAGCACCAGGCCAGGGTTATAGGAGTGCACTCAGGAGGTTTATCAGGTCTGCAGCTAGAGTCACATCAAAGGACTCACCGAGAATGGCCTCAGCACAGCAGATGGGCTGCTGGGCTGTAGGGTGCAGGGCCCCAGCCCAGGCCTGGACTGGGGCTTCAGGCTCATCTGCCCAATATGCACAGAGCAGGTAGGATCCGTCATCCTTGAGGACAGGCACGATGACATCTGGCCCTTCCAGTGGGGGTGGATCTTCACCCACCCTGAGGTGTGAATGCAGAGGAGGGGACAGGAGGAGAGGAAAAGATGAGGGCTTAACACAAATTCTTTCAGTTCCAACCCAGTCGCACCAAACCTTCCTAGCATTTTGAAAGCATCTTTCACCCAATAGGGACAGGATCACCCTCTAAAGACCTCTGATCTAGATCCTCCCTGCTTCAGACACAGTGACCCTTCACACAGATAGGGCAGACCCAGCAGGATGTAGAGAAACTGGACAGCAAGACAGGAGACAAGGAGGCTGTCAGTAGAAGGCCAGAAGTCTCACTGTGGAGCACAGGGCTCGCCGCCCCTCTCCAACACTCACCCCCCTTCCCCAGGGGGACAGAAAAGGACAAGATTGCCAGAAGCCAGTTGTCTAGTTTCAGTGAAAGAGTCCCCTTTGGTGGAATTCTCACACCCTCCTAAAGCCCGTTAACACCACAGAGCACCTCAGGATGGTCCCCATTCCCTCAGCACTAAGGAGTGCATGGGTGCAGTGGACATTCCCTGTATCTACCATTGTACTGCGGGGTGGGGGGGCTGATGAGAGACAACCGACAGGCTGAGCGAGAGGTCGTTCTCTCAATGGGCCACGCAGAGGCAGTGGCATTAGGAATGACCTGGCCTGGTGACTTTCCCAGGGAAACTTCTGCAGCTGTCCAATGGAGGCTGGACATGGGGCTGACGTGGAAAGTGTTTGGGGCCCTCCTTAGACAGAGTCTACTTGGGAGGAACTTTGAATGCTATAAATGGACTCCAGTTGCACATTATCTCCCACCATGTCACAAATCTCCAGATATTCACACTACAAAAAAGAAAGAAAGAAAGAAAGAAACACCCCATCTGCAGATTTACCTGGGTGTGGCCTCAGTCTGCTCTGCAAATGCCACCTCTATTTTCTCCTTCTGGCTGGAGGCATCTTCCACTGCAAGGAGGGCAAATGGGGCAGGACATGGTCAATGAGATGGCATGCAAACACATTCTCATAGTAAAGCCCAGGTATCACAAATGCCCCACCAGCTTCTGAGGACACCTATGCTGCTCACTTAGTGAACAGGTGTTAGCAACAGCCTCACTCCCAGGGAACATGCCTGCAATGGCAAGTCCTCTGCCTACCAATGGAGAGCTCCCTGCCTGTCCGGAGTGTGATAGCCACAGATCAGGCATCCTGATCTTCCATGAGGGGCCAGCCGCTTTCACTACATGGCTCCTTGGTCTATGTCTGATGTGTCACAACAGGGGGCTCATCCCCACAGCAGTCATTGGTGGGGGACTCCTGGGCATGTACACCCTGCCACAGTATGAACATATGAAACCCACAGAGCTTCACACACACAGGAGCCTTTTGGTGTCATTCACACAGTGGCCCTTAGTGGATCCTGAGAGGCATGAGGCCAGCACTGGCAACCTCAGCATGGAACCCTCAGGACATGGCTCAGGGTTCTAGAAGAGTGACATAAACACAATTGGGATGAGAGAGACAGCATGCCCAGTTCATCGGGATCTGAGAAAGATATCAGGCTGAGAAGGTAACCCGAGTAGAGCTGTGGTGGCAGGCATGCAGTGTAATGGCATCTAGGGCAAAGGCCTCAAGGGAAGCCTGTCACTGGCCAAAGGTGCCCCACTCTTCCATGTGTAGGCTAGAAGAAATCCTTGACACATGCAGGAGCACAGGCTGGGGCCCTGCCATCACACTTGCCTCTTATGCAGCAACATGGTCAGCTTGCTTGTCAGAAAACGGAGCATAACCTGGGACTCTGAGGTTATGAAATACCTGCCTACACTACATCCCTGCTGCAAACTCCACCCAGGGCTCTGCTTAGTCCATCCAGAAGTAGCGCAGAGTTCCTGCCACATCACACCTTTCCCCAGGGGTATAGAGCAAGCAGGCCTCTGTCACTAGGGTGCACTCAGCTGGTTTGGCAGGTCTAGAGCAAGATTCCCACCAAAAGACTCACCCACAATGGCCTCCGCACAGCAGATGGGCTGCTGGATTATAGGGTGCAGGGCCCCAGCCCAGGCCTGGACTGGGGCTTCAGGCTCATCAGCCCAATATGCACAGAGCATGTAGGACCCATCATCCTTGAGGATGGGCACGATGGCATCTGGCCCTTCCAGTGGGGGTGGATCTCCACTCACCCTGAGGGGTGAAAGCAGAGGGGAGGATGAGAGGATTGGGAAAGATGAGGGCTTAAACCAAAATCATTGAGTTCCAACCCAGTTCCACCAAACCTTCCTAGCAGTCCTTAAGGTCTGTCACACAATGGGGACAGGACCATCCACTAACAGCCATCAAAATGGATCCTCCCTTGATTCAAAGTGAGCCTCACAGGGACAGGGCAGACCCAGCAGGATGCAGAGAAGGTGAGACAGGAAAATAGGAGAGGAGTCTGTCAGCCCAAGGCCAGAGGGCCCTCTTACAGCATCCTGGGACAGAGAAGAACAAGCTAGCCAGAAGCCAGTTGTCTAGTTCCAGGGAAAGCATCCCCTTGGGGTGCAATGTTCCCACCCAGCTAAAGCTCTTCAGTACTCCAGACAGCCTCGGGATGGGTCCCCTTTCCATCAGCACTGTGGTGTCATCATGCCCTGCACACTCCCTATCTCACCATCGCACCACAGGGATGCTGATGAAGGACAAGCAGAGGGACCAAGGGAGAGGCCCTCACTTTTTAGAGAGGCCACACAGAAGTAGTGGCATTAGGAGTGACCTAGACAGGTGACAGGTTTCCAGGGAAATTTATACAGGGGTCCATTGAGGGTAAATGGGCAGTGTTACAGTGCAACTCAGCACATGAAGCTTTCAAGAGGTGCATCCAGTCATTGTGGGAGGAAAACTGAATGACATAAATCACACAAAAGGCACATTCTCTCACCTCACGTCTGATATCTCCCCGTGTCCATACTAAAACACCCTGAACACATCTGTCGATTTACCTGGAGGTAGCCTCAGCCCAATCAGCAGTTGCCAACATGACTTTCTCTTTTTGGTAGGTGGCATCTTTCACTGCAAAGAAATGCAAATGAGGCAGGACATGTGAAATGAGATGCCATGCAAATGCGATGGCCTAGTAAAGCACAGGTACCACACCATATTCTAGCATCTTCCTAAGAAAGGTGTGGTCGCATGACCTTGGTCAGCCACTGCCTCACTCCCAGGAGGGCAGGCCTGCAATGGCAAGTCCTCTGCCTGACAATGCAGCCCTCCCTTTCTTGGGAGTGTTTCATCACACACAACAGGCATCATGATCTTCCACAAGTGGTCAGCTGTTTTCAATCATATGGGCCCTTGGCCTATGAATTAGGTATGTTCTAAGAGACCAACCACACAATGAGAAGCTCATCCCATCCTACAGCCATGGTGGGAACTCCCAGGCTCACACACTCTGCTGCAATATGAATATGTGAAACCCTCAGAGCTTCACACTACTAAGACTTTTGGTGCTATGCAGACACTGTGTCCCTTAGTGAACCCCGAGAGGCAATAGGCCAGCACTGGCTACCACAGGATGGAGCCCTCAGGACATGGCCCAGGGTTCCAGATGAGGTATGACATCACCACAGTAGGAATAAGAGACAGTATGGCCCTGTTTGAAGGGATGTGATTAAGATCTCAGTTCAGCAAGGTGACCAGAAGTATAGCTGGCCTAGTGGGCAGACATTGTCTTTGCAAATTGCTGGGGCAGAGGTCTCACAGAGAAGCCTGCCACTGGCAAAAGGCATCCCATTCTTCCAAGAGGAGCCTTAGAAAAATACCTTGTCGCATGCATGAGCACAGGCTCATGGTGGATCGATGCCACAACATCTGCTTTGGGCATAGTGACACAGCTGGCTTTGGTGCCAGAAAGTGGAGAATAACCTGGGCTCTGAGGTTAAGAAACACCTGCCTACACTAAACAGTTGCTGCAAACTCCACACAAGGTTCTGCCTCAGTCCACCTCAATGAAGTCTAGTGGATAGCCTAAGATTTCAGACCTTTTCCAGAGTGTTGCAGAAAGCAGGCCAAGGGTTTATGGGTGTACTCCTGTGGTTTGGCTGCCCTGCACCAAGTTTCACATCAAAGAACTCACCCACAATGGCCTCAGCACAGCAGATGGGCTGCTGGGTTGTAGGGTGCCAGGCTCCAGCCCAGGCCTGGACTGGCGCTTCAGGATCATCCATCCAAATTGTACAGAGCATGTAGGACCCATCATCCTTGAGAATAGGCACAATGACATCTGGCCCTTCCAGTGGGGGTGGATCTTCACACACCCCGAGGTGTGATGCAGAGCAGAGGCTGGGAGGGGTGGAAAAGATGAGGGCTTAACACAAGGTCATTCAGTTCCAACCCAGTCCCACCAATCCCTCCTAGCAGTCTGAAAGGGTTGTCACCCAAGAGACAGGATTATCCTCTAAGATCGATCTGATCTAACTCATCCTCTGGTTCAGACAACATGAGCCTTCACATGGACAGGGCAGACACATTAGAATGCAGAGGGGCTGGGACAGGAAGATAGGAGGAGAGGAAGCTGTCAGTAGAAGGCTTGAAGAAGGAGCACAGGGTGCTGGTGCCCACTCTCACAGCCCCCTGAGGACAATGAAGGACAAGCCGGCCAGAAGCAAGTTGTCTAGTTTCAGGGAAAAGATTCTCATTAATGTGAAATGCTCCAACCCAGGGAAAGTACTTTAACAACCCCAGGATGGGTCCCATTTCTGTCAGAACTGTGCAGTGCATCCCTGTCTTTATCATTGTATTGCAGGGTTGCTAATGAAGGAAAAGCAGAGGGGCTGAAGGAGTTGCCCTCAGTTTTTAGAGAGGCCACACAGAAGCAGTGGCATGAGGAATGACCTCAACAGGAGACTGGGCCCAGGAATATTTGTGCAGGTGTCCAAAGGAGGATAAGTGATGGCATCTGGCAGGATTTGGGGTCCACCTCAGCACATGGAGCCTTCAAGAGGTGCTCCAGAGCATTTGTAGGAAGAGATTTGAGTGGGGCAATTTCTCTTCTCCCATGTCTTCCATCTCTAGGGGTCCCTAGTAAAGCCCCCTCAACCCATCTCTAGGTTTACCTCTGATTAGCCTCAGCCTGGTCTGCAGGTGCCACCACACCTTCCTCCTCTTGAAATGAGGGCTCTTCCACTGCAAAGATGTGCAAATGGGGCAGGACATGGCAAATGAGATGATAAGCAAATGTGAGGGCATGCTAAAGCACAGGTACCGCCTACTGTCACACCAGATTCCAAGGATATCTATGCTGTCTGGTTGTGGTACTATCTTGGTTAACAACAGAACCAAACCATAAGGACATGCATGTTTTGACAAGTCCCCTGCCCAACAATGGAAATCTCCCTCCCTGTTTGAGAGTGTGTCAACTCACTCATCGGGCATCCTGATCTCCCACAGGGGTCAGCCACATTCAATCCCCTGGCTCTCTGAGGTGTCTCAGTGTTCAACTGCACAATTAGAGGCTCATCTGATCCTGCAGGCAATGTGGGGACTCCCTGGTTATTATCCCCTGCCATAAAATGAACATGGGAAACCCATAGAGCTTCCCACACACGGGCGCCTTTTGGTGCCATGCAGACACTGTGGTCCTAGTGGATCCCGAGATGCACGGGGCCAGCATTGACAACCTCAGGATGGAACCCCCAGTACATGGTTAAGTGTTCCAGAGGGGAAGTGCAGTCTCCACCAGGGGAACAAGAGAATGAACAGCCCACTTCAAGAGCATCTGGTTAAGATCTTGGGCTGAGAAGGTAGCCAGGAGTACAGATTTCCTGGGAGAAATGGCAGGGTCATGGCACAGGGCTGGGGCAAGAAACACCTGCCTAGACTACATCCATGCTGCAAACCCCACCCAGGGTTCTGCCTTAGTCCATCCAGATGTAGCCCTGGGAAAGCCTACTACAACACCACCTTTCCCCAGGGGCTTAAAGCAAGCAACTAGGGTCATTGGGATGCTCATAGGTTTATCATATCTGCAACAAGAATCATATCAATGGACTCACCCAAAGTGTCCTCAGCACTGCAGATGGGCTGCTGGGTTGTAAAGTGCCAGGCCCCAGCCCAGGCCTGGACTGGGGCTTCAGGCTCATCAGCCCAATATCCACAGAGCAGGTAGGATCCATCTTCCTTGAGGATAGGCACAATGACATCTGGCCCTTCCAGTGGGGGTGGATCTCCACACACCCTGAGGTGTGAATGCAGAGGGCAGGACAAGAGGGGAAGAAAAGATGAGGGCTTAACACAAAGTCACTCAGTTGCAGCCCAGCACTGCTAACCCTTCCTAGCTCTCAGAAAGAGCCTTTCACCAATAGGGACAGGAGCATTCTCTAAGAGCCATCTGATCTAGATCCTCCCCTTGTTCAGACAAAGAGACCCTTCACAGGATTGGGCAGACACAGCAGGATGCAGAGAGGATGGGACAGGAAGACAGAAGGAGAGGTCGCTGTCAATAGAAGGCCAGAAAGCATTCTAGGAGCAGAGGGCTCTGGTGTCCCTCTCCCAGACCCCTGGGGCCAGCCTCACCACATGGAACTTTGAAGAGGTACTCGCAGAATATTCATGGGCGGAGCTTTGAATGGTAAATATTGCTTATGGGGCACATTCTCTCCTCCCCATGTCTGCCATCTCCAGGAGTCCATAATAAATAACCTCCACCCCATCTGCCGACTTACCTGGGTATAGCCTCGGCCTGCTCTGCAGATGCTGAGTCCCCTTCCTCCTTTTTGCAGGAAGGCTCTTCCACTGCAGAGAGTGCAAATGGGGCAGGATGTGGTCAATGGGATGACATGTACATGAGATGGCATAAAGTAAGGCACCACCCACTGTCACACAGCTTCTGAAGACACCTATGCTGTCAAGTTGTGGAACTGCCTGTGTTAGCCACAGCCTCACTCACAGGAGGACAAGCCTGGAATGGCAAGTCCTCTGTCTAATAATGTAGCCCTCCCTCCCTACCTGGGAAGTTTTTCATAACACAAAACAGGCATCCTGATCTTCCACAAGTGGTCAGCTATTTTCAACCATATGTGTCCTTGGCCTGTGAGTCAGATATGTTCTAAGAGACCAAACATACAATGGGAGGACCATCCCATGCAACATCCAAAGTGGGAGATTCCCAGGCACACACGCTCTGCTGCAATGTAAACATGTGAATCCAACAGGGGCTCACAGCACTGAAGTCTTTCGGTGCCAGGCAGACACTGTGCCCCTTAGAGCATCCAGATAGACACGAGCCCAGCACTGACTACTTCAGGATGGAACCCTCAATACATGGCTGAGGATTCCTGATCTGGAATGACATCACCACAGTGGGAATGTGAAAGAGTGTGACCCTACTCAGCAGGATCTGGAGATCTCAGGCTGAGAAAGTAGCCAGAATAGCTGTCCTGGCAGGCATGCAGTGTCTTGGTAACCAAATGGGGCAGAGGTTTCACAAGGAAGCCTGCACTGATAAAAGGCATCCCACTCTTCAAGTGGAGGCCTGGAAGAAAACCCTGTCACATGAATGAGCACAGGCTCCAAAGCCCGGGCCATGCCATCACACCTGCTTTGGGCACAGTGACATGGTCGGATTCATTGCTGAGCATGGGGCATAACATGGGGATCTCAGGTTAAATAACACATGCCTAAATTAGTGCAGCAAACTCTACCCCAGGTTCTGCCTCTGTCAATCTAGATCTGCCCCATGGTTCAGCCTACCCCATCACAGTCTTTTCCAGCAGTGTTCAAGAAAGCAGGACCGGGTCACCAGGTGCACTCAGGAGGTTTATCAGGTCTGCAGCTAGTCACATCAAAGGACTCACCCGCAATGGCTTCAGCACAACAAATGGGCTTCTGGGTTGTAAGGTGCCAGGGCTCAGCACAGGCCTGGACTGGTGCTTCAGACTCATCAGCCCAAAATCCACAGAACAGGTAGGATCCGTCACCCTTGAAGATAGGCACGATGACATCTGGCCCTTCCAGTGGGGGTGGATCTTCACCCACCCTGAGGTGTGAATGCAGAGGGCAGGACAAGATGGGAGGAAAAGAGGAATGTTTAACACAAAGTCATTCAGTTGCAAACCAGTCCCACCAATCCTTCCTGTCCAAAAGTGTCTGTCACCCAACAGAGACAAGATCGTCCCTTAAGAGCCATCTGATCTGGAGCCTCCCTTGGTGTAGTCAAAGTGAACTGTCACATGGACAGTGCAGACCCAACAGAACACGGGGAGGATGGGACAGGAAGATAGAAGGAGAGGAGGCTGTAGGCAATTGTCAGAAGGCATGCTGAAGAGCAGAGGGCCCTGGGGCGCCTCTTGTCAACCCCTGGAGACAGAAAAGGACAAGGGATGCTGATGAGGGACAAGCAGTGGGGCTGAGGGAGTGGCCCTTCACTTTTTAGGAAAAGCACACAGAAGCAGTGGTATTAGGAATGATCTAGATAGGTGACTGGTTTCCAGGGAAACGTATGCAGGTGTCCAGGAGAAGATAACTGGGCAGTGACCTGGGCAGCAGCACAGTGTAACTCAGCACATGGGGATTTCAAGAGGTGTGCCAGGTCTTCCTGGGGAGGAGCAATGAGTGTTTTAAAAATCTCACAGGGCACTTTCTCTCACCCCATTTCTGCCATCACCAGATAGCCATACCATACTAAAAACCCTGGAGCCAGCTGTCAACTTACCTGGACATAGCCTCAGCCTGATCTGAGGATGCCCCCTTGACTTTCTCCTTTTTGTTTGAGGAGTCTTCCACTGCAAAGGAGTGCAAATGGGGCAGGGCATGGTAAATGAGATGACATGCAAATGCAATGGGCTAGTAAGGCACAGGTATCACAACTGTCCCACCATATTCTGAGTAAATCTGTACTGTCTGGTTGTGGCACAGCCTTGGATAGTGACAGCCTAATTCACAGGAGGACATGCCAGTAATGCTCAAGTCCTCTGACTAACAATGCTGCTCTACCTCCTTTTGGGGGTGTTTCACAACACACAACAGGAACCTTAACCTTCCCAATTGGTCAGCCTTTTTCAACATTTTGTGTCCTTGGCCTGTGAGTCAGATATGTTCTAAGAGACCAAACACACAATGGGAGGACCGTCCCACACAGCAGCCAATGTAGGAGACTCCCAGGCTCACACACTCTGCTGCAATGTGAACATGGGAAACCCAAGGAGCTTCACACCATTGAAGTCTTTTGGTGCCATGCAGACACCGTGCCCCTTAGTGAATCCTGAGAGGCTCGAGGCCAGCATGGGTAATTTCAGATAGAACCCTTAGTACATGGTCCCGGGCTTCAGATAAGGGGTGATGTCACACAAAGGAAATAAGAGAGACAGTGTGGTCCTGTTTAGGGGGGGTGTGGTTAAGAACTCAGGCTGAGAAGGTAAGCCAAGACTACAGCTGTCCTGGCAGGTATGCAGTATCTTAGCCATGGTTGGGGCAGAGGTCTCACAGGGAAGCCTACAACTGGCCAAAGACATCCCACTCTACCAAGTAAGGCCTAGGAAAAAAACCCGTCCCATGCATGAGCACAGTATATATCACTGGATCCATGCCACCACACCTGCCTCGGGTGCCGACATGACCAGCTTTGGTGCCAGAAAATGGAGCATAACCTTGGGCTCTGAGGTTATGAGACACCTGCCTGTAATACATCTTTGCTGCAAATTCTACCAAGATTCTACTTCAGACCATCTAGATTGAGCTAAGGGACTTCTTACCAAATCAGGACATTTTCTCTGGGGGTTAGAACAAGCAGGCCAGTGTCACTGAGGTACATTCAGGTTTGGCAGGTCTGAAGCAAGATCAAATCAAAGGACTCACCCACAATGGCCTCAGCACAGCAGAGGGGTTGCTGGGTTGTAAAGTGCCAGGCCCTAGCCCAGGCCTGGGCTGGTGCTTCAGGTTCATCTGCCCAGTATCCACAGAGCATGTAGGACCCATCATCCTTGAGGATAGGCACGATGGCATCTGGCCCTTCCAGTGGGGGTGGATCTCCACACACCCTGAGGTGTGAATGCAGAGGGGAGGATGGAAGAGGTAGAAAACATGAAGGGTTAACACAAGGTCATTCAGTCCCAACCCATTTCCACCAAACCATCCTAGCAATCTGAGAGATCTGTCACCCAATAGGGACAGGACCGACCACTAGCAGCCATGTGATCTAGATCCTCCCCTGATCCAAAGTGAGCCTTCATTGGATAGGGAAGACCCAGCAGAAGGCAGAGAGTATGGGACAGGAAGACAGAAGGAGAGGAGGCTGGCAGCCAACGGCCAGAAGACACACTGAGGAGCAGAGGGCTCTGGTGCCCACTCTCAAAACCCCCTGGGGACAGAGAAGGACAAGCTGGCCAGAAGCCAGATGTCTAGTTGCAGGGAACAGAATCACCTTGTCATGGAATGTTGCCACCCAGCTAAAGCACCTGAGCTCCCCGGACTACCTCAGGATGTGTCCTAATTACATCAGCACTGTAGCATGCATCCGGGCATTGGAATCCCTGTCTTTATGAATGTAACACAGGGATGCTGACGAGGGACAAGAAGAGGGGCCGAGGGAGAGGCCTCTCACTTTAATGGAGGCCACACAGAAGCAGCGGCATTAGAAATGACCTGGACTGCTGACTCGTTCCCAAGGTAACTATGCAGGTGTTCAGTGGATGTTGGGGGGAGTTGACTGGACAGTCTTTGGGGACCTCAACAGCACATGGAGGTTTGGAGAGCTGCTCTCAGAGTCTCTGTGGGAGGAGTTTTGAATGGTATAAATGGCCCTTGGGGCACATTCTCTCCTTCCTGTGTGCAATCTCCAGATGTCCATGCTGAAACACCCTGAACCCATCTGAACGTTTACCTGGGGATAGCCTCGGCCTGGTCTGTAGATGCCAACTCCACTTCCTCCTTTTGGTGGTAGGGGTTTTCCACTGCAGAGAGTACAAATGGGGCCGGATGTGGTAACCAGGATGATATGCAAATGCGATGGCACAGTAAAGCTCAGGTACTCCCCCCATCACACAACTTATAGAGACATCCATGCCGTCTAGTTGTGGCATTACCTGTGCTAAAAAGAGTGTCATGTCCAGGAACACACGCTTCCAATGGCAAGTCTTTGCCAACCAAAGGAAAACTCCCTCCCAGGGACTCTGAGGTTAAGAAACACCTGCCTACATGACATGTGTGCTGTAGCCCCACCCAGTGTTCTGCATTTGTCCATACAGATGTAGCCATGTGATTGCCTACCCATCACCTCCTTTCCTGGGGGGTTACAGCAAGTAGGTCAGAGTTATTGGGGTGGTCTCAGGAGGTTTGGCAGGTCTCAGCAAGATTCCCATCAAAGGACTCACCCACAATGGCCTCAGCACAGCAGATGGGCTGCTGGGTTGTAGGGTGCCAGGCCCCAGCACAGGCCCAGATTGGAGCTTCAACATCATCATCTGCCCAAAATCCACAGAGCATGTAGGACCCATCATCCTTGAGGATAGGCACGATGACATCTGGCCCTTCCAGTGGGGGTGGATCTCCACACACCCTGAGGTGTGAATGCAGAGGGGAAGATGAGAGGGGTGGAAAAGTTGAGGGCTTAACACAAAGTCACTCAGTTCCAACCCAGACCCATCTAACCTTCCTAGCATTCTGAAAGCATTTTTCATCCAATAGGGATGGGGCCATCCTCCAAGAGCCTTGTGATCTTGATATCCCTCATGTTCAAAAAGCACCTTCCCATGGATAGGGCTGACCCAGTAGAATGAAGAGAGGAAAGGACAGGAGATAGAAGGAGAGGAGGCTGGGAGCAGAAGGCCAGAAGTCACACTGAGGTCAGAGGGCTCTGGTGCCCCCCCTTACAGCTCCCTGGGGACAGAATAGGAGGACACACTGACCAAAAGCCAGTTGTCTAGTTCCAGGGAAAAGAAGCCCCTTTGTGTGGAATGCTCCCAACCACCTAAAGCACTTTGGCACCCCAGACCACCTTAGTATTGAGTCCCATTTCCTGCAGCACTGTGGAGTGTATCTGTGCACTGGACATTCTCTATCTTAATTACTATACTGCAGGAATGCTGATGAGGGACAAGCAGAGGGCTGAAGGAGGGGTGCCTGACATTTTATTGAGGACACACAGGAGCAGGGGCATGAGGAATGACCTGGACAGTTAAATGGCTCCTAGGGAAACTTAGAGAGGTATCTAATTGAGGTTAAGGGGGTGGTGAACTGGACAGTGTTTGGGGCCCACCTCAGCACATGGAGCTTGCAAGAGGTGTTCCCAGAGATTTCATGGGAGGAGCTTTGATGGTATAAATGACTCATGGGGCACAGTCTCTCCTCCCCGTGTCTGCAATCTCCACAAGTCCATACTAAAACACCCTCAACCCATCTGTAGATTCACCTGGGGTTTGCCTCGGCCAGGTCTGGAGATGCCACCTCTCCTTCCTCCTTTTGGCTTGAGGCATCTTCTACTGCAAAGGAAAGCAAATGGGGCAGGACATGGTAAATGAGATGGCATTTACCAAAAAGAATTCCCTCCCTGTCTGGGGAGTGTGACACCCCACACATATCATCCTGATCTTACATACATAGTCAGTTGCTTTCAACCATGTCAGTCAATGGCCTTTTTGTCTGAATGTTTTAAGAGACCAACCACATGATGGAAGACTTGTCCCATTCAACAGCCACTAGAGTGGGGCTCCCCAGCTCATACACTCTGCTGCCATATGATCATATGAATCCCATCGAGCTTCACACACACAGGAACCTTCTGGTGCCATGCAGACACTGTGCTTCTTGGTGGATCCTGAGAGGCACGAGGCCAGCACCAGCTACCCCAGGATGGAACCCTCAGAACAAGCCCAGGATTCCAGATGAGGACTGCAGTCACCACAAAGAGAACAAGGGAAGGAATGGCCCAGGTCACGGGCATCTGGTTAAGGTTTCAGGCCAAGAACATAGCCAGGACTATAATTGTCCTGGCAGGCATGCAGTGTCATGACACATAGCTGGGACAGATGTCTCACAGGAGATCCTGGCACTGGCCAAAGGCATCCAACTCTTCCATGGGTAGGCCTAGAATAAACCTGTCATGTGTATGACTTCAAACTGGGGCTATGCCATCACACTTGACTCTGGTACAGCATCTTGGCTGGTTTCAGTGACAGAAAGGAGAACATAACCTGGGACTCCAAGGTTAAGAGACACCTGCCTACAATTATTTTGTTCCCCTTCACCCAGGGTTCTGCCTCTGTCCATTCAGATGTAGCCATGGGACAGCCACATCACCACCTTCCCTGGGGGAGTTACAGCAAGCAGGCCAGGGTTATTGGGGTGCACTCAGGAGCTTTGGTAGGGCAACAGCAAGATTCAAATCAAAGGACTTACCCACAATGGCCTCAGCACAGCAGATGGGCTGCTGGGCTGTAAGGTGCCAAGGCTCAGCAGAAACCTGCACTGGTGTTCCAGACTCAACAGCCCAATATCCACAGAGCATGTAGGATCTGTCATCCTTCAGGATAGGCAGGATGACATCTGGCCTTTCCAGTGGGGGTGGATCTCCACACACCCTGAGGTATGAGTGCAGAGAGGAGAGGAGGGTGGAAAAGATGAGGGCTTAACATAAAGTCATTCAGTTCCAACCCAGTCCCACTAAATCTTGCAAGGAGTTGGAAAGGTTGTTACCCAACAGGGACAGGATTATCCTCTAAGAGCGATCTGATCTGGATCATCCCCAGGTTCAGATAAAGTGAGTTTTCACATGGATAGGGAAGACTCAGTAGAACTTAGGGAAGACTGCACAGGAAGACAGAAGGAAGGCCGGAAGCCATGCCAAGGAGCAGAGGTCTCTAGCACCCATTCCCAGACCCTGGGGACAGAAAAGGACAAGCTGGCCAGAAGCCAGTTCTCTAGCTTCAGGGAAAAGAATCAGCTTTATGGAATTCTGCCACCCAGCTAAACTACTTTAGTATCCTCAACCACCTCGGGATTGAGTCTCACTTCTGTCAGCCCTGTGGAGTGTGTTGGCGCATTGGACATTCCCTGTCTTTATCAACATACTGCATCAATGTTGATGAGGGACACTTTTAATGGAGGCCGCATGAAACAGTACATTAGGAATAAACCGGACTGGTGACTGGTTCTGTGAGAAATTTATGCAGCTGTCCAATGGAAGTTGGAGAGAGGTGGCTGACCTGAACAGTGTTTGAGGCCCACTACAGCACAGGGAGCTTGCAAGAGTTGCTCCCAGAGTCTTGTGGGAGGATCTTTCCATGGTATAAATGGCTCACAGGGCATGTTCCCTCCTTCCAGTGTTGCCTTATCCAGATGGCCATGATAAAACACCCTCAACCCATCTGTAGACTTACCTGGGGATAGGCTCAGCCTGGACTGCAGTTGCCACCTCCCCTTCCTCCTTTTTGTAGGAAAGGTCTTCCACTGCAAAAAGGGCCATTGGGGCCGGATGTGGTAAGTGGGATGACATGTAAATGAGATGGCATCATAAAGCTCAGGGGCTGCCCACTGTCACGGAGCTTCCAAGGACGCCCATGCTGTCTGGTTGTTTCACTGCCTATGCTAATAAGAGCCTCACACCCATGTGGACATGCCTGCAGTGGCAAGTCTACTGCCAACCCAAGGAGAACTCTCTCCCCATCTGGGGAGTGTGGTATCCCACACTTTAGGCATCCTGATCTTCCACAAGGGGGAAGCAGCCATCAGCCGTCTGGGTCCTCGGTCTATGTGCTCTAAGAGACTGACTGCACAACATGGGGCTAGTCCCAGGCTCATATGAGCACCCTGCCACAACATAAACATGTGAAGCCCATAGATCTTCACACACACAGGAACATTTTGATTTCATGCAGCACTGTGGCACATAGTGGATCCTGACAGGCAAAAGGTCAGCAGAGGCTACCCCAGGGTGGAACCCTCTGCACATGGCCCAGGGTTCCAGATGAGGAGTGATGACAATAGAACGGGAATGAGAGAGACAGCATGGCCTAGTTCAGGGGCATCAGGTTAGGATCTCAGGCTGAGAAAGTAGCCATGATTACAGTTCCCATCAGGCATGCAGTGTTATGTCACATGGTTGGGGCAGGGGTCTCACAGGGAAGCCTGCCACTGCCCAAAGGCATCCTACTCATCCAATTCACAAGCATGAGTGAGCGCAGGCTGCATAGCTGGGGCCATGCCATCACTCTGGCCTCTGCTACATAGACATGGATGGGTCCAGTGCAGGAATACAGGGCATAATCTGGGCTCTGAGGTTAAGAAACACCTGATGACACTACATCTGTGCTTTGAACTCCATCCAGGGTTCTCCCATAGTCCACTCAGATGTAGCCAAGGGGACAGCCTCTCACATCACCACCTGTCCTTGGCAGGTTAGATCAAGCAGTGCATTGGGGTGCACTCAGGAGATTTGGCAAGTCTGCAGCAAGAGTCAACTCAGAGGACTTACCCACATTGGCCTCAGCACAGCAGATGGGCTGCTGGATTGTACATTTCACAGTCTCAGACCAGGCCTGGGCTGGTGCTTCAGGCTCATCAGCCCAAAATCCACAGAGCAGGTAGGATCCATCTTCCTTGAGGATAGGCATGATGGTATCTGGCCCTTCCAGTGGGGGTGGATCTCCACACACCCTGAGGTGGGAATGCAGAGGGGAGGACGGAAGAGGTGGAAAAGATGAGGGCTCAGCACAAGGTCATTCAGTTCCAACCCAGTTCCACCAAACCTTCCTAGCAGTCTGAAAGGGTCTGTTAATCAAAGGGACAGGACCATCCTCTATGAGCCATCCAATCTAGATCTTCCCCTTGTTCAGACAAAGTGAGTTTTCACAAAGATAGGGCAGACCCAGCAGGACATAGAGAGGGTTAGGCAGAAACACAGGAGCAGAGGATGCTGTCAGCTAAAGGCCAGAAGGCACATCAGGAGCAGAGGGCTCTGGTGCCCCTCTTCCAGCACCCTTGGCACAGGAAAGAACAAGCTTGCCAGAAGCCAGTTGTCTAGTTTCAGGGAATAGAATCCCCTTGGCGCTCAATGTCCCAATGAAGCTAAAGCACTTTAATACCCCAGACCACCTTGGGACTGTGTGCCCATTTCTGTGAGCACTGTGGAGTGTGTCAGGGCATTGGACATTCCCTGTCTTTGTCATTGTACTGCAGGGATGTGGATGAGGGACAAGTAGAGGGGCTGAGGGAGTGGCTCCTCACTTCGTGAATGCCACACAGAAGCAGTTCATTCCCAGGGGAACTTATGCAGTTGTCCAGTGAGGTTAAGGGCACAGTGTTTGGGGCCTGATTCAGCACATGGATTTTCCAAGATGTGCTCCCAGAGTCTTTATGGGAGGACCTTTGAGTGGTATAAATGGCTCTCAGGGCACTTCTCTCCTCTCCATGTCTGCCACCTCCACATGTCCATACAAAAATACCCTCAGCCCATCTGTAGATTTACCTGGGGATAACCTCAGCTCTGTCTGCAGATACCACTTCATCCTTTTGGGAGGAGGTATCATACCCTGCAAAGGAGAAAAATGAGCAGGAAATGGTAAATGAGATGACATGCAAATGCTATGGCAAAGTAAAGTACAAGTACTGTGCAATGTCCCATTAGCATCTGAGGACTTCTATGCCGTCTGCCTGTGGCACTGCCTCTGTTAGCAACTGTCTCATTCCCAGGAGGTCATGCCTACAGTGGCAAGTCCTCTGTCAATAAATGGAGACCTCCCTCCCTGTCTGGGTAGCATGTTATCCCACACAATAGGCATCCTGATGTTCCACAAGTGGTCAGCCACTTTCCTCACTAAGGGTCCCTGGCTATGTGTCAGGTGTGCTCTAAGAGATTAAATACAACATAGGAGGCTCATACCAACTGCCTCCCCCCTGTACATCAACTAATGGGAGCTATGGGCTCTAAGGGTCAAATACCTTAGGGTATTTGGGATGGACAAGTGTAACCCACGAGTCTCCCATTCATGGGAGTCCTTGCAGTTATGCAGGGTTTGCAGGGTTTGCAGGGTATCCTGATAGGCATGAAAATTACACCGGATGCTTCAAGATGGAACTTCAAGACATGGCCAAGGGTTCTACATCAGTGAGGTGTGAAGTCAACATGGAATACAGAGTATAGACTGGTTCAGGGAGATCTGGGTAAGATCATGTGCTGAAAGCTGGTCATGATGGCAGCTACCCTGGCAGCCATGCAGTGTCATGGCATGTGGCTAGGGCAGAGATCTCACAAGAAAGACTGCCACTGCACACAAAAACAATTCCATTATCCCAAGTGGAGGCCTGGCAGAAACCATGCCACATGCATTTTAAAGGCTCCATGGCCATTGCAGGGGCCTCAGGCAAGGAGACCCAACAGGGGCTTTGAGGCCAAAGGTGTTTGTGACCCAGGGATACGAGGCTAAGACAAAGGTGTAGACCCATGCTATCTTTATGTTGCAAACTCCATCCTCACGCCTGCCTCCATCCATCCACATGTGCCCTTAGGATTTCCCACCACATCACACCTTTCACCAGAGGGCCAAGGATGTTATGGTGAATGCAGGAACTCCAGAAGGGCTGCAGCAAGATTCCCAGTGGGACACTCACCCTCAATGGCCTCTATCCAGTGGATGGACTGCTGGGCTAAGGGCTGCTGGACCCTGGCCCAGGCCTGGAACAGTATTTCCAGCTTGTCCCCCCAGGAGGCATGCCACATGTAAGGTGCATCTGTAAGGTGTGTGCATGCCATGATGCGATGCCCTTCAGCTAGAGATCGGTTTTCACACAATCTGAAATGCAAATGTAGAGGGGAGATGGAAAGGATGAGGGCTTAACACACAGGCATTCCTGTCCACCCCAGTCCCACCTGGCTTTCCTAGCAGGAAGAAAGGGTCTGTCACTCATTGAAAACATGCCATCATCTAAGAGCCATTGGACTGTGAACTTCCCATTCTGAGACAAAGTGAGCCTTCACGGGGAATGGACAGACCCAACAGGATGCAGATTCAATGCAGGACTCCTGGCCCCATTTCCTTCAGCACTGGGGCATGACCCAAGACATTGGCCAGTTCCGTCCTTATCAAAGTCCCATGGGGACACTGAGGAAGGAGAAGCAGAGAGGCCTAGGGAAGGGCACCCCAATTTTTATGGAGGCCACACAAGCTGTGAAAGCAGCAATGGCCTGGAAACATGACTGGATCCCAGGCCACCACATGCAGATGTCCAATGGAGGTGGGAGGTGGGGATCCACCTCAGCACATGGAGAAAAGTGGAGCTACCAGAGTCCTCAGAATGAGCTCTGAGGGGGTAATTACTCCGTGGGGCCCATTCTCTCCTCCCCATGCCTTCTACCTCCAAATGTCCATACCAAAGAACCCTCCATCCATCTGTAGACTTACGCAGGTTTGGCTTCATGTGGCACTCTGTCCTCAAGGGAATTCCCATAGACTACAATAAAATTTAGATAGGGAAGTTGCTGTGAGACAAAGAGCCCAATTATAGGTCAGAACAGCCCCAGAGGCCCAGGGAGATGCCTGCTGACAGCTGTCTTGGTGGCCTTTGCCCATTAACAGGGGACCACTTCTCTCTTCCAGTCTGCCTGCCTCCTGCATATCAGGCATCCCCAAACTCCAAAAGGGACCAGCTGCTGTTTGGCCCTGTGGGGTCACTGCAAATGGCCCAGCTGGTTTCTTCCTCAACAGCTGCCCTAAAGAGCCTCCCCACAACTAACAGCCAGGCCTTTGTGATTCTCATGTTGCAGTGTGCCATAGGTTGGATGCGGAAAGCCCTGGAACCTATTCCCATAGGGGTTTTTAGGGTCATGAACGCACCCCAAATGTTAGGGACCTGTGAGAGTCATAATGATCGGACTGGTTCCTTCCACATGGCAATCAGTGATATGGCCAAGGGCTCTAGATAAGGAAAGAGTGACATCAACTCAATGTGGGAGAGTGACATGCTGTGTCTCAGTTTAGAGGTTTTGGGTCTTTTGTGAGA
The DNA here is from genome assembly GCF_051225735.1 of Oryctolagus cuniculus. NCBI lineage: Eukaryota > Metazoa > Chordata > Mammalia > Lagomorpha > Leporidae > Oryctolagus > Oryctolagus cuniculus. The sequence continues at coordinate 33,496,874 of NC_142885.1, forward strand.
TCACAAGTGGAGAGGGTAGCTTTGATGATAGTGGCCCCTACAGGCAGTGTGTCATAGCATGTGACTGGGACAGGGATCTCACAAGGAAGACTGCCACTGGCCACTTGATCCACTAGTACAAAGTGTAGGCTTGGAACACACCATGCCATGTGCACAGGGCTGGTGCACACCACACTGGGATCCACAAACTGCTGCCATGTTGTCACCCCTGCTAGAGGAGCTGCAGCACCACAGTGTGCTAAGGAAAACCACCCTTTGGGGAAGCAGAGCTACTGGGTGAACACACAGGTGTAGACCCACATGACATCTTTGCTTCAAACTCCCTCTGGGGGTTCTTAGGCTTTCCTATCTAGTCCAACTAGAGCAGCCCATCCATTGCCCAACCACGCCAGGGTCTTTGTGAGAGCAGGGCAAGTATGCTGGGGTTTACTCCTTACCCTAAGTGGCACTGGAAGCACCCCCCCAGTTGGTGTACTCACCTCCAAACCTTGTGCACCACGAGTACTCTTCCAGCACTATCGTCCAGCCACCACCAGGATAACGCTGCTGCATAACCAGCGTGGCTTTCATGATGATGCACCAACAATATTCACCCATGATCAGCCCTGGTACCAACTCAGGCTCTACTTGAGGTGGAAAGCACCCACTGATCCTGCTGGATTAGGAAGGGTGGATAAGTTATCATGGTAGTTAAGGTACTAGAGGGCCCTATCAGGCCTGCATCACAGGCAGGTTGATTCTGCCACCAATGAAAATGGGCCTTTCAGCTAACAGCTGTCTGAGCAGGATCCTCCCCTTGCTGAGCAAAGTGAGGAACTGCAGGATGTGGAGGCACAGCATGAGCTACAGGTGGAGGCACCAGAAAAAGGATGGAGAGATGGTGTTGGAAGATGGCCAGGATTCCGGCTGAAGAACAAAGAGCTGTGATCTCAGTAATGGAATCCTCATGACACCCAGATACAAGCAGAACAAATAGTGTTTGTCACATTCGACAAAATCAGTTGAATATTACTAATCTCAGGTGTGGTAATATACCTGCTACAGCACAGTGGGCTTCTAGTTCTGTGGCCACCCTGCTGGCTTTCTCAACATTTTGGTATGGTATTTTCCCCTGTACTTCTTTCTATCAGCCATCTCCATAAACACAGAGATGAGAAAAAAAAAGAAGAAGATAAGGAACCCTGTCTTTTAATCTATGCACAACAGAAGTAATAACTGCAGGAGACCCCTGTAAAGTCCAGTTGATCTGAAGCAACCTAATGGAGACCACATGGGTGTTTGAGGAAGAAATGGCAATCTCTATGGGTGCAAAAATGATTACAATAATACTCTTCATAGAGAAACAGTGTGATCACCTAGGGTGTGTGAAATCCTTCCATTCAGCATATTCAGTTTCTCCCTAAAATATTAGTCCCCAGATGTCAATATCAATGAAATATCCATGATTCCTTAGTCTTACCTGGGGCAGATTAAGTCCCAGCAACCACCCTTCATTTGCGTCATTTCTTTTGCTGCAAATAAATTCCAACAGGGACGGTCAAATTAGGGAGGTCCTAGTACATGTGCAATCCAGTTCCCAACAATGACACAGTAATACCCATAAACTCTATTTGACAATGGCATACTGTGAGAGAAATATTTCATGTGCTGACCCTTTGAGCAAAACCTTCTTGGCATGAAAATCAATATCCAGACCTCTTTGTCTTGAAAACAATGAACCTCATCTTTTCCCCGCTAATTCTGGGAAACTACCCTATCTGCATTCTAAAAGAATTAAAAGTTATTCACTTTTCTCCTGTTAGAATGCCAGGATGTAGATGACGTAGAAGAATCTATACACTGAGGTGAGACTGAGGATGAGATATATTCAATTTCTTCTCAAGATTAGTCTTAGATGCTTCACAGAAACAGTTGTCATTCATGACCACTGCAAGCTACAGTGGTCATTGTTGCCTCTGGAAATCTTGGAAGTATGGGAGTGGCTTCAATTTTATGTCCTAGGTTTAGATGGATAATGAGCTGGAAGAAGAGAACTTAAAAGATACAGAGGATGGGCTATGTTTGGAGAAATGTGGGTTATGTCTGCAACAGAGATGTAGACAAGATGCCTCTGGCAGTGTGCAAGCATAGATCATCAAGAGACAGGTTCTACTGCCTCAAGTATATGTAACGATGCCACATGGCAAAGGCTGTGTCTTATTTAAAATACATGTGTAATTGTTCCTAATGGCAATGCCACAACTGCCAGGCAAACATTTCATGGGCCCACTCCATAGAAGAGGAAACAGAAATACAGAAATCAATGATCTTTCTACAATCAGTGAAAACAGTGCTGAGGACACAGGTGGGCCCTTTCCCTCTCAGCACAGGGCTCAATCTCCCTCTTACAAGCCGCCACCTGCCCCAACCCCCTTCCTGTCCTTTCAAACTGGATGGATACTGCATCTTGATCAAAGGCCACCGGCACTGGGGAAAATGGAGACTTCTGAAATGCTAGGAACTTCAAGCCTGTGCGTTTCTCACTCTAGTTCTCATCCAGAATTCCTGATCATGTCATGGCCACAGATATTTCAATGAAAACAAGGTAGCAGGAAAATGTCTCCTGCAGGGAAGTGGAGTCTCCTGTAAATGTGAGACTTTCTGAAATCAGAGCCTGAGGCTCCCTTACCCAGGCTACATTTGTAGACAAGATGCTTTTCCAGCCTGACGTGAACAACCAGTGGCTCCAGCAAGCCCCATGTGTGGTGGCTGTCAGGGTCATGCTGGGTGAGGAGGGCTCTGGGATGTAGGCTGAGATGACAAATCTGTGTCTGTTTTCTTGACTTCTTACGTAGCCAGCGCCGCTTGCGGGTGCGTGCCTTATTTACATGGCATTTCCTAAGGTAGGACAGGAGAGAAAATGTAAGAATAGAAATATGTGCATGATACCATCTCTGTATTTCAACAGATTTCATGGAGAATTCTCTCACAGAGCCCTGCAAACAGCAGCACTGACAGGTTCGGGTAAATGCTTGTGGTGAAGAAGACAAAACGAGAGCTTCCCCTGTGTTAGAGGGTGACCCTGTGTTCAGTCCACATTGCCAGGACTCTTCCTTCATCCCCCACACACAACAGCTCCTTTAGCTGCTAACTTCAACCACAGGCATTTCCAAGTAAAACACATAGCCCACTGCAGTGACTGAACACCAAGGTGCACTCAGATGCATGTCCCTTGTTACTGGTGTTCTTCAGAAAGAAATGAAAGTCTGGCAGGGTCAATCTTAGACAATATCCTCAATCAGGAGGTGATGGTGATCTAGAGAGAATGACATGGTGATGACAACACATCATGTGCATACCATGCCATGCGTTGCTCACTATCCTCTGGTTAGTTATGAGAATTTGAACTCAAGAAATTCCTTGTTTTTTGAAAGAGGAAAGGAGGCTTTGATAAACACCACAGCCCATCAAGCAGTATTTTCATTGTTGTGCACATGTTTTATAAATATTTATGAGATAGGTCCCCAACATGTAAATTCCTGCCCTTCTCCTGATCCAGGTCTGTTTCCCCAGCTGAGCTGGCCCACTTCACTGATACCACATATATCTTCCTCCTGCTTGTAATGCCCGAAGCCCCACTTACTTGAACTCGGCAGGTGCCAGCTTCTCAAGCTGTGGAGTTCCAAGTGCTGGCTTCTCCCTTAGCCTGGATTGAATCACCTCTTGGCCCTCACCATAATCTGAAACAGACATACTTGCCTCAGTGGACAGCTGGACATGCAGCTGAGGTCACTGTCTCTAGGGAGGAGCCATTCTAGTACCACGCTCCAGGTAAGCATTTCTTCATCTTTGTCTCTCCACCTCCCGACAACAGGATATCTGATAATCCCCCATTTAGAGTGAACAGTGTTCCAAGGTGAATGGTGACCTGACAAGGCAGTTCAACTGCTATTTGACAGAATCAGAATTCCCTTCCACTAAGCTGTGACTGAATCATGGCAGTGTAGTTAGCACACCTTGCAGGTTTTTAAGTCAAGCACTAACTTGTAGCATGAAGCAGTGAGCTCCAGTATGGTTGGTAAAGTACACTAGCACTGGGGATAGTGGTTCTTCTATGCTGAGAAGTTCAACTTTCATGTTTGGGGAGTTTCCAAAGACAAAATCACAGCTAAGTAGAATTGTGTAAAAACAGTGCTAAACACCCACAGGCCCTGAAAGAAATATACACACCTACTAATACAGCTCCTGTTAAATTAGAAAAAAAAATGGAATGAATAAATCTACTCCAGGCCAGGAATTGCCTTACATATTGTACAAAAAATATATCCCATATTTCATGGCAACAATTTACAGAGGTAGGAATTATGACAGCACTTGTGGGAACCGAGGAGGGGTCTAAGGCATGCAGAGATTGGCAAGTTGGAGAAAAGCCCAGGGAGGGTCTCAGAGTCCCTGCTCTACATTCTGCTCTGTGCTACCACAAAGACTCAGGAACCTTCTTCCTCTTCGAGAAGAGCTTTTGTTCCATGAGTGGGTTTCCCCCTGACCAGGGCAGTCCCTGGTCTAGACAATGTCATTTACAAGTACCACAATGTCTGCACAGACTCCATTAGCACCTATAACAGAGATCTTATGGACTCTTCACATTTCTCTGTGTGACCAGCACAAGGATTTGCCAACTGGAACTCAAAAGAAGCTTGAATTGAGTAGAAGTTCATTAGTCCCACACATGAAACCCACACCAGCTGGTACAGGACAAAGAGGTTGCCAGTTAACTGACATCTCACCCCACACTTAAAGGAAACATGGAAAAGTTGTTGAACTAGTGCCTTGGTTATTCCAAATTGACATGAAAATAGCTTATACAGTTCTCAGAGTATTGTAACAATGGATTTTCTTAGGATAAAGGGAAGAACCAAACCTAGAAAGCCTTTATTTTCTCAGAGGGACAAAATCATCATTTACCACTTTAGTGAGAGGACCTATGGAACTCACTGTTTTCCTCTTGGTGGAGGATGAAGCTGAAATGATGAACTATCTCTTTCAGATCTTGTATTTCCCACTGGTTCTCTGCTAGTCGGCAATGCAATGCCTGGTTACACGCAATCATATTATTTTTATTGGCTGGATCGGATGAAGGGCTCAGTGGTACTGCCATTCTGATGGTTCTGGCAGACCAGGGGGCTCCAGAGACTAGGTGGAAGATACCCAAGAACAGAATGAGTTACAACAAATGACATTCAATAGCTCTAATGAGGGCTGGGGGATGACAACAGCCATATTTCTGAACTTACTGTTGGGAAACACCCCACAGAACTTCAAAGTCTTCAATCAAAATCCTGTCACTATTAAGTGATCAACACTCAGCTTTTAAGCGACTTCTTATTACTCAGTCACTGTCACAAGTGAGAGAACGAACTCCCTGCTTGCCAGCTTGCCAAGTAACTGTTGGAAGTAGCAATAGCAGAATGAGAAGATGGCCGGTACTGGAATGTTAGGAGTTGTTGACTTCCTGTTGCCAAGGATACCTGGTCCCTTCTTAAAGGCACACCAACTCATTCCTCATTCTCAGGAGCAGCGCGCCCAGTGCTGATTTTAAACACCTGCATTTTCCACTAGGAAAATCTAAGCACATTTCCCACTCTCCCTCCCTCCCTTTGGTGGAAAACACTAAGGAAGAATTCATTTCCAAACAAGTGTTATTTTCTCAAAGCGCTCTCAGGAAGTCACTCACCCTGCCTTTCTGTTAAAATGGGTCTCCAGGCTTTTCCTCCAGGGATACATGTCACATGATAAACTACCAAGATGTTCTTCTCTGGGTTTCTGCAAGCCTTTCTATAGCCATTAAATAGTGTAGGGTCAGAAAGCAGAGTAAAGCATGTACAGAATGAAAAAATAATTTGTGTCCCGTCCTGTCTCAAAATATTTTTGGCTCTACTCAATGTTGTAATGGCTTCTCTTCCCTCACACAGGCAGCATGTTGCCATTTTACACTACTAAAATCAGTTAGACCTCCCGACATCCTAAGTCCTTCCTCAGACTTTGGGGGCATTGTTTTGTTTTCAGTGTCATTAAATACAGCATTTCCTACTTGTCACTTGCATGTTTTGTTCTAAACCCAAAAGAGATCATTTTAAAGATACCAAGGCACTCCAATAGTTTATCTATATTCTCCTGCATACACATAGTCACCATCTATGTCTAGAATAGATATGAACCTGATGCTACTTTTCAGATGTTTTCCTTTGGTTCCAACACATATAGAGTTGAACAGGGCCCAGTGGTAGTTCTTATGCAATGTTAACTGATAGATTTTTTTTCTTATATGGTTGCATCCTATTGAATGATGGCTGAATTCCACTAAAAATCACTGTTAACACTGAGCATGCTTTTGTGGTGCCTGGTGATCCACCGTGTGCACGTGCAGTACAAGCTGATACTGTGGTGGGAGCACCCACCTTCTCACTTTCTTGGCTTCCATTCCCAACCAGCTTTCATGAACCTCAGACTTAGGGGACTCTCCTGGAGTCCAGGTTTCTTCCGTTCAGCTGCTGGACTTATCTAACTTGGGGTGGCAAGGGGACTGACATTGGGATGCTGAATATTCCTCTCCAAGTAAAGGAAGAAGTGGAATGGATCAAATACCTTCTAAAGCCTCTCTACCCACCCTACACTGTCTCCCAAAGACACTGTATAATGGTATCATTTTGTGAGATGAATGAAAGGTTTCTTTTAAAATTTATTTTCTTGTGTCAGTGGACTTGACATTCAGTGGCAGAAAGTAATATATATCAAAACCTTCCTTGTCAAAATGACAATCATGGGGAGCACAAAGTCACATATCTCAATCTCACACAAGGATGAGCTTGGGCAGTGCTAGTAAAAGATCATTATAACAGTAACAACTACTTGAGTAGCATATGCCAGGCCTCTGGCTAAGTACTCTACACGTGATGGCATTTCATTCTCACTGCAATCCTTGAGACAGCAGTGTAAGCAGAAGCAAACACACCTACAGGAGAGGGACAGGCAGTACCTTTTTAGCCAGGTTTAAATGTTTGTGTTTCACTGGTTCATGCAGAGCGATCAGTGAACCAGAGAAGTATTCATTGCAGCATCATTTGCCTGTACAGAGGACTGCACTCCTGGATCATCAGGAGCAAAGTGCACGGGCATGTGCAGCATTCTTCCATATGACGTGAAACTACTCCGGCGACATAGACTATCCTTTAGGATATCAAGAGAAGTACAAGACTTGAGTCTTCATTTGAATGGCTTTCCTGGAATCCACTCTTTAATACTTAGCATTCCCTCTGAAGACTTTTGGCTTTTAGACCCACAATATATGCATATAGAGAATATTTTACTCTTAGAAAGATGGAATCAATGGCTTAGGCTTTCTTCCCTGAACCAAGAATTGTTCTGATTTCTATAGAGACTAAATAAGTATACAAGTAATACTTCCTCATACTTATTAGAGCAAAGGAGTTATCAGGTTGGAACCCTCTGATGTCACTGAATTCACACGTGGTGGGATGATTATTATTTCAAATGCATTCAACTTGTGAGGAAAGCGTTGCATTTCCACTTGCTGCTGATGTACAAAACAAGGTGGAGTGAGTATTGCCCAGGTCCCCCTGATGTGAGAACTGGAGCCAGATCTCAGGTACAGATCCCTCTACCTGCAAATCCCTTAAAACATTTCCAATTAAGCTGACAGAAGTCTTTCCACATGGGAACATCACTTACCTCTGCCTCATTTCTGCTAAAAGCCATTCACAAATTCAAAATTTTCTTCTGAGGTTTTGTCACAATGGATCGTCAGCTCCACATTCTGGCCACTCAATATTAATTGGAGATGCACTGTTGGATAAAGATGCAGGGAACAAGAGCAGAGTGAGGGTTATATTTGGCACTAGGATTAAGATACTGCTTGTAAAGACATACTCTATATCACTGGCTGGGCAAACATCGCAGTTCAGTTTCCTCTTTCCAATTCCTGGGAGGAAGATTGGAAAATCTGCCATCAATGTGGGGGTCCTGAATTAAGGTCTATTCTTTGTTCTTAAGGCTGGCCCAGGCCAAGCTGTTGCAGGCATTAGTATAGTAACACAGAGGATGGGAAATCTCCCTCTCACTGATTCCCCCTCTTCCTTTCTCTGCCTTTAAAATCAGTAGAAATATGTTGCTATTATAGAAATAAGAAACTGAGGCATGATAATGTGAAAAAACACATTATTGCTATTATTACTGAAGTAAAATTCAGCTACCATAAAATCTACCACTGTTAGGCATACATTTGTTATATTGCAGAATTTTCAATCACCCCCAATTCTAGAATATTTTGATAAACTCTCCATTTCTATCTTTTTTTTTTTTTTGACAGGCAGAGTGGACAGTGAGAGAGAGAGACAGAGAAAAAGGTCTTCCTTTGCCATTGGTTCACCCTCCAATGGCTGCCGCGGCCGGCGTGCTGCGGCCAGTGCACCATGCCAATCTGATGGCAGGAGCTGGGTGCTTATCCTGGTCTCCCATGTGGGTGCAGGGCCCAAGCACTTGGGCCATCCTCCACTGCACTCCCTGGCCACAGCAGAGAGCTGGCCTGGAAGAGGGGCAACCAGGACAGAATCCGGTGCCCCGACCAGGACTAGAACCTGGAGTGCCAGCGCTGCAAAGTGGAGGATTAGCCTAGTGAGCCGTGGCACCGGCCTCTCCGTTTCTATCTTACAATTCCTGGCATCCAATCCCCCACATTCTCTCTGGAGATCCCATTTGGAATATTTCTGGTGCATAGAATAATACATTTGACACTTTGCACCTGCCTTCTTTCACTTTGGGTAACATTTTCAAGGGTTATCCAGGTTGTAGCATGTATATGTACTTACACAGATTTCTATACATGAGGTCTCCTGTCTGTTTCCACCTGCATCCTGTTGGATGTTCAGAGGGTGTAATGCTACCTGTGAAATCTATTAGCATCTATGGATTAAAGTGCTATATTCACTTAATGCTGTGGCTACTCTTTTGGTATAGCAGGTCCAGACTGCCACCCGTGATGTTTGCATCCATATGAACATTGTTTCATATACTGGCTACCCTACTGTCAATCCAACACATTTTTAATGGCCCAGGAAAGCAGGAAAGGACGACCCAAGTACGTGGATGCCTGTAACTCATTTGAAAGGCCTGGATGAAGCTCCTGGCTTCTGGCTTTTGCCTCACCCAGCCTTGCCTGTTGCAGTCATCTGGGGAATGAGCCAGCAGTTGAAAAAAATCTCTCTGTCTCTCCCTCTTGTTTTGTAACTCTGACTTTCAAATAAATTAATAAATGTTTTATGCACATAATTATAGCAGTAACAGTTTAGAATAGCACTTCTTTGGTTGGATCAGAAACTAAAATTTGAGAAGTAGAAACTCAGTCATTATTTGTGACCTTTTCTTGAATAAACACATTTTCATTTCTGGTGTATTACTGCTCTGCTGACGCGTTATCACCCTTACAGAAGTCATTGCTGGCCCAAGTCAGAAAGAGGATCATCTGTAAAGGATGACTGTAGAAAGTGGGCTAAATGGTCAGTGTCTACAGAGGCAAATGGTACTCTCTCATTGTTTTTTTCTAAGGTTTTTCTCTTAGCCAGCTCATCAGCTTGTCCCAGAGCAATAGATCATTTCCTCCGGTATCTCTAGGCTATTATGAACTCCACTCTGTCTCTTCCTATTGCACCCACAAACAAATTCATTACCTTGGATTGGCTCTGCAAGCAGAGCTTCTTCTCCAACTTGCTGAAGTGTGTTCAGGTCCTACTACTTCTATCAGACCAGAGCCTCATGGTCATATTCTTATTCTGCAGGAAGTGGTGCATCCACTCCCTATAAACCTAATCTGGGTCCATCAGGGAAGCTCCCTGGCCAGGTACACAAGTCACTGTGGAGTAAGTTCCTCTCCCAATCCTTACTGCTCAGCTCAGGTTGCCCCTTGAGGAGCTTGAGTAGATCAAACAAAAGTCAGAGTTTCTTTAAGTTTCTGATTCAGGTTATATTATTCTCACCCTCTTTTGGTGACATTTTATATAGTGTTACCTGTTATTTCTTGGTCTAATTCTTGTCCCAAAACAGGCTTTCTTTCTTTGGTGTGCTCCCTTGGCTCTTGAATCACAAGATGTACCTCAGCCCAGATGCTACAGGAGACAAAGAATAAAGACCAAGTTCATCTCTCAGTTGTAGTTCACCAGGCATATGTTACACACATCACTAGCCCCCAGGGACTCAGAGAAGTCTCATAAGGGACCTCAGAGTGGTAGAACATTGGGAGGGAAAGCTTAATGAACTGCTACTCGAATTCCATGCAGATCTCACATGGGTAGGAAAAAAAAGGGGGGGGGGGGGAATGTGCATCTCTATTCCCTCTGCCATCACTGCTACAGTGGAGACCTGTGGCCAGCAGGGGGAGAGCCTACACCCAGTGTTGGACACAGACAAGGAGCAGATGCACAAGCTTTAGTGTCAGTTGCACACCACTGGTTGTCTGGTAATGAGAGAAGAGGGGGAAAGCTGCATAAGGGAGCCTTTTACAAGCCAGTACAATTGAGTGGCAAGTGGGGCTGAAGCAATTGAGTATCTGGCATGCCTACAAACCACAGATATAACCAGAGAGAAAAGAAGTCTACAAATACCATGAACAAAGGCAACAATCAAAAAATCAAAAATAAGGATGACACTATGAGACCCCCAAAGGAACATCACAATATGTCAATATTAGAAAATGATGATGAAAAGATTAAGGAAATGCCAGAAACAGAATTCAAAAAATTAATCATTGGATTACATAGAAGCAATCAGAAGCAAATTCATGAACTAAAGAAAAAATATATGATTGAAAATTTTTCATTTGAAATTGAGGTTTTAAAGAGAAATCAAAATGAAATACAAGAAATGAAGAATTCAATAGCTCACATAAAATTTTTAGTGAAAAGTCTTAACAACAGAGTAGGTGAGGCAGAAGAAAGAATATCTAAGCTAGAACACAAATCCCTGAAAATTTTATAGTCAGACCAAAAGCAAGAAGAAATCAGAAAACAAAAATACTGTTGAAGAGCTGGAAGAAGCTCCTGGCTCCTGGCTTTGCATGAGCCAAGCTACAGCCATTATGGCCAATCAGGGAGTGAGCCAGCAGATGGAAAACCTCTCTCTCTCTCTTTTTCTCTCTTTCTCTCTCCCTCTCCTTATCTCTCTATGCAACTCATACTTTCAAATAAATAAATAAATCTTTAGAAAAAAGAAATGGAGTAGCCAGGACTGAAACTGGCAACCATATGGGATGGACATTGCAGGCAGTGGCTTTACTTGCTGTCACAAGGCTGGCCACTTTCAATTTTTTTTTAATTATTTATTTGAAAGGCAGACTGACAGAGCAGAGAAAGAAAGACATAGAGACAAACATCTTCCATCTACTGGTTCACTCCCCAAATGGCCACAACAGCAAGGGCTGGGCCAGGCTACAGCCAGGAACCTAGAATTCCATCCAGGTCTCCTAGATGGGTGGCAAGGGGACCAAGTATTTGGGTTGCTCTCTCATGCACATTAACAGGGAACTGGATCATAAGTGGAGCAGCTGAAACTTGAACTGAGGCTGTGATATGGGATGCTGGTGTCATAGGCAATGGTTTAACCTGGTGCACCAAAATTCCAGCCCCCATTTGCCCATGTATTTTACTCTCTGTATATCAACTTCCACAAATAATAAAAAGCATTTGATATTTGTCTTTGTGAGTCTGGGTTAATTCACTTAGCTGATGAAGTCCATTCCATCCATTTTGTTGCAAATGTCAAAATTTCATTCCTTTTTCATAGCAAGTTAAACAATTCTTATGTAAAAGTATCTCTTTTATATCCAGTAATGTTTGCAGACATCTATTTTTTTTATACTTTTTGGAAGGTTTAATTTTTTTAGAAACCATTTACTTAATGTGTATAAATTTCATGAGTATGTCTTTAGGAATACAGTGATTCTTCCTGTCATATCCACCCTCCCACCCCACTTCCCTCCCCTCTTACTACTCCTTCTCATTCCCAGATCCATTCTCCATTAAGATTCATTTTTAATTAACTTTATATACAGAAGACCAACTCTATACTAAGTAAATATTTCAACTATTTGTACACAAGAACACAATATATATAAAAAACTGAGAACAAATTTTACAGTTGAATTTAATAGTATGACTTATTTAGGACCAAGGTCCTGCATGGGAAGTAAGTGTACAGTGACTTCGCTGTTAATATGTCTTGAAATCTGGTATGGTAATGCCTCAGGCTTTGTGTTTGTGGTATACAATTGTTTTAGCTGATCAAGGTCACCTGTGTTTCCAAATGAATTACAGCATCACTTTTTCTAGATCTGAGAACAATGATTTTGGTATTTTAATTGTTATTGAACTGAATCTGTAAATTGCTCTTGGAAGTATGGACATTTTGGTGATACTGATTCTTCCAATCCATGAGCATAGAAGTTTTTTTTTTTCCATTTTATGTGTCTTCTTTTTTTTCTTTAGTGTTTTATAATTCTCATTGCACAAGTCTTTGACATCCTATGTTTATTCCTAGGTAAATTTATTCCTAGATCTCTTTTTCCCTCTACATCTCTTTCTCTGTCACTCCCTCTTTCTCTGTCGCTCCTTCTTTCTCTGTCACTCTGCCTTTTAAATAATAATAATAATAATAATAATAATAATAAAATGGCCAACAGACATTTGAAAAAAATACTCAGGATCACAAGCCATCAGGGAGATGTAAATCAAAACCACAATGAGGTTTCAACTCACTCCAGTCAGAATGGCACTCACACAGAATTCAACAAGTAACAGATGCTGGTGAGGATGTGTGGAAAAAGGTATCCTAATTCACTGTTGCTGGGAATGTAAACTGGTGTAGCTACTGTGCAAGACAGTCTGGAGATACCTCTGAAGTCTGAATATACACCTACCACCTGACCCAGCCATCCCACTCCTGGAGATTTAGCCAAACCAAAAGAAATCAACATATGAAGGTGTTATCTGTATACCCATGTCCACTGCAGCACAATTCACAGTAGCTAAGATATGGAATCAACTCAGATGTCCCTCAGCTGTTGACTGGATAAAGGAATTATGGCATATACACTATGGAGTACTACTCAGCTGTAAAAAAATGAAATCCTCTCTTTTGCAACAAAATGAATGCAAGTGGAAACCATTATACTTACTGAAATAAGCCAGTCTCAAAAAGACAGATACCATATGTTTTTCCTGATCCAAGGTAACTAATAGAGTACCTGAATTGTAATATGTTGTAGTGAAATGGACATTTTGAGGTATCTGATGATTGTTTACAGCCTTTGTCTCATCTATTGAGGAGCAGTGGGTTTTTTTTCTTCATACTATTTGTTGAACTCCTTTATTTAGGGTAGGGTTAACTTGATGATCATTAACTAAACTGAAAGTAGATCTTTATAAAAATTAAGAGTGAGAATGAGATAGGGAAGAGAAAGAATGGTTGGAGCATGGGTGGGAGGGAGGATAGGGTAGGAAGTATCACTGTGTTCCTAAATCTGTATATATTAAATACATGAAACTTGTATAACTTAAATAAAATTTTTAGAAATGTGATTCCAAATTCTGCAGAAAGAAAAAGAATACAAGAAAATAAAAAATAATAATAAAACTAGCCACCATACAGTGATACACATGAGAGCTTATGTTAACACTGATTTATAATCTTAGTGAGTTTTCCATTGATAAACTGTCAACTACCAGTCTTCTGAGTGAGCCCAAACTCCAGTAGTCTCAACTGATATAATCATAACCCCTTGAAGATTCACAGACAGTAACTGATCAACTGAGTCCAGGAAGCTCACTAAATCCACTAAGGCATGAGAGTTCAGAACAATCTATTCCTGGAGCCAACATTATGGCATAGCAGATAAAGCTACCACCTGCAGGGCTGGCATCCCACATGAGCACCTGTTCAAGTCCCAGCTGCTCCACTTCTGATTCAGCTTCTTGCTAATATGCCTGGGAGTGCTGCAAATGAGCCAAAAACTTGGGACCCTGCTACCTATGTTGGATATCCAGATGGAGTTCAAGGTTCCTGGTTTCAGATTACCTCAGCCCCAGCTATTGTTGCCATTTGGGGTATGAAACAGAGAGGGGAAAATGTCTCTCTGTCTCTTCCTCTCTCTGAATAAATAATATAATATAATAAATAAACAAATAAATAATCCTTTTACAATAATATATTATTTATATCCTTTTACAATAATATATTATTAAGTTATTGCATTTTGAAATTAGAATGTTACATCAGATAAAAGGAAAAGAAGATAATTTCGCAAATGTAGAAATAGTGTGCTCATCTCCATAGAAGGTGGGTGGAGGAGGAAGAAAAAAGAGCAGAAATAAAAGATACATGATAGTTACGGATTTATGAATTAGAGATAGACATTTGGCCTAGAGATTAAAATATTGGTTGGGTTGCCATGTCCCATATCTGAGTATTTGGGCTCAAGTCCCAGCTTTGCCCCAGATTCAGTTTCCTGCCAATGCAGATCCTAGGAGGCAGTGGTAATGCCTCAAATAATTTGGCCCTTGCCTTCCACTTTGGTTCAGGAATTGAGCTCCTGGCTCCAAGCTTAAGCATGGCACTGCCTCAGCCATTGCATGCACTTGAGATATGGCTCAGTAGATGGGAGCTCTCTCTGTGTCTGTGTGAGTGTGCTTCTCAAGAAATAAACAAAACAATTTTGCCAATTATTACTGTTCCTATTTCACTCAAACCACCAAAAGCAGACAAGATAATAACTAAACTATATTAACCTTTCTTGAGTGACAAGGACTCTACTAGATGCCCTCTGTTAGAGTCCTTATTTTTCTTGGCTGTTTATAAATCATTGATCACAATTTTTAAGGTATGCCACTCCTTGACTTAAGGTTAAAAAAAAAGCAGGCTCAGAGAGGATAATTAATTTTCTTCATATCACACATCTAAGGGTTGACACAAACCAGTTGTGGAGTTAAGTCTTTCTAAACCCAAAGGCGGGACTAGCATTGTGGTACAGTGGGTTAAGATTCAGCCTGCTGTGCCAGCTTCCCATATAGCAGTGGTTCAAGTCCCAGCTGCTCTTCTTCCATCCAGCTCTCTGCTATGGCCTGGGAAAGCAGTAGAAGGCGGCTCACATCCTTGGGCCCCTGCATCCATGTAGGAGACTCAGAAGAGGTTCCTGGTTCCTGGCTTCAGGTCAGCATGGCTCTTGGAGTTGTGGTCATTTGGGGAATGAACCAGCAGAACGGAAGACTTCTTGCTCTCAGACTCTCTGTCTCTTGCTCACGTTCTCTCTCACTCTAACTCCTCTCTCTGTAACTCTCAGTCTTTCAAATAAATCTTTTTTAAAAACCCAAGGGCCTAATTTAAGTCCATCAGTTTGCAAGACTTGCCATTTTTTTGTTATTCAATAGCCTGAAGCTGGTTAAGTAGAAGTTGCTTGCTTATTTCAAAAGAAAGGATACAACATAAATCAATTCAAAGCTAATAGCTGAGAGTCACTCAGGTGATTCTGAGAAAATACCAACTCCTGGTGATCTATATTTCCAACTGTGTATCTAATTTCATGAGCAATGCCAGTGCTGGAGGCCTGTACACAAAATTATTCCCTTTGAAATATGATTGACTAATTAATGTCCTATCAATACATGCCTTTAGGGCCATTCTAAGACTTGCAAACCACCCATTTGTCTGTACCCAACAGCCTAAAGATAACAATTCATTGTGGAGTAAGTGCAGAGATGTATAAAATTGTTCAAAATCATTATTTCTTTCTTTCTTTATTTTATTTATATAAAATATAAGTAGTGTATGATTGTGGAGTCACACACTGATTCTTACTAAAATAAATTAGTTTTGTTATGAATTCTTACCTTGGCATGATTACTAGTAATTTGTAACAGGGCAACTATAACAATGAATATATCCAAACACATTATTTATTAATGGCATGCTAAGTCCACAATCAAAACAGGCATCTAGGGTCCAGTGCTGTGGTGCAGCACATTAAAACACTGGCCTGAATCACCAGCATCCCATATGGGTGCTGGTTCTAGTTCTGGCTGCTCCACTTCCAATCCAGCTCACTGCTATGGCCTGGGAAAGAGAAGATGGCCCAAGTCCTTGGTCTTCTCCACCCAAGTGGGAAAACCCAGAGGAAACTCTGGCTCCTGGCTTTGGATTGGCACAGCTCCAGCTGTTGAAGTTATCTGGGAGTGAACCACAAGAAGAAAGACCTCTCTCTTGCTCTGCCTCTCCTTCTCTATCTGTGTAACTCTTTCAAATAAAAATTATTTTAAAAAAGGAACATAAAGAGTTTGGCAAACTTGCTGGATATAAAATAGGCTCACATAAATCAATAGTCTTTTTATATACAAACAATGCCATGGCTGAGTAAAAGCTTCAAAGATCAATCACATTCACTGATTGGATTAAGATGGCAGAGTAGGGAGGGAGCTCAATTATCTAGTCTAGGATAAGATAGTTTAAAAAAGGGAGAGAGTACAGTCTCAGAGAAGAGGTAGGGAGAAAATGGCAGAGGGAAGTCCACAGAAATTAAAGGGACACAGTAAATCTACAAGGAAGGTGTGGACATGTACAATTCAGGATCCTAGAAGCTGAGAGCCCCTGCACCAGCTTTGGAGAGTAAGGTGATATTAGACTGAAACAGCCTAAACCATGGGTGATGAAACTGCTGGAAAAGCCTGCAGGGAATAGGGCTTGGAGCCCTGTAGGCAATAGTGTACCTGCCAAACAGAGGAGAAAAAAAAATAGCTCATGTTTCTCTTTCCCCAATCACCCTGCCGTGGCATCCTGAAACAAGCTGATAGAGAGCAGGAGCCATTTTGGATGTACATAAAAGCTGCACCAGTTCATGTCCATGCACAGGAACCAGCCAAGCAGAAACTCCTGAGTCTGGCAGGGAAAAGTGACAGGGGGCAGGGTGCTCATTACTGTGGGAGCCTTGTGTGCTGGGACTGTGAAAACACTGAGGCTACAGGACTGGGAAAACACTGAGGTTGCATGGGAAGGCTCAGGGTGTGGCTGAGTCTTTGGGTAATCACTGTGGGGGACTCCACATACTCAGGGGTCCCTGGTTCCCTGGTGAGGGACATTGCTGGGGAATCTGCTACACTGAGGATTGCATAGATCCTTTGTGTGGGCCTTGTAGAATGTGGATAATATTATACCCACTGGGACTAATGCCCAGGCACTGGTGTGCTTCAGAGGAAGTGAGCTGAGTCTATATGAACAGAGCAGAAGAAACCTTCCCTCTGATTAAAAAAACAGAGAGAGAGAGAGAGAGATTTACCACACCCAACCTGTGTGCCAGCTTAACACTCCCTTCCATCTGGAACAGTGAACAGAGCTCCCTGGCCACATCCACCACATGCCTCTAGGTAATCACTGAAAGCAAACACTCTCCAATATGCAGACATAGTCCAAAGATAAAATCTGCCACAGCAAAAAAAGAAAATAAAAGAAGAAACCAACAAGTATCTGCACAAATGCCAAATAATAAATGCACCAATTCAAGAGACAAGAATAAGACACACAACATGATGCCCCCAAAAGAATACTTCAATACTAGATTGTGAAGATGAAGAAATTGAAGAAATGACAGAAATGGAATTCAAAAAATTGAAAGTAGGATTACTTAGAAGTAATCAGAAGCAAATGCATGAACTAAAGAAATCCATACATGAAAGAAAATAACTCCCACGAAACTGAGATCTTGAAGAGAAACCAAAATGAAATTTTTGAAATTAAGAATTCAATAGAACAAATTAAAAATGCAGTGGAAAGCCTTAACAACAGAATCTGTAAAGCAGAAGAAAGAATATCCAACTTAGAAGACAAATTGCATGAAATTAGACAGCCAGATAAAAACAACAAGAAGAAATTAGAAAACTAAAAAACACTGTTGGGAATCTACAGGATACTATCAAGTGACCTGGTATATAGGTTATAGGAGTTCCTGGCGATATGGAAAGAAAAAAAGGATTAGAAGGCCTTTTTAGTAAAATAATATGAGAAATCTTCCCTAATTTGGAGAAAGAAACAGACATCCAAGTACAGGAAGCACTCGCAGTTGACTTCTCACCAGAAACTATAGGCTAGGAGAGAATGGAGATATAGTCTAAGGCTTAAGAAAAAAAGAACAGTCAACCCAGAATACTGTACCCTGCAAAGCTCTCATTTATGAATGAAGGTGAAATAAAGACTTTCCATAACAAACAGAACTTGAAAGAATTTGTCAGGACCCATCCAGCCTTGCAAAAGATGTTTACGATGATCTGCACACAGAAACACAGAAACATGGTCATCACTAAAAAAGAAGGTAAAGGAAGAAGATCTCCCAGTAAAAGCAGAAAAGGAAATCCAAAGTAAAAAAAAAAAAAGAATATTTATGGAAAAATGGCAGGGCAAAGTCATTACTTATAGAGAGTCACCTTTAATGTAATGGCCTCAACTCTCCAGTTAAAGACACAGACTGGGTGAATGGATTAAAAAACAAAACCCTTCAATTTGCTGCCTGCAAGAAACACATCTCACCAACAAAGATGAATGCAGAGTAAAAGTGAATGGATGGAAAAAGATTCCATGCTAACATAAAGCTAAAAAGAGCTGGTGTGACCATTCTAAGATCAGATAAAGTAGACTTTAACACAAAAACTGTTGGAGGAAACAAAGAGGGGCACTATGTAATGATTAAGGGATAAATTTAACAGGAAGCTGTGACTATTATGAATGTAACAAATAACAATGCACTTGGCTATTTAAAAGAAATGTAAAGGAACCTAAAGGGAGGCATAGATTCAAATACAATAGCAATGGGAAACTTCAATACCTGACTTTCAGTAAGGAACACATCAACCAGACAAAAGTCAGCAAGGAAGCAACAGACTTAATTGACACTACAGACCAAATGGACCTAACAGATATCTACAGCACTTTTCATCCTACAGTTGCAGAATACACATTCTTATCAGTGCATGGAGCTTTCTCTAGGATTGACCACATGTTAGGCCATAAAGCAAGTCTCATCAATATAGAAAAAATCAAAATCATACCATGCATCCTCTTGGATCACAATGGAAAAAAACTGGAAATCAGCAACTCAGGAATCTCTAGAACATACACAAGCACATGCTCCTGAATGAACAGTGTGACATAGACAAAGTCAAAAGAGAAATTAAAAAATTCTGGGAACAAATGAAGGTGACAATACAACACATCAAAACTTATGGGATATAGCAAAAGCAGTATTAAGAGGAAAGTTTATAGCAATAGGTTCCTACATCAAGAAATTGGAAAGGTACCAAATAAATGAGGTAGCAATGCATCTCAAGAATCTAGAAAAAAAACAAAAAACACCCAAAACTAATAGGAGAAAAGACATAATTAAAATTAGAAAAGAAATCAACAAAATTAAAACCAAAAAAAAAAAAAGATCAGCAAAATTAAGAGCTGGTTTTTTGAAAACAATACACAAAATTGACAAACCATTGTCCCAAATAACCAAAAGAAAGGAGAAGACCAAAATTAATAAAATTAGAGGTGAAAAATGAAATGTAACAACAGACACCACAGAAATAAAAATCATCAGAAATTACTACAAAGAGCTGCATGCCAACAAGCCAGGAATCCTAGTAGAAATGGATAGATTCCTGGACACATACAGCTTACTTAAATTGAGCCATGAAGACAGAGAAAACCTAAACAGACCCATAAACAGGACAGAAATTGAATCAATACTACAGACCCTCCCAATAAAGAAAAAACAAATGGCTTCAGGACTGAATGGCTTCAATGCTGAATTCTACCAAAGATTTCAAGAAGAACTAACTCCAATTCTTCTTGAGCTATTCAAAACAACTGAAAGAGAGGGAATCTTTCCAAATTCTTTCAATGAAGCCAGCATCACCATAATTCCTAAATCTGAAAAAGATGCAATTGAGAAAGAAAATTACTGACCCTTTTCCTTGATGAACATAGATGCAATAATCCTCAACAAAATCCTAGTGAATTGCACCCAACAACACATCAGAAAGATCATTCACTGGACTAAGTGGCATTGACTCCTGGTATGCAGGTATGGTTCAACATTTGCAAATCAATCAATGTGATACATCACATTAACAAACTAAAGAACAAAAACAATATGATTATATCATAAAGAGGAAAACATATCATAAAATATAACACCCTTTCATGATGAAATCTAAGCATTTGATAAATACAACATGATTTTATGATGAAAACTCAAATAGAGTATAGAAGGAACATTCTTCAACATGATCAAGACAAAATGACAAACCCACAGCCAGCATCCTATTGAATGGGGAAAAGTTGGAAGCATTCCTACTGATCTGGAACCAGGCAAGGATGCCCAATATCACAACTGATATTCAATATAGCCTTAGAAGATTTAGCCAGAGCCATTAGAGAAGAAAAAGAAATAAAGGTATACAAATTGGGAAGGAGGGTGTCAAACTCTCCCTATTTGCAGATGACATGATTCTATGTATAGGGGATCCAAGAGACTCCACTAAGAGACTACTGGAACTCATAGCAGAGTTTGGTAATGTAGCAGGATATAAAATCAATCCACAAAAATCAAGAGCCTTTGTATACACAGTCAATGCCATGGCTGAGAAAGAACTTCTAAGATCAATCTCATTCACAGTAACTACAAAAAATCATATACCTTAGAATAAACTTTTTTTTTATTTTTTGACAGGCAGAGTGGACAGTGAGAGAGAGAGAGAGAGAAAGGTCGTCCTTTTTGCCATTGGTTCACCCTCCAGTGACCGCCACTGCTGGTGTGCTGCGGCCAGCCCACTGCGCTGATCCGATGGCAAGAGCCAGGTACTTATCCTGGTCTCCCATGGGGTGCAGGGCCCAAGTACTTGGGCCATCCTCCACTGCACTCCCTGGCCACAGCAGAGAGCTGGCCTGGAAGAGGGGCAACCGGGACAGAATCCAGCACCCTGACAGGAACTAGAACCCAGCATGCCGGCGCCGCAAGGGGCAGAGGATTAGCCTAGTGAGCTGCGGTGCCGGCCAGAATAAACTTAATCAAGGATGTCAAAACTCTCTCTGGAGGCACCTTTTTCTGAAGGGAGAAAGGAACCTCCACTGTGATATGGCCTTGACTAAACAAGTTCAGAGTCGGTGAACTCAAGGGGCTTCCATAGCCTAGACAGCTCATAGCAAGAGTTTTGGGTGACTGCTGATGTCATAAATAAGAGTGCCAGTTGTTAAATCAACAACAGGAGTCACTGGGTACATGCTCCCCACGTAGGATCTCTGTCCTTAATGTGTTTTACTATGAAACTTAAAAACAGCACTACTAGTCGAACAATACCCTATACCTTGTGCAGTTGTGTGAGTGCAGCCTGTTGAAATCCTTGCTTCGTATATACTAAGTTGATCTTCAGTATATGAAGGCAATTGAAAATGAAACTCAATGAACAGTAGGATGGGAGAGGGAGTGGGAGAGGGGAGGGCCACAGGAGGGAGGGAGGTTGGGGGGGGAGCCACAACAATATAAAAGTTGTACTTTGTAAATTCACATTTATTAAATAAAAAAAACTCTCTGATGAGAATAAAAAAACATTAAAGAAAGAAATAGAAGAAGACACAAAAAAATGGTAAAATCTTCCATGTTCATGGATTGGAAGAATCAATATCATCCAAATGTCTATATGTCCAAAAGCACTTTACAGATTAAATAAGGTACAAATAAAAATACCAAGGACATTCTTCTCAGATATAGAAAAAATGATGCTGAAATTCATATGGAAACACAGGAGATCCCAAATAGCTAAAGCAATTGGACGCTGAAGCTCAGCTGCCAAGTAATCTCCCATTCCCAGAGAGACTGCACAGCTTCCTGCTCAACGCCAGCTGGGCCGTCTTCCTGGAGAGGAGCAACTGGTGAGTAGATGTGGCTGCCCCAGTGGTGGCCATGTCTGGATGCACAAGGGGAAGGGAAGGGAAAGCCCGTTCCCTGGGGTTGGGTGGCCCAGGCTGACAGTGATGTGCCCTTACCCCGTGGCAAGGAGGGTCATGTGGGGCAGCCCCACAGGCATGGGGAGAAATGTAGGGGCCTGGTGGGCTTCAGTAGATTTGAAGAGCATGGAGACAGGGATGGATAGGATGTTGGGGAATGAGTTCCCCCGGGCACTGTAGAGAATTAGGGGCCAAAGAACATGGTAATAGGGGAAGACTTGGGTATCCAGGAATTGGGAGGGAGACCTGGAGGACAAGCGTGTGCTGTTGAGTCAGAGTACAAAACCCAAGAAGTCTGGTTTGGAGAGACGTGTTAATAAAAGTTTGGGTTTTAGATTCTGGCCCTAAGAATGACGGGATGGAGGTATTTAGTGTGATGGTGATTGGATTGTTAGATGCCTGGGGCATGCAAGGTGTTGGGAGCTGAAATCAGGTAATTTCTGTATATTGCCACTCTGTGATATAGACAGGGAAATGGAAGGAGTGTATGGAGGAGGTCTGGTGACTTTCAGTAGAGTTGTAATAGGGAGGAGCTTGTAGGTCTACTAGTAGAACTGGTGGAGTCTCCGAGTGTTAGACCTGGGACAGGGCCTGGGCAACAACCTTAGGAAAAGTGAGGGTAAGAAAATGGTGAGGGGTATAGTGTGGTCTTTCTTAGGGACTGTGGTATGGGTGTACAGTTAATTAGTAAACTTTGACAAAGTTCTCTGGAATACCAGGGATGGGAGAGGCTTATCTGGGAGAAAACTGGATTGGTGTTGTGCTTAGGAAGACAAGAACCTGATCTAGGCTGGACTGAAATTTGAGGCTTTAGGGAAGCTTATAGAAGTCTGAATTTGGGCAGAGGACTCTCTCTTGGTAAAGGTGTATTTCTTGTCTTTCAAAGATGTTTCTGTTATGTGCCAGCATTTGTTCTCATTATTTAATGTAATGCAGGGGCCAACGTGAGGTACTTTGAAAAGTTTGTGGAAAGAAGCAGTTGTGAGTTTGTTGTCTTTCAAGACATTTTGATAAACTGCGCACAGCTTTGTTGTGGTATATGTTTTCCATATCCTTCTAGGCAGCTCTGTGTGAAAGCTTCTGTTTTCATGGAGTGTTTGTTCTGATTGCTGTTTGGGGGCTGGGGATGACTTAGTCCTGCAGGACTTTACCAGGTAGGAGTTCTTGAAATATCTTCCCCTTATGTTGGAATGTATACTTTGTAGTACTTCCTATTCCTCATGTGTTTTTTTATACCATCTCTGATGTTTCCATTTGCTTTTATGAGCCATTATACCCTGTCTTATTTCACGCTGTCACATTTGTTAGGAATGCAAATTCTTCCTTATGTTTTTCTTTTGAAGGCAGTGTTATTTTTGAGTAACACTTATGCAGAATTTATATAGCTTTTATACTCTCACTTTATAGTTTATTTCTACAGAAAGATTTTCAAAC